>NC_052328.1:29673742-29998742 GCF_016432855.1 Salvelinus namaycush
CTATAGAACAGAGGATTTTGTATATCCTGACAGGAGTAGGTAATCTTAACAGAGTAGTTGGTTATATACTATAGAACAAGTAACTTGGTAAAATACTATAGAACAGAGTAGTTGGTAATATCCTATAGAACAGAGAGTTGGTAATATCTAAGAACAGAGTATTTGGTAATATACTATAGAACAGAGTAGTTGGTTATAACTATGAACAGAGTACTTTAAAATACTATAGAACAAGTAGTTGGTAATATCCTATAGAACAAGTAGTTGGTAACTCTATGAAACAGAGTATTTGGTAATATACTATAGAACGAGTAGTTGGTGATATCCTATAGAACAGAGTATTGGTAAGAACTATAGAACAGAGTGTGGTAATCTCCGTATAGAACAGAGTAGTTGGTAAGATCCTACAGAACAGAGTAGTAGTTGGTAATATCCTATAGAACTGAGTATTGGTAATATATAGAACAGAGTAGTTTGTTATATACTATAGAACAGAGTAGTTGTTTATATACTATAGAACAGAGTAGATAATATCCTATAGACAGAGTAGTTGATAATTCCTATAGAACAGAGTATTTGGTTGTATGTTATAGAACAGAGTATTTGGTAATATCCTATAGAACACGATATTTGGTAATATCCTATAGAACAGAGTTTGTTGTTATTGTTCTATAGGATATTACCAAATACTCTGTTCTATAGGATATTACCAACTATATTACCAAATACTCTGTTCTATAGCATACAACCAAATACTCTGTTCTATAGGATATTACCAACTACTCTGTTCTATAGGATATTACCAAATACTATGTTCTATAGCATACAACCAAATACTCTGTTCTATAGTATATTACCAACTACTCTGTTCTATAGGATATAACCAACTACTCTGTTCTACAAGATATAACCAACTACTTTGTTCTATAGGATATTACCAAATACTCTGTTCTATAGGATATTACCAACTACTCTGTTCTATAGGATATTACCAAATACTCTGTTCTATAGCATACAACCAAATACTCTGTTCTATAGGATATTACCAACTACTCTGTTCTATAGGATATTACCAAATACTCTGTTCTATGGCATACAACCAAATACTCTGTTCTATAGGATATAACCAACTACTCTGTTCTACAAGATATAACCAACTACTCTGTTCTATAGTATTTTACCAAGTACTCCGTTCTATAGTATATAACCAACAACTCTGTTCTATAGGATATTACCAAATACTCTGTTCTATAGGATATTACCAAATACTCTGTTCTATAACATACAACCAAATACTCTGTTCTATAGGATATTATCAACTACTCTGTTCTATAGGATATTATCTACTCTGTTCTATAGTATATAACCAACTACTCTGTTCTATAGTATATAACAAACTATTCTGTTCTATATGATATTACCAACTACTCAGTTCTATAGGATATTACCAACTACGTACTCTGTTCTGTAGGATATTACCAACTACTCTGTTCTATACGATATTACCAACTACTCTGTTCTATAGTATCTTACCAACTACTCTGTTCTATAGGATATCACCAACTACTCTGTTCTATAGTATATTACCAAATACTCTGTTCTATAGGATATTACCAACTACTCTGTTCTATAGGATATTACCAACTACTCTGTTCTATAGTATTTTACCAAGTACTCTGTTCTATATGATATTACCAACTACTCTCTTCTATAGTATCCTACCAACTACTCTGTTCTATAGGATATTACCAACTACCTACTCTGTTCTATAGGATACTACCAACTACTCTGTTCTATAGTATATTACCAACTACTCTGTTACATAAGATATTACCAACTATTCTGTTCTATACGATATTACCAAATACTCTGTTCTATAGGATATTACCAACTACTCTGTTCTATAGGATATTACCAACTACTCTGTTCTATAGGATATTACCAACTACTCTGTTCTATAGTATATCACCAACTACTCTGGTCTATAGTATATTACCAAATAGTCTGTTCTATAGTATATTACAAACTACTCTGTTCTATAGGATATAACCAACGACTCTGTTCTATAGGATATTACCAACTACTCTGTTCTATAGGATATTACCAACGACTCTGTTCTATAGGATATTACCAACTACTCTGTTTTATAGGATATTACCAACTACTCTGTTCTATAGGATATAACCAACTACTCTGTTCTACAGGATATAACCAACTACTCTGTTCTATAGGATATTACCAACTACTCTGTTCTATAGGATATTACCAAATACTCTGTTCTATAGCATACAACCAAATACTCTGTTCTATATGATATTACCAACTACTCTGTTCTATAGTATATTACCAACTACTCTGTTCTATAGGATATAACCAACTACTCTGTTCTACAAGATATAACCAACTACTTTGTTCTATAGGATATTACCAAATACTCTGTTCTATAGGATATTACCAACTACTCTGTTCTATAGGATATTACCAAATACTCTGTTCTACAAGATATAACCAACTACTTTGTTCTATAGGATATTACCAAATACTCTGTTCTATAGGATATTACCAACTACTCTGTTCTATAGGATATTACCAAATACTCTGTTCTATAGCATACAACCAAATACTCTGTTCTATAGGATATTACCAACTACTCTGTTCTATAGGATATTACCAAATACTCTGTTCTATAGCATACAACCAAATACTCTGTTCTATAGGATATAACCAACTACTCTGTTCTACAAGATATAACCAACTACTCTGTTCTATAGTATTTTACCAAGTACTCCGTTCTATAGTATATAACCAACAACTCTGTTCTATAGGATATTACCAAATACTCTGTTCTATAGGATATTACCAAATACTCTGTTCTATAACATACAACCAAATACTCTGTTCTATAGGATATTATCAACTACTCTGTTCTATAGGATATTATCTACTCTGTTCTATAGTATATAACCAACTACTCTGTTCTATAGTATATAACAAACTACTCTGTTCTATATGATATTACCAACTACTCAGTTCTATAGGATATTACCAACTACGTACTCTGTTCTGTAGGATATTACCAACTACTCTGTTCTATACGATATTACCAACTACTCTGTTCTATAGTATCTTACCAACTACTCTGTTCTATAGGATATCACCAACTACTCTGTTCTATAGTATATTACCAAATACTCTGTTCTATAGGATATTACCAACTACTCTGTTCTATAGGATATTACCAACTACTCTGTTCTATAGTATTTTACCAAGTACTCTGTTCTATAGTATATAACCAACTACTCTGTTCTATAGTATATTACCAAATACTCTGTTCTATAGGATATTACCAACTACTCTGTTCTATAGGATATTACCAACTACTCTGTTCTATAGTATTTTACCAAGTACTCTGTTCTATAGTATATAACCAACTACTCTGTTCTATAGGATATTACCAAATACTCTGTTCTATAGGATATTACCAAATACTCTGTTCTATAGGATATTACCAAATACTCTGTTCTATAGCATACAACCAAATACTCTGTTCTATAGGATATTACCAACTACTCTGTTCTATAGGATATTACCAAATACTATGTTCTATAGCATACAACCAAATACTCTGTTCTATAGTATATTACCAACTACTCTGTTCTATAGGATATAACCAACTACTCTGTTCTACAAGATATAACCAACTACTTTGTTCTATAGGATATTACCAAATACTCTGTTCTATAGGATATTACCAACTACTCTGTTCTATAGGATATTACCAAATACTCTGTTCTATAGCATACAACCAAATACTCTGTTCTATAGGATATTACCAACTACTCTGTTCTATAGGATATTACCAAATACTCTGTTCTATGGCATACAACCAAATACTCTGTTCTATAGGATATAACCAACTACTCTGTTCTACAAGATATAACCAACTACTCTGTTCTATAGTATTTTACCAAGTACTCCGTTCTATAGTATATAACCAACAACTCTGTTCTATAGGATATTACCAAATACTCTGTTCTATAGGATATTACCAAATACTCTGTTCTATAACATACAACCAAATACTCTGTTCTATAGGATATTATCAACTACTCTGTTCTATAGGATATTATCTACTCTGTTCTATAGTATATAACCAACTACTCTGTTCTATAGTATATAACAAACTATTCTGTTCTATATGATATTACCAACTACTCAGTTCTATAGGATATTACCAACTACGTACTCTGTTCTGTAGGATATTACCAACTACTCTGTTCTATACGATATTACCAACTACTCTGTTCTATAGTATCTTACCAACTACTCTGTTCTATAGGATATCACCAACTACTCTGTTCTATAGTATATTACCAAATACTCTGTTCTATAGGATATTACCAACTACTCTGTTCTATAGGATATTACCAACTACTCTGTTCTATAGTATTTTACCAAGTACTCTGTTCTATATGATATTACCAACTACTCTCTTCTATAGTATCCTACCAACTACTCTGTTCTATAGGATATTACCAACTACCTACTCTGTTCTATAGGATACTACCAACTACTCTGTTCTATAGTATATTACCAACTACTCTGTTACATAAGATATTACCAACTATTCTGTTCTATACGATATTACCAAATACTCTGTTCTATAGGATATTACCAACTTCTCTTTTCTATAGGATATTACCAACTACTCTGTTCTATAGGATATTACCAACTACTCTGTTCTATAGTATATCACCAACTACTCTGGTCTATAGTATATTACCAAATAGTCTGTTCTATAGTATATTACAAACTACTCTGTTCTATAGGATATAACCAACGACTCTGTTCTATAGGATATTACCAACTACTCTGTTCTATAGGATATTACCAACGACTCTGTTCTATAGGATATTACCAACTACTCTGTTTTATAGGATATTACCAACTACTCTGTTCTATAGGATATAACCAACTACTCTGTTCTACAGGATATAACCAACTACTCTGTTCTATAGGATATTACCAACTACTCTGTTCTATAGGATATTACCAAATACTCTGTTCTATAGCATACAACCAAATACTCTGTTCTATATGATATTACCAACTACTCTGTTCTATAGTATATTACCAACTACTCTGTTCTATAGGATATAACCAACTACTCTGTTCTACAAGATATAACCAACTACTTTGTTCTATAGGATATTACCAAATACTCTGTTCTATAGGATATTACCAACTACTCTGTTCTATAGGATATTACCAAATACTCGGTTCTATAGCATACAACCAAATACTCTGTTCTATAGTATATTACCAACTACTCTGTTCTATAGGATATAACCAACTACTCTGTTCTACAAGATATAACCAACTACTTTGTTCTATAGGATATTACCAAATACTCTGTTCTATAGGATATTACCAACTACTCTGTTCTATAGGATATTACCAAATACTCTGTTCTATAGCATACAACCAAATACTCTGTTCTATATGATATTACCAACTACTCTGTTCTATAGTATATTACCAACTACTCTGTTCTATAGGATATAACCAACTACTCTGTTCTACAAGATATAACCAACTACTCTGTTCTATAGTATTTTACCAAGTACTCCGTTCTATAGTATATAACCAACAACTCTGTTCTATAGGATATTACCAAATACTCTGTTCTATAGGATATTACCAAATACTCTGTTCTATAACATACAACCAAATACTCTGTTCTATAGGATATTATCAACTACTCTGTTCTATAGGATATGATCTACTCTGTTCTATAGTATATAACCAACTACTCTGTTCTATAGTATATAACAAACTACTCTGTTCTATATGATATTACCAACTACTCTGTTCAATAGGATATTACCAACTACGTACTTTGTTCTGTAGGATATTACCAACTACTCTGTTCTATACGATATTACCAACTACTCTGTTCTATAGTATCTTACCAACTACTCTGTTCTATAGGATATCACCAACTACTCTGTTCTATAGTATATTACCAAATACTCTGTTCTATAGGATATTACCAACTACTCTGTTCTATAGGATATTACCAACTACTCTGTTCTATAGTATTTTACCAAGTACTCTGTTCTATAGTATATAACCAACTACTCTGTTCTATAGGATATTACCAAATACTCTGTTCTATAGGATATTACCAAATACTCTGTTCTATAGCATACAACCAAATACTCTGTTCTATATGATATTACCAACTACTCTGTTCTATAGTATCCTACCAACTACTCTGTTCTATAGGATATTACCAACTACCTACTCTGTTCTATAGGATACTACCAACTACTCTGTTCTATAGTATATTACCAACTACTCTGTTCTACAAGATATAACCAACTACTTTGTTCTATAGGATATTACCAAATACTCTGTTCTATAGGATATTACCAACTACTCTGTTCTATAGGATATTACCAAATACTCTGTTCTATAGCATACAACCAAATACTCTGTTCTATAGTATATTACCAACTACTCTGTTCTATAGGATATAACCAACTACTCTGTTCTACAAGATATAACCAACTACTTTGTTCTATAGGATATTACCAAATACTCTGTTCTATAGGATATTACCAAATACTCTGTTCTATAGCATACAACCAAATACTCTGTTCTATATGATATTACCAACTACTCTGTTCTATAGTATATTACCAACTACTCTGTTCTATAGGATATAACCAACTACTCTGTTCTACAAGATATAACCAACTACTCTGTTCTATAGTATTTTACCAAGTACTCCGTTCTATAGTATATAACCAACAACTCTGTTCTATAGGATATTACCAAATACTCTGTTCTATAGGATATTACCAAATACTCTGTTCTATAACATACAACCAAATACTCTGTTCTATAGGATATTATCAACTACTCTGTTCTATAGGATATGATCTACTCTGTTCTATAGTATATAACCAACTACTCTGTTCTATAGTATATAACAAACTACTCTGTTCTATATGATATTACCAACTACTCTGTTCAATAGGATATTACGAACTACGTACTCTGTTCTGTAGGATATTACCAACTACTCTGTTCTATACGATATTACCAACTACTCTGTTCTATAGTATCTTACCAACTACTCTGTTCTATAGGATATCACCAACTACTCTGTTCTATAGTATATTACCAAATACTCTGTTCTATAGGATATTACCAACTACTCTGTTGTATATGATATATTACCAACTACTCTGTTCTATAGTATTTTACCAAGTACTCTGTTCTATAGTATATAACCAACTACTCTGTTCTATAGGATATTACCAAATACTCTGTTCTATAGGATATTACCAAATACTCTGTTCTATAGCATACAACCAAATACTCTGTTCTATATGATATTACCAACTACTCTGTTCTATAGTATCCTACCAACTACTCTGTTCTATAGGATATTACCAACTACCTACTCTGTTCTATAGGATACTACCAACTACTCTGTTCTATAGTATATTACCAATTACTCTGTTCTACAAGATATAACCAACTACTTTGTTCTATAGGATATTACCAAATACTCTGTTCTATAGGATATTACCAACTACTCTGTTCTATAGGATATTACCAAATACTCTGTTCTATAGCATACAACCAAATACTCTGTTCTATAGTATATTACCAACTACTCTGTTCTATAGGATATAACCAACTACTCTGTTCTACAAGATATAACCAACTACTTTGTTCTATAGGATATTACCAAATACTCTGTTCTATAGGATATTACCAACTACTCTGTTCTATAGGATATTACCAAATACTCTGTTCTATAGCATACAACCAAATACTCTGTTCTATATGATATTACCAACTACTCTGTTCTATAGTATATTACCAACTACTCTGTTCTATAGGATATAACCAACTACTCTGTTCTACAAGATATAACCAACTACTCTGTTCTATAGTATTTTACCAAGTACTCCGTTCTATAGTATATAACCAACAACTCTGTTCTATAGGATATTACCAAATACTCTGTTCTATAGGATATTACCAAATACTCTGTTCTATAACATACAACCAAATACTCTGTTCTA
Organism: Salvelinus namaycush; assembly: GCF_016432855.1. Classification (NCBI taxonomy): domain Eukaryota; kingdom Metazoa; phylum Chordata; class Actinopteri; order Salmoniformes; family Salmonidae; genus Salvelinus; species Salvelinus namaycush. The sequence goes on from NC_052328.1 coordinate 29,681,848, forward strand.
TAGGATATTATCAACTACTCTGTTCTATAGGATATGATCTACTCTGTTCTATAGTATATAACCAACTACTCTGTTCTATAGTATATAACAAACTACTCTGTTCTATATGATATTACCAACTACTCTGTTCAATAGGATATTACCAACTACGTACTCTGTTCTGTAGGATATTACCAACTACTCTGTTCTATACGATATTACCAACTACTCTGTTCTATAGTATCTTACCAACTACTCTGTTCTATAGGATATCACCAACTACTCTGTTCTATAGTATATTACCAAATACTCTGTTCTATAGGATATTACCAACTACTCTGTTCTATAGGATATTACCAACTACTCTGTTCTATAGTATTTTACCAAGTACTCTGTTCTATAGTATATAACCAACTACTCTGTTCTATAGGATATTACCAAATACTCTGTTCTATAGGATATTACCAAATACTCTGTTCTATAGCATACAACCAAATACTCTGTTCTATATGATATTACCAACTACTCTGTTCTATAGTATCCTACCAACTACTCTGTTCTATAGGATATTACCAACTACCTACTCTGTTCTATAGGATACTACCAACTACTCTGTTCTATAGTATATTACCAACTACTCTGTTACATAAGATATTACCAACTATTCTGTTCTATACGATATTACCAAATACTCTGTTCTATAGGATATTACCAACTTCTCTTTTCTATAGGATATTACCAACTACTTTGTTCTATAGGATATTACCAATTACTTTGTTCTGTAGGATATTACCAACTACTCTGTTCTATAGTATACTACCAACTACTCTGTTCCATAGAAAACACTGAATGGAGACAACAATCAAAGGTACAGGTATCGTGTTGCGGCAGTACATACATTAGGCTTATCCGATGCTTATTGGAAAAACTACTTAAAGGTTGACACTGACAAAGCCAGTCTTGTGTAAAGCTTCATTCTCCCTATGTCTTTTCAACTAAGGATGAATCAGAAAAGGACAGTTTCTGATTGGCTCAATGGACTTCAGGTGTTGCATAGACACACCCACACACACACACAATGTTGATCACCATCTTGTTATTGTCAGAGGATGTAGAAGAAGAAACAGGCCGAGTAAGGGACAGTGGGGTAAATTGAGATATTTTTTGCATTGAGCATCACTCTGTCAAGGGAAATATAAGTATTCTTTCTAACAAATATATGTAAATATATTTCAGAATGTTGTGTATCCCTGGAAATAATCAAAATTAATGTTAACATTACAGTTTTAAAAACATAGCTTGTCCAAAAAAAGTGGTCTCTGGGCACAACTTACCCTGGGTATGGGGTAAGTTGAGCCACGGGACAGGGTAAGTGAAGCTGCCTACACATTTCTGTAGTGAATTAAATATTACCACTACCATTTTAAAACCTTGTCTATCTGTATTTCCCAAACCCAATTCAACACAATCACAATCGCTTTTTTGTGTTCTAATCATTTTAAGCATCTTTTAAAACAGGCTTTACGCCTAACAAACACTTTGTATCTTTCTTAACACTTTTAACGTAGGCCACCCACTGGGCACAGACGTCAGTTCAATGTCTAGTTTTGATTTACATTTGGTTGTCAACTGACGTGAATTCAACGTGAAATTAAAAAAAATGTCACCCTGTCATTGGATTCAGGTTAAAAGTTGGGTGATGTGGGCCTCCCGGGTGGCGCAGTGGTCTAAGGCACTGCATCGCAGTGCTAGCTGTGCCACCAGAGACTCTGGTTCGCGACCGGGAGGCCCATGGGGCGGCGCACAATTGGCCTAGCGTCGGGAGGGTTTGGCCGGCAGGGATATCCTTGTCTCATCACGCACAAGCGACTCCTGTGGCAGGCCGGGCGCAGTGCATGCTGACCAGGTCGCTAGGTGTACGGTGTTTCCTCCGACACATTGGTGCGGCTGGCTTCCGGGTTGGATGCGCGCTGTGTTAAGAAACCGTGCGGCTTGGTTGGGTTGTGTTTCAGAGGACGCATGGCTCTCGACCTTCGCCTCTCCCGAGTCCGTGCGGGAGATGTAGCGATGAGACAAGACAGTAACTACTAACAATCTCACCCAACTTTTTAAAGAGTTGGGTGAGAAAAATACTAAACTTCTTGCAAATCCAATCAGTTTTCCATGTTGATACAAGCATCTAACACAATGAATAAAATTGACTTGATGAGAAATACTTTTTTCATGTAGTTTCTTTCTTCACAGACTCCATGAAATGATGACCTCTTAAATTTTTGGTCAATTGATTAATTTTGTGTATGGCTTCCTAGAAACAAGGCTGGCTTAACCTACCGCTTTGGCTCAACTCTCTCCTACGTAGTGTAAAGTTACAATTAAAAAGTTTGTAACTTCCTGTCATCAAACATCAATCAAAATTAGCTCCATATTCTCAGATAAGACTCGGTGTAATTACAAAATTTAACATCACAACTTTGAGGCTCTATTCTTAAACAAGACTTCCTGTCTTCAAACATTTAATCAAAATGGCCTTCATTGTCTTGGTTAAAAACAAGACAGATCTGAGCTAAGTAGGCTAATTAAGAAGGCTATTAAGAGGCAATGATACATCATGATATAGTCACAGGTAAATGCCGTTGTTCGGCCCGACACACAGCGGTGGGCAAGTCAACCCATTTTCAAAATATAGCACGGACTCGCTTGCCTTATAGCTTTTATAAAATGGTTAACAACATATTAAAATGAAAATTGTTATGATAGGGGGGAAGGTTAGTGTTAGGGCATAGAAAAACACACTATCCAGGTCACACTTCCACACTCCATTCCCCCAGGGGGCAGTAGCAACCTTGTCCAGATGTTAAGCCTGGTTGATAAGCACATCAGGTGCTGCCAATTAGGGTGATTCTGAGTCAGCGTCCCGGCTGGCAAGCCATGAGGATGCTAGGTTGATTTGGTGGCCATGAGGCCATTTGTTAGTTTTTCTGTCTTTAGTTTGGGCATACCTTTTGTATTTTTCCTTTTTGTACATATTTATGTTTCGTCCCCATCTGAACAAATAATAATCTGTTTGAACTGGCCGAGCACGAGGTCAGGAGAGACTGAGATGGCACTGGACCAAGGAAAAAATTCTGTCTCCCTGGCCAAATTTACAACCAACACGGTCTTCAAACGCTGATTTTTCTCATTAATACACACATTCATTCAGGTGACATGTAACTAGGCCAAGCACTCCTAGCCATAGAGAATGCAACAATATATTAAGGCTAGTTATGGGTTTCGTAACACAATCAATAACATACGAGAAGCTTTTGTGTAAAATAACTGAGTTCAACATGAAGGAAGATAATGTTTCAGACATGATTATACTGATTCCCTGTGGAAAGCATGTTCAAATACTGTTTGAAATCTTTTCAAACACCTTTAGCATTTACTCTAAATCTGCCTTGGGTCCCAGATGGGCAGAGTTTGCACTTTTATAACTATTTTATCAGGTCCATTGAGCCAGGCTAGCTCAATCAAGCCCAGATAAAGTATTTCAAACATATTTCAAATAGTATCCGAACCCAGATCTGTTTCAGACGTGATTAAGTCCCTGTAAAGAATATTAGTGTGAGGAGAAGTGCTTCTTCTAAGTGTTTTATTAACCCACTGATGGGTAATGAGATTTATCACAAAAGCAATTAGTGGAGCCATGCTGACTGGAGAAGGAACCATGAGTATCTCTCAAAAACAGGCAAAAGCACTTGTCTTGCCGGTGTGTACACATACTGTAGAAGAGGAGTGTCAAACATATGGCCCATGTAGGGATACGAACTCAGTATACTTTAAAATGACTAAAACCAAGTGGAAACGGTGTGTCCAGCTTGTTTCTTGACGTGCTAGCCGGAACCAGAGAGGAAGAGGTGAAGCGAGACGCTGGGTTTACGCCCCAAATCTGTCAACGTTAAGCTCATTGAAAATTAAGCTAGTGAGGAGTTTTTGTATTGGGGGCAATGAGCGTCGAATTTAGTCAAGATGAAAATGAATTGCTATTTTGATACGTGGCTAATAGAAGTTTAGTAATGCTTAGGTTGTTACAAGTGTACTGATATACACTGCATATACAAAACATTAAGAACATCTACTCTTTCCATGACATAAACTGACCAGGTGAATCCACGTGAAAGCTATGATCCCTTATTGATGTCACTTGTTAAATACACTTCAATCAGTGTAGATGAAGGGGAGGATACCAAAATTTTTTTTTAAGCCTTGACAGAATTGAGATATATAACGAGTATGTGTGCCATTCAGAGGGTGAATAAGCAAGACAAATATTTAAGTACCTTTGAATGGTGTATGGTAGTAGGTGCCAGGTGCAAAAGTTTGTATCAAGAACTGCAACACTGCTGGGATTTTCACGCTCAACAGTTTCCCGTGTGTATCAAGAATGGTCCACCACCCAAAGGTCATGCAACCAACTTGGCACAACAGTGGGAAGCAATGGCGTCAACATGGGCCAGCATCCCTGTGGAAAACTTTCAACATCTTGTGGAGTCCATGCCACAACAAATTGAGGCTGTTCTAAGGGCAAAAAGGGGTGCAATTTAATATTAGGAAGGTGTTATTAATGTTTGGTATACTCAGTTTATAAGTGTGATGCCCGTGACTTTGAGATTTTTTAAATATCTGAGTTGTCCCTGTTGAAATTTGAGACGTCTATGCATATTCATGAGGCTAGCAAAGCATCTCCCTCTCCATGGAATACAAGTGGTTGACGTCAACACCCCTCATTGAATATTCAAAAAAGCATTTAAATAACGAGATGTATCCACCAATCCAAAGAGAGGAATAGGCTGGAGCTTAACAGCTCACTGTTTCCTAGTTCCGACTAGCACGTGAACGCAGCAATAATCACCGAAATAAAAGATAGACGGTTAGGGAGAATTGAAAATCCCAAAAACAGGGCCTCCCGAGTGGCGCAGCAGTCTAAAGCACTGCATTGCAGTGTAGAGGCACCAACACAGCCTCGGGCTCGATCCTGCAAGCTGCCTTCGGTCGTCAGTTGGACAGTGTTTCCTGAGACACATTGGGGTGGCTGGCTTCCGGGTTAAGCGAGCAGTGTGTCAAGAAGCAGTGCAGCTTGGCAGGGTCATATTTCGGAGGATGCACGGCTCTCGACCTTCGCCTCTCCCAAGTCTGAAGGAGAGTTGCAGTGATGAGACAAGATTGTAACTACCAATTGGGGACAAAAAATAAAAAAATAAAAAAATATATATCAGAAAACGATGGATAGAGGACTATTTTTGGCAAATTTTGATGCCAAGGATATATAACCAATTGTCAGTGCGCCCCTCCAGACCTGGTGAAGACCGAAGGCAGCACCCGGTGCAAAGTTAGTTCGACACCCCTGCTGTAGGTATTGTAAAGCAGAAGAATGTGCCAACACCAAAATGCGCTGCTACTAATACAGTATCACGTTGACAGACGTAAGATGACTGGTATTATTAACTGGTAAGATAATACCAGGTATCTTACTTGCCAGTTATCAACCGGGTAGTTTGGGTCCTGGATGCTGATTGGCTGAAACAGCATTCCAGTCGTGTCTATATCAGACAATATACCATGGTAGGAAGCAAAACTTCTTGTTTACAATTCAATTTAAGTTGGTAACCAGTTTATAATGGCAATAAGGCACCTCAGGGGTTTGTGATATATGGCCAATATACCACTGCTAAAGACTGTATCCAGGCACTCTGCTTTGCGTTTTGCATAAGAACAGCCCTTATACTGCGTCCATAACCAATTGGGAAGTTGGTAATTACCCGCTTTAAAGTCGTAATTACCAGTTGGCTGCATTCACATGCTTTGAACTCGTTGAGAAACGCCAATTGGCTAATGGTCAACAAGCTGCGTCGTCAACTATAAACTAAAAGTACAGCTATTATGCTTGTAAACAAATTATAGTGTTATAGTGTTCAAAAACCATACTATTGATTGCTTTTCATAAATATTTTTTTTTGTTATGTTTAACTTCAGAACATGCTGTTATCGAGATAATTTCGTTAGTAGGTGATGTCAGAGGTCAGCATTTGAGAGAAATCGGACATTAATTTCCCACTTGTAATTAAGTGTTGGAGGGGCATTCAAATGGATTTTTCCCAGTCATATATGGTAAATACCACTTTCCCAATTGGTTATAGATGCAGCATTAGGCGTGGTATATTGGCCAATATACTACACCCTCTTGGGCCCAATTGCATAATCGTAGTTTTCTGTCAACAGACTGTGGGATGTGACAACTTTGTTCCGGTGCGCAGATTTTGTCTTCAACTAATCAGTTGAAGAAATCGGAATGATGCAGGTGTTCACATCTTTAGACTGGTCAGACCCTTCAGGAGGGCGGTCACGCAAGCTAGCAAGGCAGAGGTCCTGGGTTCGAACCTCAGTGTGAGCCAAATCAGGAGGAAGTGGTACTCGCTAAGCAAGCAGCGTGAGGTCCTTTATAGTTGTGCAGTGACCCGGATCTACAGTTGTGCATAGCTAGCTTTACGTGTGGGGCTGACTAGTAAGGGGCCTTAGGAGGGCGGTTACGTGTGCTAGCGAGGCAGAGGTCGGGGTTTGAGCCTTGTGTGAGCCGAATCAGGAGGAAGAGGTACTCGCGAAAGGCGTCTGCATACATACAGTAGGTTCAGGTTTGCTCCTATCTGAACTCAGCTAGGCGAAGTGAACATCTATGCTCGCATACTCCCTTAAAATACCTTCGCTTGAAAAACTATTACAAAGCAGCAATATTATTGTTTGTCCCTCTTGAGACGCCATATCAACAACATAGCCAGTACACTTCCTCAAAATAAAAATAACTCAAGAAATCTGTAATTAATTTAGACTTTTTTTGCCATTTTTGACTTCGGCTACCGAACTTCGACAAGCCACAAGAAAAAAATGCTTGAACAGCTGCCGAACACCTAAACAAACAAAAACGTCACAAAATGGCGTCATAATATATGCGCAAATTGTTTCCACTGGGAAGCATATGGTAAACTTAAGCAAGAAGCGTGACGTCCTTTACACATGCACACAGCTACATAAAACAGACGCATGCACGCACACACCTCATCATTTGGATCTGCTGTACTTCAAACACTTGACATTGCACACCACCTAGTGATCAAAAAAATATCCTACACCAGGGCTCTTCAATAACCAACCCTTGGGCAGAGTAAGAGGAACCAATAGCCTCATGGTGTCATAGCAGGCCTCTATAACCAGTCAAGGGCCAGGTTTAAAAAAGGATGTTGTGTTGCATGACTGTTATTACAAATATTATAGAATCAGGAACATGTGACAGGAGAATGATCTAGAATAGAGAGAAGATTCTCTCTAACTGTGATCAACAAAAAAAGAAGACTCTTCAATGTGTGCAGTGCATCCAAGCGTGACATTAAACACACTTGGGAAAAAAGATTGCAGTATACGTGGATTCTCTTTTCTTTTTATTGAACATGCTGCGTACACTTTCACCTCCAGCACCTGCTCGAACCATGCAAAGATATATATTCCCCCTTGGATTTCTTCAAATATTTTTGTTACAAAGTGGGATTCAAATTGATTTAATTGTCATTTTTTGTCAACAATGTACTCATAATACTCTGTCAAAGTGGAATAAAAATGTATATATTTTTAAAAAGACTCAAATATGGTCGTTGAATATGTATTCAGACCATTTGTTTAGGCAAGCCTAAATTAGTTCAGGAGTAAAATTTGGCTTAGCAAATCACATAATAAGTTACATGGACTTTTTGAATGACTACTACTCTGTCCCCATACATACTGTACATCCGTAAGGTCCCTCAGTCAAGTATTGAATTTCAAGCACAGATTCAACTACAAAGACAAGGGAGCTTTTTGAAAGCCTCATAAAGAAGGGCAGTGATTGGTAGATGGGCAACATTAACAAATCAGACATTGAATATCTCTTTAAGCATGGTCAAGTTAATTATGCTGTGGATTATGTATTAAATCACCCACACACAAAGATACAGTCGTCCTTCAGAACTGAGCTGCAGGACAGGAATGAAACACTCAGGGATGTTACCATGAGGCCATTGGTAATTTTAAAACAGTTACAAAGTTCAATGGCTGTGATGGGAGAAAACTGAGGATGGACCAACAACATCGCCACAATGATGACTTAAATTACAGAGTGAAAAGAACACAAATATACAGAACACAAATATTAAAAAACATGCATCTTGTATGCAACAAGGCACTAAATTATTACTGTGAAGAAAAAAAACACGGCAAAGTAATACACTTTTTGGCATAAATACAAAGCCTTATGTTTGGGGCAAATCTAACACAACACATCACTGAGTAACTGCCTCTTTATTTTCAAGCATGGTGGTGGCTGCATCATGGTATGGTATGCTTGACATCGGCAAATACTGGGGAGTTTTTCCAGGACAAAAAGAAACGGGATGGAGCTAAGCACAGGCAAAATCCTAGAGGAAAACATGCTTCAGTCTGCTTTACACCAGACACTGGGAGAGGAATTCACCTTTCAGCAGGACAATAACCTACAACTCAAGGCCAAATCTACACTGAAGTTGTTTACCAAGAACACAGTGAATGTTCCTGAGTGGCCAAATTACAGTTTTGAGTTAAATCTGCTTGAAAATCTATAGCAAGGATCCAAAATTGCTGTCTAGCCATGATCCCCAATATCTTGACAGTGCTTGAAAAACTATGAAAAAAAATAATGGGCTAATATTGCACAATCCAGGTGTGGAAAGCTCTTAGACTTACTCAAGATGAATCACAGCTTTAATCGCTGCCAAAGGAGTTGAACATGTATTGACTCAGGGAGCTGTATGCCACAACACATTTTTTAGTTATTTAATTTATTAATCTTAAATATACACTGCTCAAAAAAATAAAGGGAACACTTAAACAACACAATGCACATTTGTGGCCTGCTGGAGGTCATTTTGCAGGGCTCTGGCAGTGCTCCTCCTTGCACAAAGGCGGAGGTAGCGGTCCTGCTGCTGGGTTGTTGCCCTCCTACGGCCTCCTCCACGTCTCCTGATGTACTGGCCTGTCTCCTGGTAGCGCCTCCATGCTCTGAACACTACGCTGACAGACACAGCAAACCTTCTTGCCACAGCTCGCATTGATGTGCCATCCTGGATGAGCTGCACTACCTGAGCCACTTGTGTGGGTTGTAGACTCCGTCTCATGCTACCACTAGAGTGAAAGCACCGCCAGCATTCAAAAGTGACCAAAACATCAGCCAGGAAGCATAGGAACTGAGAAGTGGTCTGTGGTCACCACCTGCAGAACCACTCCTTTATTGGTGGTGTCTTGCTAATTGCCTATAATTTCCACCTTTTGTCTATTCCATTTGCACAACAGCATGTGAAATTTATTGTCAATCAGTGTTGCTTCCTAAGTGGACAGTTTGATTTCACAGAAGTGTGATTGACTTGGAGTTACATTGTGTTGTTTAAGTGTTCCCTTTATTTTTTTGAGTATTTTGACCAAAAAAATACAATTTAATCAATTTTAATCCCACTTTATAACACAAGAAAATGTAAATAAGTTCAAGAGATCTAAATACTCTTGCAAGGCACTGTATTTATGGGAATGGGATAAAGCAGAAGACACATTTCTGTTGGACAGTCATGTACATTGGACAATAAAGTAATCTTCCTTTGTTATCAATGTGATTTCAACCATGTACAACCACGTGTGATTTCAACCATGTACAACCACGTGTGATTTCAACCATGTAAAACCACGTGTGATTTCAACCATGTAAAACCACGTGTGATTTCAACCATGTAGAACCACGTGTGATTTCAACCATGTAAAACCACGTGTGATTTCAACCATGTAAAACCACATGTGATTTCAACCATGTAACACCACGTGTGATTTCAACCATGTAAAACCACGTGTGATTTCAACCATGTAACTGTTTGAAGTAAAGACAAAATAGAGAACAACAGCATAATCTTCAAGGAACTTTATTGATCTTGCTGTAACAGTGTCCAATGGCATTGGCATTTCTCTGAAAATAAATTTATTTCAAATCGGAACAGAAGTTAGGTTTCTTGTTTCAAATCTTTTTTACGAAAAAAAATACAATGTAAAAAGCCCTCCATGTAGAACCAAACTGGTCTCAAGCTGGTTTCCCATAAAACAATTGCTGCAGGCCTACTTCAAAACAAAAAGATACAATCCTAATCCAACAGAAACATGTGCAATTCAAAATGGATACAATCGCTCCGTATGTTTAACACTATAAACATTTTCCACATTAATAGACTGGGATTTCATAATTTCTCATAAAGCCAAATAACAGTTTCTCTCCTCCAATCAAATCCAATAATTGCATTTAATATATCATCATTTTTTAAATATATATAATCTGAATAAGCGATGACCCAGAGATGGAATGAAAATGTGGTTTAATTGCTAACAGTTTTAGTTATGGTAACAGTATGATCATCCAAAACAATAAATGGCCATGATTAAAAGCCTCCCCTTTTAGAAAGCACATAGTCTTAGCTGCTGAAAAAAAAAAAAAATCTGAATAACAAAATAAAACTGTTTAAAAAAATATTTATTTTCAAGTGCTAAATACAAACATAAAAGTCTGTTTAAAATATAACTATTTTCTGGTTGAGGGTCATTTGAATCAGTAGACAAGGAACTCCATTGCAACCTTTTATCTTGGTATGTAATGTGTAAGGCATGGGGTGGAGACACTTAGCACAGTAGACTGAAAGAAGAGATTAAGGTAAGAAAGACGGTGGAAATGGTCTATTACCTAAACGGGGGATGTCTGTAATACAGTATCAACGTCTGATGAAAAAATGGTCTCAGCTCTTCCTTTCATGTCCATTTGGTATTTGACATTGAAAAAAGTTAAATGTCAAGATAGAAGTAATGTATGTAATAAAATGCATAGAAAAATGGTTGGAAACGATTCCCGTTTTCAAACTTTTTCCTGTCTCATTTTCTAATAAATCTCAGTGTTCTTTAACAGTTTATGTTGTTCATTCAAATGCAGCAAATATCAGACTGTTTAAACCTAACTATTGTCTTGTAATCTTGTAAGTAATGTATCAATTAATTTGCTCCTTCCATTTGCAAATCTATCAAATCATCACCACAAACCAAAAGCCCAATCTTCATAAAATCCTTTACCAGAAAGACTCAAAACACAACATAACATCAGATTTGTATTGGTGATGGATAATTCAAGGCTTGGAATGACGATGAAATTCTCAGCTAATCTGAAGAAGAAAAAAAAAATTGGTCACATCTTCCATGTTAATTTAATTGTTGGTAACCTAATGAACTACAAAACAGGCAGCCATGAGACCTTGGAGCATATTCAGTCATTTAAAAAAGAAATGAAAATGTAAACCAAACTATTTGTTTATATCAATCCTTTTGACTGAAGATTCTAAGGCCGGTACTTTGCTCTACAAATTAGTACAAGTAGTAAATGTTGCACAGTTTCCTGGGCCCCATTATAAAAAGTCTGAAGTGGTAAAGAAGGCTTTGTTTACAGTGTGCTCTGGTAGTACAGACATACAGAATGGACATCTTAGATTACTGCATTGACTTGGGCATCTACATTTAGTTAATGGGTAAGAATATCTCTGGTTGCCTTGGTTTCAGACCCTTTCTCTTGCTGTGTTGCTGAAGTACATACAAATATGCCAGTTGTAACCCTGAGACCTGTTCGAATAGACCAGCAGTCTCCCACTAGGTCTCAGGGTTGGCCATAGCCTGGTTGCCCAGTTGGTTTGTACTGTAGCCAACGCCTCTGTGTAGTTTCGTTGTCAAGCCATAGAAGAGTTGGCTACAGTACATGGAGACTGCATTCCAATATCCCACTACTATACCACTTAGGGGAATACATGTCAAATACATTGCTTCATTCTAAGTGGTATCCTAGCATGGACATTGAAACAGAGCCACCGTATTATATGGTATAGTTTATCTGCATGGTTTACATACATCACACCCAGCGACGGCGAGACAGAGAGCTAAAGAAGATGGCTGCCATGAGTGACGTGAGGGCTCACAACATTGGTTTCTACAAGCCAAGCCACTGGTGCACAGCACAGGTACAAGGTTAGTTCCTTCTTCTGTTGTTCCGTTGAGGTTCCTCAGAGGTGGTTAGATGTCCATCTCGAACTGAGCGTCCTCACCTTTAAACACAAGAACACAAATAAAATGTAACCAACAGTGTACTCTAAGGCATTGTACTCTATACTACGATGGAAGCTAGACCTACTTAGGCTTTTATAAAGCTAGCCAGCCACATTCCAGCTCAGGCTTCATCCATGTTATGAAGGTGGACATTGACCACGCAGCTGGCACTACCTCCAGCAGGCTTGTAACTGCCCATACATGTTGCACATGGCTAGCCGTACATGTTGCACATGGCTAGCCGAACAACAAAATATTAATTGAGAAAATGCTGGACCATCAATCCATGGGCGAGTCAGTGACACATTTTAATCAACATGAAAGAAGATCATCTTGTAAATTCAGCAGGCTACGGTGTGAAATAGGCTGGAAGAAGTGCCGTCCTTCTTTTATTACGTATCGTTAATGCCGTCTTTCTTTTATTACGTATCGTTAATGCCGTCTTTCTTTTATTACGTATCTTTAATGTCGTCTTTCTTTTATTACGTATCGTTAATGCCGTCTTTCTTTTATTACGTATCGTTAATGCCGTCTTTCTTTTATTACGTATCGTTAATGCCGTCTTTCTTTTATTACGTATCGTTAATGCCGTCATTCTTTTATTACGTATCGTTAATGCCGTCTTTCTTTTATTACGTATCGTTAATGCCGTCATTGGTGTGCTTATCAATGTACGAGCACCTTTTTCCCCCTCTCCGATCGATAACATAATTAAGTCATACCAAAGTTTGACCGTGCCTGAACTTTCAAAAGCATCCTGTCATTACTAAATGTGTAATGTGATAGTTATTCTAATATTAAAATGGCTAGTAGTAGCAGCTCCATAGAGGTACATGTATGGATGGTTTTCTGAACCCAGATTAACCTAGTCCTGGGCTAAAGAGCACTTTCAATGGAGTTTCTTGGTTGCTTCTTTGTTCAAGACTAGGCTTAATCTGTGTCTGGGAAACCTGCCCGATATATATTCTAACAATACTTCTCTGTGTAATAGTAGCCTACTGACCGGTGGCTGTCTTGCCATGACTGTTGTTGGGTTTGATGCGGTTGTTGACCTCGTTCCTCCCGTTCTCAGTCAGGACGTTGAGGCTGGTCACCCCGGGGATGATGGGCAGGTGAGCCGGGGGGGTCTGGGCGATGGGGGAGTTACGCCGGTCCAACAGGAACTTACGGGCGTAGATGATCCGGGTCCCTACGATGGAGGAGAGTGATTATTTAGTAACATCATTGACATATTAGTTCCAACCGTTGACTGTATAGAAATAAGGTGACAACATATGTATTACAAACCTGCTTTAGAGAACTGATACACCATATGGATAATAATATGTTGATTATATTACATCTATAACAGTCATTGTTGTTTTCTTCAATTTACCGTCAATCAACATGCAATAGTGTAGCACTGTGTAGCAGTGCAAATACAAGCCAATCAAGGTCAAATTTCATTAGTCTTGCACATTTCGTCCTGTCATAATTACAATGGGTGATGACAGTCACAGAACACAAATACACACATCTGTGAATAAAAAGGGCAAGAGCATAAACCGGTTTAGCTCTATATATATTTAAAGACCCATTTTAAACAAAAGATGACGTATGTTATGAGCAACACTGCCTTGGCATGGGCGCCTGACTGTCAAAGTGGTGGTGCACAATTATTATTTACATTTTTCACAATTTCATGCAATTCTACACAGGGGGAATCGATATTTATGAATAGAACACAATTATTTTACTTAAGTTCTACCACAATAAATTATATTGAACTTCAGTACTCAAAAAAAAAAAAACATTTTAAAAACACAATGCCAGATTTGTTTTTGTTGCAAATTACAGTATCTATCTATACACCAAAAGTGCACAACAATGCCTAATTTATCATAACCGTTACAGATAACAAATCTTACTTGCTAAATTGCTCCATATATATATAGAGTACAAGTCAAAGGTTTGGACACACCCTACTCATTCCAGGGTTTTTCTTTATTTTTACTATTTTCTGCATTGTAGAATAATAGTGAAGACTTCAAAACTATGAAATAACACTTATGGAATCATGTAGTAACCAAAAAAGTGTGAAACAAATCAAAGTATATTTTATATTTTAGATTCTACAAAGTAGTCACACTTTGCCTTGATGACAGCTTTGATTGAAACCCATTTTTTTATATCCCTCACGTATGGTCTTTTAAAAACCAAAGGTGAGAGACATGGTGGTTAAATCTGATTACCCACCAGAGAAAAGGGAAACTTGCTTGGACAAGGTTTCAGAGGGTAATTACAAATGAAGCTGCATTGAGCACATTGGCCACACTTACAAATGCAACTAATTTACCCACCCCCGCACAGGACAAAGATTTAAGATCAAAGGCCTGATTATCTACATGTCCACCAATGTTATTTACATGTTGAAATGTCATTGTGGTCTGTCTTACATAGAGAAAACCCATAGAAGCCTTAAGACACGGATCACTTAGCACAGCAGCAATATACGGGCAGGTGAGAAACAATCCGGTTGCTGTTCATTGCTGTTCATACAAGCTGGACATCCTATTAGTTCTCTGAGATACATTGGAATAGAAATGGCCAAGATGTCACGCAGGGGCGGGGACATTGAGAGGAAACTTCTTCAAAGGGATTCTTTCTGGATCCACAGGCTCAGCACACCCTCCTCTTGGCCTTAACGAGGAGTTTGACTTGAAACTGTTTTTATAGTTTCAAAATGTCCAAATTATAGTTTTTATTTGATTTTATCCTAATTGAATATTGTATGTATATTACTGTAAATATTGATCACATTCCTTGTGTATGATCATATATTTTAATTCATTGAATGTTAATATTGTGAACCTCTACATTCTTTTACCTCCTGTTTCAGGAAGGGATGTCATTGAGTACAGCCCCTATATATAGGACCTTTCACCCCCCACCTATATATGGATGCCTGATGAAGAACTAGGTTTTTGTAAGAACCTGGAAAGAGATTTCCAACGCCCTCCTTTTGTGATGAACATGATTTTGTTGGCTCTAATTCATGTTCAGTCAAATGTTCCCCTCTTAATTTTGTCAAGATAAATGTTTTATTTCAGAAAGAAATTGCATCCTGTATACTATAATAATTTTACCAATACGTTATTGAGCTCATTTCTGGGGTTGGAAATATTATTTTAATTTTAGTTTTTTCCTTTTAAAATGTCACCAGAACCAAGCTTTTCAGTACTTATACAAATGTTGTTTTAACCACGAAGCAGCCATGGCGCACTCACATATAGGGCTCAGCCATGGACTGTTACTTTTGTAACTGAATGAAAACATTTTAACAATGTGACTTAAGTGATTGATGTTGGGAAAATAGATGTCAAAAAATGCAGAATGGTGTTAAATGCCTGTAAAGAGTTTGGGGGAGAAATTATTTCACAGATTTAATCATGTAACATTAGGCCTACTGATTATTTCTCAGTATCTACTTGCGAGCTACCAGATATGCAGTTTTGTACAACGGTGGAACCTTTGGTAGGCTGATGGAAGGCTACTCTGGGTCAGTGGGAGATCTCATTTGCATAGTCCTCACTTCTTCCTCAAAACCCACTGGATGAGAAAGCCAGAGGTCTCTCCCCTCTGACCTTCTCCTCCAATTGGTTTTGAGAAGGAGGCGAGAGAGCACGAGCAACCTCTACGGTGCGGTTGAGCTAACGTAGGCTAATGTGATTAGCATGAGGTTGTAAGTGTAACCGATGTGAAATGGCTAGCTAGTTAGCGGTGGTGCGCGCTAATAGTGTTTCAAATCGGTGACGTCACTCGCTCTGAGACCTGAAGTAGTTGTTCCCCTTGCCCTGCAAGGGCCGCGGCTTTTGTGGAGCTATGGGTAACGATGCTTCGAGGGTGACTGTTGATGTGTGCAGAGGGTCCCTGGCTCGAGCCCGGGTCGGGGCGAGGGGACAGACGAAAGCTAAACTGTTACATAAGTAACAAAAAGAAATCCCATGACATAGACATATTAATCTAACTGCACTATCTAATTTACAGTAGCTATTACAGTGAAATACCATGCTATTGTTTGAGGAGAGTGCACAATTCTGAACTTTAAAATGTATTAATAAACCAAGTAGGCACATTTTGGCAGTCTTGATACAACATTTTGAACATATATGCAATGGTTCATTGAATCGGTCTAAACCTTTGGACATACACTGCTGCCATCTAGTGGACCAAATGTAAATTGCGCCTGGGCTGGAATACTACATTATGGACTTTCTCTTGCATTTCAAAGATGATGGTACAAACAATTTTTTAAAATCTTTTACCAGACCTAATGCGTTACATTTTCCTACATTAATTTCACATTTCCACAAACTTCAAAGTTTTTCCTTTCAAATGGTATCAAGAATATGCATATCCTTGCTTCAGGTCCTGAGCTACAGGCAGTTAGATTTGGGTATGTCATTTCAGGCGAAAATTTAAAAAAAGGGTCCGATCCTTTTTAAGATTCTCCCAGAGGCTGCGATACAGTGAAGCCTAATCATCATGATCATCGTGATTCTTACAGGCAAAGTGAAATGACATCGGACATGAAACAATGATACAAATGTAACAGCACAACCTAATTGATACAATATTTTATTTTGCAGGTGCCTTTTCATTTTAAATATCAGTGGTGCAACTACGGCTTTCTAACTGCACTGAACCAGAACAGTGGCGCGCAGGAGGGAAGCAAATCTTTCCAGTATGCAAAACCAGTAGGCGACGGGGGAGCAAAATGCAATCTGTTAATTATTATATAATATATAAAATGGACATATCTATTTTTAATAGAGACTAGCTCAAAACATGACTAATTATTGAAAATGACAAATGACACAATCGAGCATAAATCAATAAATCAGAGGCGACTGGTGGGAAGCGCTTTAGGAGGGTGGGCTCAATGTAATGGCAGGAATGCAGGTGCTTCTACACCTCCATTGCTTGCTGTTTGGGGTTTTAGGCTGGGTTTCTGTACAGCACTTTGATATATCAGCTGATGTAAGAAGGGCTATATAAATACATTTGATTTGAATGGAATATATGTTTGATGAGTTCGATACCGTTCCATTATCCATTCCAGCTATTACAATGAGCCCGTCCTCCTATATCTCCTCCCACCAGCCCCCTCTACAATAAATAATCTATTGCATTGTTATGTAGGCAGCCACCATGATTCATATCACTGCTGTTGAACACTAACCAATCACATTGCCAAACGGGACGGCAGGGGCGGGACAAACAAGCAATAATATGCAATTTATACATTTGTGTTGCTTTTACCTCCCGGAGTGGTCGAAAATAAAGTGCCTCCTGGGGTGGTGCAATAGTCATGAGGTAGCTGCGTTGTATCGTTTATCAACACCGTCCTGGTCGGAATGACCCTGCTCTCGCTAAACTGACGACTGGTAGACGACGACATTTCACCCCCGGTTTAGTGACTGGTCAGACGGTGTTGTAATCTGTAGGTGGTTGATGCCTAACCCGACGGACGGTGGAACCCACGGCCTTTTCTCTTTCTCTCTTATCTCTTCCCAAGTTTTTCTTGTGGCTCCTCTCGTCCTCCCAGCCGTCAGCACAGCCCCACTCCCTCCGCCAGGCAGGAAGAACAACAACACAAGGAGACCGGATATGACGTTGTGGAAGAATAGACCCGCTGTCGCCTGGTGGAGCTATTATGCAATGACAAACGATAAAGAATAATCACAGTTTTCAAACAGAGAGGAAGAGGCAAAGCGAGATGGTTACGCCGAAATCTGTCAAAAATTTCCCAATGCGTTTCTGGGTTAAGCAGACCTAAGCTTGTCGCTTGCTGGGACAACAAACTATTTTTACAGTCTTTAGCTGTGTTCGAATACCCATACTAACATACTGTATACTTAATGAGTATATACTACAAGTTAATTTGAGTGTACTGTAAACGAACGGTAACCTTTCAGTTGAGCATACTAGCGCTTCGCCTGTCTATCAGAAGTTGATGCTGTTGCTATACAACCTCTTGCTAGCATATTAACAAATTACTAGCTAGATTTAGGGTGTGTTCGTAAATTCAATCTGGGGTGCCAGGGTCTGCTCTGTGCGTTTAAATTCAGGGCGTTGTCATATTGTTGCACACTGGATGCTCTGGCCAAGGAGTAGGGATGATCCGAGCAGGGTAGATGAAAGCGATCTGACCTCGCAACGGCAGTCAAGCACCCAAGTGAACTTGCTAGCTACTTCCAGACACAAATGAGAGAACACCTCATTCTGACCAGTTTACTCTGCCTAGCAGAGCTGGTTAGGCAGTTTTCATGTTATCCAGAGTGTTGGTGACTGTAACGATGCTGCTGGCAACAATTGAATTACGCTTTTTTGCAGATGATTACTGACACGGCCACATTCAACTGGAGTTGAGCGGTAAATTCATCAGTTATTCTATGCTATGCAAGCACGAGAGTGCTCTGAAATCGGAGTAGATAGCTAGAGACAATTTACAAACTCACTCAAACGACTATACCACTTAGCTAAACTATGAATGACGTGAATAATCAAGTCACTAAAAGTTGGGTAGTTAGTTAGATTGCACAAAGTAAATATACTGGCAAGTGCAATGTATTAGTAACCAACTAACGTTACAGTAGGTAGCTAACACAACATAATGCTGTAATGATATGCTATGCGGTTTGTAAGGATAGAGTAGCTAACAAATTGTCAGCCAACAAAGTGTAACTTATTTGAAAAGTCATTACTTTATTACATTGCTCAACATGTTCGTAACATTTATCATAATTTAAGCAACGAATTTCTATTGCTCTCGTCAGATTCGGCTGCATATTTTCCACAATTTTCTTCAAATCTGAAACCGTTGTAAAGCCACGCCCATTTTCTGGAGAATTGCATTATGGGCCCAAAAAGCACGGAAATAGTGTCCGTCGCTTGTATGCTTCGTATTTTAGCGAATCTAGTACGACATCCGGGAACCTTTGGCATACTAACTATATCCATACTATGACTTATAAACATACTACATACTCAATTTATGTCACAAATTGTACGGTTAGTATGAGTATTCGAACACAGTTTATGACAACGACTCCCATTGTTAGGGCGGAGACATGAGCATCTCGTCATTATATATTGATCTCTGCTTCAAACCGTATGGTACTGTCTTTGGAATAATAACTAAGGGCTAATGGAAGAGACCCACTACACGTGTTTAGAAAAAAAAAAAATGTTATTTGATGTAGGTTGAGGGATATTTTGCTTTACCGTTTACACGTAGCACATGATCTACTCTAACAAACTATATATAGCAGGACATCGTTTTAGCGGATTAATATCATGATATCTCCCATATTCAAGAAAATGTACAGTAGAATGGGTTGGAGACCTGCCTTACATTCAGCTGGTTTGCAAAAACAAGAAATTCTTAGAATGAACAACAGACAGTATCAGTATGCATACGTAATCTTCAACGCGATATGATTATTCGTTATGCGCAGTTGCTGCACTTTCCAAGCTCTCCGCCTAGAAATGCGCATGTGCAGTGTAGTTCTGGGTGGACTTCTTTTGAACACTCAAAGTGCATTAACCATCACCGCAGCTTCCGCAAGAAACCAACACAGATTAAATATGAGCTTCACAGTCGAAGAGAGGGGGAACCCCAATACATTGAGCTATCGTTTGTTTTTCAGTAAGTATGGTTCACTTTTTAATGAACATATTAGTTTAGTTTATTAGCTTGCTATAATCGTGTCCATTGTGGTTCGCCGGTTTGCTACTGGGATCGGGCCCCGACCTCCCACGTGTCACTTTTATTCATTGCTTTCGCACTGTTTTTATAGTCCTATCTAATGCTACGTTCAAGTGTAGCTAGATTTCACATATTGTCACCTAGTATCGTGGATTTATAATTATAGGCGTGTACCATCGCTTGGCCTTTGCCCCACATTGATTGATTTGAGCTGACAAACTAGTAATTGAATGGACCAGTTTTGCCGGTTGGCTGACGTATGCTGCTATCGAACTTGCTGTACTTTAACTTGACTTGGTATCAGGATCCAATTAATTCCTATGTTAAGTGTTTATTAGATTAATTCTGCAGATGTGGTATTTCTGATATAAACGAGTGTTGTTGGGATACCACACAAGTAGCTCTCGAGAACCCAAGTGGGCCCAAGGCCAGGGGCTTTCAGCTTCCCTGTCTTGGGTTCTCAGCTGAATGTATCGACCACAGCTGGCTCCTTGCCCTTGATCATGAGTATCTGTTCCATACATTACACAAGTCATTGGACGAAGACATCATCTGTATGGGGAGTTTTGTTAAGAGCCCTGATACTTGCTCTGAACATTAACACGTATAGCTTGCAGTATGGTTTTGGAAGCATACGGACCTTATGAGAAATAATAAATACAAAAACAATAGGTTAAATTGATACACACCTTTTATAGGGTTAGTTTTCCCACATATCCATATCTCCATGTTACAGCGCATGTTTAATGAAGACAGAGGGACCACCTGTGGTAATTATCAATCTGCGTCTCCGAACACCTGTGTGTAGATGTAGCATAAAGGAAGAAGGCTGCCAGAAACGTGTTGTCACTGGAAAATGTCTGCTGTAACTGTGATAAAGCCGGTTAAAACAGTGTACAATAAGTGTATTTTTAGCCTTTTGAAATTATTTTGATGTCATATGAAAGTAAATAGTTGGAGAGTCAGGGCATTGCCCTTGAGCGGCAGACAGCTTCGTGAAATGACTGTATATGGTTAACATTACCATCTTTTGAAAGGACTACCACACCAGCAATTTAGAGAATTCAGTTTCTAAACTGTGTGGGTTACGCCCAGTTTCTAAGATGAGGCTTCAAGAGCTGTCAAAGGTGTTTCTCATTTAACCAGTTAGACTGAATGTATCCTTGTTCATATTGAATGTGATTGCCCGAAATCAGAAATAACTTCCTCCATTAATAAATCCATTAGCTGCTCCTCTCTCGGTCACTCGCTCCCTGTGCACAGGTAGCTTGCTCTGCATGCACTCCGGTCATGGCAGCTCTGACTCGGTGAGTAAATAAAGGAAAGGGGGATACCTAGTCAGTTGTACAACTGAAATGTGTCTTCTGCATTTAACCCAACCCCTCTGAATCAGAGAGGTGCGGGGGGGCTGCCTTAATCAACATCCACGTCTTCAGCACCCGGGGAACGGTATGTTAACTGCCTTGCTCAGGGGCAGAACTCGACAGATTTTTACCTTGTCAGCTCGGGGATTCGATCCAACAACCTTTTGGTTACTGGCCCAACGCTCTAACCACTAAGCTACCAGCCCAAGCGGAGCCGTTGCTATGGATGGCCATTTATGTTGACATTCGACAGTGGGTGGACGGGGGGCCATCTTTGTTGTAGTAATTAGAAGTTATCTTTAAATTAAATTTAAATGTTACACTATGCAGAATAGTGCCTCCATTTCGTGGTTGCTAAAATAATAATAGTTTGCCTAATTTCAGTTTGTGACAAAACATGAGAGTATATTGTAGAGAATCCTTGTACCATGTAAACTGCTGTGAAATATATTTTCCATTAAAAAAAATATTGTATTTTCAGCTGTTTGAAGCTGATGTACAAAACTGAAAGTAAAAGAAGTACCCATTAAGCCCAGCTCGGGCTTTTCACATATCTTTGTAAGTAAAGTCATAAAACTTAATGACAGATTCATATTTCTTTTTATGTCCACTTAAAAAAAAAAAAAGACAATTAGGGCTGTATACATTAAATGTCTAAACTAAGATTTTGGTGAGCTTAATCGGCACAGTTATGCTAGTTCTGTTCTACGTGTGCTATTTCTATGCTTCCTGTTCTTAAGTTTCATTTTTGCATCTTTTACTTTTGGTTTTGTACACTTTATTTTATTTATTTAACCTTTATTTAACTAGGCAAGTCACTAGCTTCAAACAGCTGAAAATACAATATTTTTGGTTATTGAAAGATATTTCACAGCTGTTTAGATGGTGCAATTATTCTCTACATTGCCTAATTTCAGTTTATGTGAAAAAACAAGCGGAGCGATTTCTGTATATTGCACCTTTTTGTAAAGGTAAAAAAAACAAAATAAATCTATACATTTTTGCCCATGGAAGAAATGGTCTGAAAGTGACTTTTTGGATCTGAATACCAAAACATTCAGGAGATAAGAGGTGCTCAAAGTTGACCCATTTTGCATACCCCAACATGAGTACATTCGCGTCTTCATCACTGGAAAAGATAAACGGTTGAGATTTGATATCATTGAAAAGTTAACAGGATTGTCAAACAATTTTTAAACTTTTTTTTTCAATAAATAATAAAATAGTTTGACAACCCTGTTTTTAAGCATTTCAATTATATAAATCTCAACCGTTTATCTTTTCCAGTGAAGAAGACGTGAATGTACTCATGGTATGGTGGGGTATGCAAAATGGGTCAACTTTGAGCACCTCTATCTCCTGAATGTTTTGGTATTCAGATCCAAAAAGTCACTTTCAGACCACTTCTTCCATGGGCAAACATGCATGCAAATGTTTTTGTTTAAATCAAAAGGGATGCAGTCAAAGTGATTGGATTCATATAGATTAATTTACTTGTATGTTATTGTCTGTTCTCTGTAGAAAATGCTGATGGAAAGTATGTCTCCCCATTCCATGACATACCCATGTACGCTGATGAGAGCCAGGTAAAGTATGTCACCTTTATGCCGCTACAACACCCCATTACACAATAACACACACTGAATGTAGATGGGATATCTATTCAACTGTTTCTTCATAGAAAGACGCCCACTAAGTTTAACTTTTGATTCCATGGTGAAACCTTGTGGTCAGAATAGCTTTAATGTATTATGCGTGTGGGAGAGTAGGAGTAGCACTAGCAAGGTCATAGTCTGTTTGTCAAAGCAATGGTCTTTACCCCTCCAACACTGAACTCTTCGGTCATTATGCAGTAATTCTGTATTTCCTGTTATCTTATCTATCTGGAACAATATATCCCAGTTGGATGGCCTTTCGTTTCCTCCAACTCATCCATAGTCATATATAAATTATAACTGGGTATATTGATATTATGATACACTACACTACCGGTCAAAAGTTTTAGAACACCTACTCATTCAAGGTTTTTTTTTGTAAATTTTTCTTATTTTCTACATTGTAGAATAATAGTGAAGACATCAAAACTATGAAATAACAAATATGTAATCATGTAGTAACCAAAAAAATCAAAATGTATTTTATATTTGAGATTCTTCAAATAGCCCCCCTTTGCCTTGATGACAGCTTTATACACTCTTGGCATTCTCTCAACCAGCTTCATTATGTAGTCACCTGGAATGCATTTCAATTAACTGGTGTGCATTCTTAAAAGTTAATTTGTGGAATTTCTTTCCTTCTTAATGTGTTTGAGCCAATCAGTTGTGTTGTGACAAGGTAGGGGGTATACAGAAGATATCCCTATTTGGTAAAAGACCAAGTCCATATTATGGCAAGAACAACTCAAATAAGCAAAGAGAAACGACAGTCCATCATTACTTTTAAAACATGAAGGTCAGTCAATATGGAAAATGTCAAGAACTTTGAACGTTTCTTCAAGTGCAGTCGCAAAAACGAGCAAGCTCCGTGGTGAAACTGGCTCTCATGAGGACCGCCACGGGAATGGAAGACCAAGAGTTACCTCTGCTGCAGAGGATAAGTTCATTAGATTTACCAGCCTCAGAAATTGCAGCCCAAATAAATGCTTCACAGAGTTCAAGAAACAAACACATCTCAACATCAACTGTTCAGAGGAGACTGTGTGAATCAGGCCTTCATGGTCGAATTGCTGCAAAGAAACCACTACTAAAGAACACCAATAATAAGAAGAGACTTGCTTGGGCCAAGAAACATGAGCAATGAATATTAGACCGGTGGAAATTTGTCCTTTGGTCTGTAGTCCAAATTGGAGATCTTTGGCTCCAACCGCCGTGTCTTTGTGAGACGCAGTATGGGTGAACCTGAAGGATCTGGGAAAGGTCTATATGGAGGAGTGGGCCAAAATCCCTGCTGCAGTGTGTGCAAACCTGGTCAAGAACTACAGGAAACGTATGATCTCTGTAATTGCAAACAAAGGTTTCTGTACCAAATATTACGTTCTGCTTTTCTGATGTATCAAATACTTATGTCATGCAATAAAATGCAAATGAATTACTTAAAAATCATACAATGTGATTTTCTGGATTTTTGTTTTAGATTACTTCTCTCACAGTTGAAGTGTACCTATGATAAAAATTACAGACCTCTACATGCTTTGTAAGTAGGAAAACCTGCAAAATCGGCAGTGTATCAAATACTTGTTCTCCCCACTGTATATATATATACACACACACACACATAGATATATATATATATCTCACACGTATGTACATTTGAACACCCCTTCAAATTAGTGGATTCAGCTATTTCAGCCACACCGTTGCTGACAGGTGTATAAAATCGAGCACACATCTATGCTATCTCCATAGGAAATAATTAGCTTTAGAATGGCCTTACTGAAGAGCTCAGTGACTAGTGGTAGGCCACACAAGCTCACAGAATGGGACCGCCAAGTGCTGAAGTGCATTAAAATCATCTGTTCTCGTTTGCAACACTCACTACCGAGTTCCAACGTCAGCACAATAACTATTTGTTGGGAGATTCATGAAATGAGTTTCCATGGACGAGCAGCCGCACACAAGCCTAAGATCACCATGCGCAATGCCAAGCATCGGCTGGAGTGGTGTAAATCTCGCCGCCATTGGACTCTGGAGCTGTGGAAACGCGTTCTCTGGAGTGATGAATCACGCAGCACAATCTGTCAGTCCAAAGGACAAGTCTGGGTTTGGTCAGATGCCATGAGAACGCTACCTGCCCCAATGCATAGTGCCAACTAAGTTTGGTGGAGAAGGAATAATGGTCTGGAGCTGTTTTTCATAGTTTGGGCCCCTTAGTTCCAGTGAAGGGAAATCTTAACGCTACAGCATACAATGACATTCTAGACGATTCTGTGCTTCCAACTTTGTGGCAACAGTTTGGGGAAGGCCCTTTCCTGTTTCAGCATGACAATGCCCCCATGCACAAAGCAAGGTCCATACAGAAATGGTTTGTTGAAATCTGTTTAGAAGAACTTAAGTGGCCTGCACAGAGCCCTGACCTAAACCACATCAAACTCCTTTGGGATGAATTGGAACACCGACTGTGAGCCAGGCCTAATCGCTCAACATTGGTGCCCGGCCTCTAATGCTCTTGTGGCTGACTGGAAGCAAGTCCCTGCAGAAATGTTCCAACATCTGGTGGAAAGCCTTCCCAAAAGAGTGGAGGCTGTTCTAGCAGCAAAGGGGGGACCAACTGATTTTGGAATGAGATGTAGTGTATGTGACACAGGCACACAAAAAAGCAGAATGATTTATTGCTTTCTTCTCTTTCAGAACATTTTCCACGTGGTTGTTGAAGTACCAAGATGGACCAACTCAAAGATGGAGGTAGGTTCACCTTGATTGATTGATTTAATGAGCCAGTTTAAAAAAAATACACAGTATGTGAAAAACGTGACCGGCATACCACAATAAAGTCAGTGGCGTATTTCCATGTGCAGGGTGCAGAAACAACCTTGTTGTCACGATCGTCGTATGGTGGAAGAGAGGAGGACCAAGGCGCAGTGTGAAATGAATACATATTTAATTAACGAAGACGAAGAACACTTGACAAACTATACAAAACAACAAACATGAAGCTATATAACAAATAGTGCTGACATTAAACATAGACAATCACCCACGAACTACCTAATGAATATGGCTGCCTAAATATGGTTCCCAATCAGAGACAACGATAGACAGCTGTCTCTAATTGAGAACCAATCTAGGCAACCATAGACACCTAGACTAGACACTTTAACCAACTAAGCCACAGCACCCATAAACATACAAAAAACCCTAGACAATACAAAACACATACATCCCCCATGTCACACCCTGACCTAACTAAAATAATAAAGAAAACAAAGATAACTAAGGCCAGGGCGTGACACTTGTTGTGTGTACTAGGGTTGGGCTCTATTCGAATTGAATGCAGTCAATACAGGAAGTGATTTGAATTTTAAATTCAGATTTTTTTAAAACTTACAGCTTTTTTTGTTTATTGAGGAGTCATTGAAAATAAATGCCCTTTTTTCAATTTGAATTAGAATTTTTGTATACTTCCTGATTTGACTGCCTTCATTTCGAATTGAGCCTAACTCTGGTGTGTACGTTGTGCTCTAGGCCATGCGGAGATCCTTCTCCTTCTCCTGCTAACTTTACTTTTACAGTAATATACCAGGTCTTAGTCTATAAGCCTAATATAATAATGCAAACCTACTTACCTGTATCCATTTGTCACTAATCAGAACAACTCAGCCTTTATTTAGCCAGATTAGTCTGGCTTTTACGATCTAGGGGCGGTTTCCTGGATCCCGATTAGGCCTTGTCCATTAGCTTTTTAGTTATTTCAATAGAGATTCTCCATTGAGCATGCGTTTGAAAAATCCTCGACTAAGCTTAATCTTTGTCTGGGAATCTGGCCCCTGGCTAGTCAAGAGGTAGGCAAAATAAGGCATCAAATTTATTTAATAAAGACCTTTTTACATCAGCAGTCACAATGTGCAGTCCAACTACCTCATCCCCATACTGTATTTATTTATTTATCTTTCTCCTTTGCACCCCAGTATCTCTACTTGCACATTCGTCTTCTGCACATCTATCATTCCAGTGTTTAATTGCTATATTGTTATTACTTCGCCACCATGGCCTATTTATTGCCTTACCTCCCTTATCCGACCTCATTTGCACACACTGTATATAGACTTTTTCTACTGTATTATTGACTGTATGTTTGTTTATTCCATGTGTAACTCTGTGTTGTTGTATGTGTCAAACTGCTTTGCTTTATCTTGGCCAGGTCGCAGTTGTAAATGAGAACTTGTTCTCAAATACCCTACCAGGTTAAATAAAGGTGAAATAAAATGTGCTTTACAGATACCCAGCCAAAAAGAGAGCAAGCAATGCAGAGGTAGAAACACAGTCTTGAAGGCAGGAACCTGGGAAGAAACCTAGAGAGGAACCAGGCTCCGAGGGGTGGCCAGTCTTATTCTGGCTGTACTGGGTGGAGATTTAAGAGTACGTGTGGCCATTAGAGCCAGATTGTTTTTCAAGACGATGGAAGCACATTTAATAATGTTTGGCTTTGCTACTTCCAGATTGCGACCAAAGACCCCCTGAATCCGATCAAGCAGGATGTGAAGAAGGGGAACCTGCGTTATGTTGCCAACGTTTTCCCCCACAAAGGCTACATCTGGAACTATGGAGCAATCCCTCAGGTCAGACAGTCACTAACCTGCCACCAGACAGTCACTAACCTGCCACCAGACAGTCACTAACCTGTCACCAGACAGTCACTAACCTGCCACCAGACAGTCACTAACCTGGTATCAAGCTACATATGGTCTGACAATGTAGACTACGCTATCCGTGTCTAACTGAATTCATTGATCACCTAGAACTGAGTTGGCATTGATTGCCAATTTCTCTGTAGTGATATGAACTAAGTATCTCAATCTTTTTTTGACAGTGATATTTCTCTTTCTTGATAGACATGGGAGGACCCCGGGCACAAAGATGGAGACACTGGCTGCTGTGGTGACAACGACCCAATTGATGTCTGTGAAATCGGTACCAAGGTACAGCACTTGTTCTTTATCCTATAATCATTAAACCTTTAGAGCTGATCTGGTTTATTCCATTCACTCTCTGACATTCTTACTTGCTTCAGGTGTCATTCAAAGCAGCTTTTTGTCACCTAAGCTAAGTGTCCAATATTGAAAAGTATGTTGGTAACAATTTGGCTGTTTTGTTACTCCATCAGCTGTCTGTAGTGAATTTGTGGTGTGAGCTTCATGTGTGGGTGTCTGATGAAATTAACTTTCCTCAGGCATGTGATCTATATTTGACATACTATCATTGAAATTGACCTATTCCCATACCAATATCCTACTTCTCTATGTTGTACTGATCACATCCCTGTCTCCTCTCCAGGTGTGTTCGCGTGGTGAAGTGATCAAGGTGAAGGTACTGGGGGTTTTGGCCATGATCGACGAGGGGGAGACGGACTGGAAAGTCATGGCCATCAACGTGGAGGACCCTGAAGCTAAGGACCTGAACGGTAACCACCGGAGGAGCTGCATGTGGGCTAAACTGATCATCCCTAATACAACAGGCCACTCCTTAATGCTGCCCATTGGTCCAGTCACTGCAAGTAGTAGTACTAGAATATGATTGCTCAAGTGAAGAATGCAATGATTGAGCTATTGTTTTCTATTCCTATTGCCACAGTCATCCTCTCACCTGTCTCCTTATCCTGTGTACCTCAGACATCAGTGACATCCAGAGGCTGAAGCCAGGTTACTTGGAGGCCACAGTGGACTGGTTCAGGAGGTACAAGGTACCAGACGGGAAACCAGAGAACATGTTCGCCTTCAACGGAGCGTTCAAAGACAAGGTATCCATCTTGTACTCCATACTGTTCGGTTCTAATTTTGAGTAAATAACTCACGGACACTAGAGAAGCTTAACCAAGTTTAATTCTTCCCAAAGGGTCGATACAGCTGTAATTCAGACACAGACATGGCTTCCCCCGTGGTAGTATTCATACTTCACTTTGGGTGGAGTCTCCTCCTTATCGCTAAACATTGCATCATTATTGCTGAGCAGGGAGCTACGTCATATGATCCTTCAGTGGTTTCTCCCCTTATCAGTACTGCCACATATAATCATTTCCCTGCCCTCAACACATTCCAAGCTTAGTTGCACACACTATATACCTTCCTCCTATAAATGAATAAGTATATTTCATATTCTCAGAACCCAACAATACACAAGAGTTTGTGTTGTGTCAGCCCTGTCTGAGCCAGAGTGGCCCATGTTTCTGTTGCATTAAGCAAGGTATTGCCAAAGCGTCGTGTTCCAGTATCTTCGTCCACACTCATCAAGATAAGTTTCATTCTGTTTACTTTGTAGCAGATCATTTGCACTACAATAATCTAAAACAGCCTTTTCAATCTAGGTACATGGATAGCAATTTAGCCTGTATGCCAGTCTGTTTCTGCATTAGCCATCGTGTTGTTATGCCTTCGTAGCCTTGTAGCAATGCAGTGTTGTTGAATGCCGAAACGGTGTGGTACCCAGGCTAGATTGCATTGGCCAAATAGAGGGCTGACATTTCAAATCAAAGTTTATGTGTTACGTGCGCCGAATACAACAGGTGTAGACCTTACAGTGAAATGCTTACTTACAGGGTGTAACCAATAGTGCAAAAAAAGGTATTAGGTGAACAATAGGTAAGTAAAGAAATAAAAACAACAGTTAAAAGACAGTGAAAAACAGTAGCGAGGCTATATACAGTAGCGAGGCTACATACAGACACCGGTTAGTCAGGCTGATTGAGGTAGTATGTACATGTAGATATGGTTAAAGTGACTATGCATATATGGTGAACAGAGAGTAGTACTAGCGTTGCAAGACCCACAAGGTGATCTTATCCTGTTGCAACATAGTGTGCCCCTGTGTTCAGTGAAGTTCAATAGTAACTAGTAAGAAAATTGGGTTTAAAGTGATCGGCTCAGAATAATACAGAAATACAAAGGGTTGGTTTCCTTGACACAGATTCAGCCTAGTCCTGGACTAAAAAGCACTCACAATTGAGATTCTCCATTGAGTTTGCATTTTAGTCAGGGACTAGGCTTAGTCTGTGTCCAGGAAACCCCCCCCAAACTGTATGTTTCTTTACCTTGACAACAGCCTCTGCTCGGTCTGTATGTTTCCTTACCCTGACAACAGCCTCTGCTCGGTCTGTATGTTTCCTTACCCTGACAACAGCCTCTGCTCGGTCTGTATGTTTCCTTACCCTGACAACAGCCTCTGCTCTGTCTGTATGTTTCCTTACCCTGACAACAGCCTCTGCTCGGTCTGTATGTTTCTTTACCCTGACAACAGCCTCTGCTCGGTCTGTATGTTTCTTTACCCTGACAACAGCCTTTGCTCGGTCTGTATGTTTCTTTACCCTGACAACAGCCTCTGCTCGGTCTGTATGTTTCTTTACCCTGACAACAGCCTTTGCTCTGTCTGTATGTTTCTTTACCCTGACAACAGCCTTTGCTCGGTCTGTATGTTTCTTTACCCTGACAACAGCCTCTGCTCGGTCTGTATGTTTCTTTACCCTGACAACAGCCTCTGCTCGGTCTGTATGTTTCTTTACCCTGACAACAGCCTCTGCTCGGTCTGTATGTTTCCTTACCATGACAACAGCCTCTGCTCGGTCTGTATGTTTCTTTACCCTGACAACAGCCTCTGCCTCGGTCTGTATGTTTCCTTACCCTGACAACAGCCTCTGCTCGGTCTGTATGTTTCCTTACCCTGACAACAGCCTCTGCTCGGTCTGTATGTTTCCTTACCCTGACAACAGCCTCTGCTCGGTCTGTATGTTTCTTTACCCTGACAACAGCCTCTGCTCTGTCTGTATGTTTCCTTACCCTGACAACAGCCTCTGCTCGGTCTGTATGTTTCTTTACCCTGACAACAGCCTCTGCTCGGTCTGTATGTTTCTTTACCCTGACAACAGCCTCTGCTCGGTCTGTATGTTTCCTTACCCTGACAACAGCCTCTGCTCGGTCTGTATGTTTCTTTACCCTGACAACAGCCTCTGCCTCGGTCTGTATGTTTCCTTACCCTGACAACAGCCTCTGCTCGGTCTGTATGTTTCCTTACCCTGACAACAGCCTCTGCTCGGTCTGTATGTTTCTTTACCCTGACAACAGCCTCTGCTCGGTCTGTATGTTTCTTTACCCTGACAACAGCCTCTGCTCGGTCTGTATGTTTCCTTACCCTGACAACAGCCTCTGCTCGGTCTGTATGTTTCTTTACCCTGACAACAGCCTCTGCTCTGTCTGTATGTTTCCTTACCCTGACAACAGCCTCTGCTCGGTCTGTATGTTTCCTTACCCTGACAACAGCCTCTGCTCGGTCTGTATGTTTCTTTAACCTGACAACAGCCTCTGCTTGGTCTGTATGTTTCCTTACCCTGACAACAGCCTCTGCTCGGTCTGTATGTTTCTTTACCCTGACAACAGCCTCTGCTCTGTCTGTATGTTTCCTTACCCTGACAACAGCCTCTGCTCGGTCTGTATGTTTCCTTACCCTGACAACAGCCTCTGCTCGGTCTGTATGTTTCTTTACCCTGACAACAGCCTCTGCTCTGTCTGTATGTTTCTTTACCCTGACAACAGCCTCTGCTCTGTCTGTATGTTTCCTTACCCTGACAACAGCCTCTGCTCTGTCTGTATGTTTCCCTGTCAGGACTTTGCCATTGAGACAATCAAGAGCACCCATGGCTTCTGGAAGGCACTTATCTCTGAAAAGACCAATGCTGGAGGACTCAACTGGTGAGGAGAGAACACAATGTACAATCCTTTTACAGTACAGTACCTCTAAAACTGGTGTTTATTACAGTCCAATCATTTTAATATCATTACTGTGAAGTCATTCTTAAAGGCCCAATCTGTAATTCTAACATGTAGACCCTGCCGCTTAATTTGTGAAATTTTATTTGACTTCTGTTTGAGTACAGCAACAAGCAAAAACTTGTTTGAATCTGTGTTGGTCAATTTCTTCAACAGATGATCAGGTCTATATAATTACCAAACATACATTAGTAATGGAAAGGAAACACGGACTCTTTGTTTAAGTATTAAAATTCTCCTTTAGTAATACAATTGTAGGCAGAAGTTGGTACAGAGTACAGTATATGATAGCTCTCCCCAGGTTCTGCAAAATGTCTAAGACATCCTGTAACTCATATAGTCGCTCCCAGTCGACCTTGTGTGAGTTTCCCTGGCAACAGCATTTTAATAAATCTAACCTCCCCCTGACAGCAGCAACCATCTTGTCAGCAATTAAAAGCTCAGAAGTGGGTTTGACCGAAACTTGACCTTTCATCACAGGTATAGAGTCATAACAAGGTGAATGAGTCCAAGCATCTTCTGACAGGTGGCTGTTTTCATCAGGTCTGCTGCAGCCTTGTGTTCTCAGAAAACCAGTCATATTCTCAGAACCTCAGATAGCCAGGTGGGGCCCAGACAGGAGGAGTATGTATGAACGTAGGTGGTTTCTGCCTTCTGATTGTGTCTGAAGGGCACAACACTCAGAACAGGTGTTAATACACACAGAGGTCTCCTAGAAGAGGAGACCTTAGTTTATCATAACAATTTATTAACACTTTAAAAGGTATGAGGCCTTGGTTTAACCCCTTCATCTGAATACAGTATTAGAGAATTAATTCATATCTGACTGATGTTTCCTCCCATCCTGCAGTAAAAACACGTGTGTGTCGGTGGGAGACAGCCCCTTCTGCTGCTCTACGGACGAGGCCAAGGCTGTCGTAGGCAGGGTCAGTACTTCCTGCTTCTTTATGACTATGTTCTAGAACTTCAGGGTCAGCTCAGAACTGTCTCCTTTTATATGCTGTGCTCTTAATTGCAGCGGTCAGTACTGCGGTCAGTACTGCGGTTAGTACTGCGGTTAGTACTACGGTCAGTACTGCGGTTAGTACTACGGTCAGTACTGCGGTTAGTACTACGGTCAGTAGCTATTCAAATAAAATAGAGCAATTCAAGGATGAAACTCGCTTCTGTTGATGGGGTCAGTACTTCAATTCAAAGTGCATTGCAGGGATTGTAATATTCTACACATACATGCTGCCTACAAACCTCTGGTGTTGTCAAACATGTCTGGCATACATCTTTACACTTTGCTCAGTCAGACCAGCCAATGATGTATTTATTAATGCTAGTATTTTTTTGGATTTTTATTTTTTTAGACAAGCCCTTGTGGAACTGAAGATCATATCCCCTGCTCAGGTAAGTCTCTTAAAATAAATTTTACCTTAAGATTGTGAAAAGTAAGTCCCTGCCTTGACTATCAGATGGTTAATTGACGTATTGTAAAAATCCCACTTTTATGACCAACCTGGAATGATAAGGAAGGATTGCATGGTTGTACACACATATTTTCTTTTAGGACAGTCAATTCCATTGCTATTCAGGAAGTAAGCTAAGATTCCAATTACATTTTTCCTCAGTGGGGATAATTGCAATTTCAGTTAACTGCCTGAAATGAAATGGAATTGACCCTGTACACATCTAATGATGTGATTATATATTTTTTTGCTTTTCTATTTCCAGTGGATAAATGGTTCTACTATGAGAAGAAGTAACTTTGCGAAGGAGACTCAATGGACCAGAAGTGTCTCATCTGTTTAGCTAGCATACTTGAAGATAATAGTCGATGGTTGTGGGTCTGACTGAGAAACAATAGACTATCTTCTCCACACTCGGAAGATGAGAGGAGATAGAAGGACAAAAAGAGTAATGAAATCATGTCTTAGGAAATGCATTTTCCCTGTTATTTAACTAAGGTCTCATTGGAGATGTGCTGTCCAACAGCTGGCACTGGTAGTGTGCTAGCTATAGCTACTCATGCACTGTATGCCAGGATCATCTCAATCGTCTTTTAATAAAGCTTTTTCTGTTGAAAAAATGTCTACGATCATTTTGTTTAATTTCAATATTTTATTTGGGTCTTTGTTGACAACCTTTTGTAGAAAGTTCTACTCTGTTACCCAGCTGACATTATGTAGATGAGGGTTGATTTGGTTACACTTTGCTAGAACAGTCGCATACTGTACTGATGTTGAAATACACTATACTGCCATCTAGCGGCAATTTTCTATAGCACAGCGTGCTTCCGAATTATGTAATTCCCTACATGGTTGTCCGTGCGACTATAAATTCTCATTCGAGATGGCATATGTATTTTTCTATTTGAAAAATATCAACTGTGTTTTGATTTGAGATTGAGTTCTTTGTCTCAGAATCTAATTACAGAAATGTATGGGATCGTATTTTGACACGTGACCCCCCCAGTTCTTACGCATTTCCGGTGAACTGTCAAATTTAGACCTGTCATCCACGGAGAAAGCCTGGACCAAAAGTAACAGTACGGAGTGTTAGAACCACTGACACAAGGTAAATTATTGAAATGTTTACCTTCAGTAGTTACATAGTTACATGAAAATCAATATCTAGTAGATATTTGTTTATCATAAAATCAGGCTAGCATGTTTTGAGTTTCATCATTTGGGAGTGGGCTGTTTTAATTGCGAACTATTCAGCCTAGCCTACTCGGTTTGTTGTTTAACTTCATATTGATGTTTAATTCAGCAACTCTGATGTTGCAAC
Organism: Salvelinus namaycush; assembly: GCF_016432855.1. NCBI lineage: Eukaryota > Metazoa > Chordata > Actinopteri > Salmoniformes > Salmonidae > Salvelinus > Salvelinus namaycush. The sequence continues at coordinate 29,716,391 of NC_052328.1, forward strand.
TTTTCAGTCACAGACCGAATTGCAATATGGTGTCAACAACAGTATAGCTAGGATACTGTATAATTAGCCAGTTCCATTGTAACAATTTCAGTTATAATGTATAGCACGTCTTTAGTCAATAAAATTACCAATCTTACTCAATAACCGTGTATTTTATTATAGCTGGGCAGCTATAGGTTAACTCTTGAATTCGTTTTTGCATTCCTGTAAGGTCACTTTTATAATATTCACACAGCAAGTTAGTAGACACTGTCAAGAAAGTGACAGGTGCGCCATGACAGCCCCGGACGTATCAAATGTCATCTGTAGCCACAACTTGTTCATAAAAATAGTCTGAGTACTATGATCAGTTTAGAGGTCTTCTCGTGTCCAAAAAGTTGGACCTGAAATGACCGAGGACAATCTGACCCGGGCTTGACGACAACCAGACCTAGACCCGATTGACAAAACAAATCATGTTAATCAGCCAAGTTACTCTTCTGGTTAACAAATAGATATTTATATGTTGGCTAAGCCTTCTATAAGTCAATAAATGAACCTTTATTAGCGTAAAATAAATATGCTATAAGCTATGCAGAGCCGTGGTCGGGTCCACTCAGGTCTATCAGCTGTCATTACATAGACATGAGACCTGACCCAGACCAGAGGGAAAAGTTGGAATTTTGGACCCTGGGGTTCCCAGGTCGGGTCTCTGGAGACATGAATACCTCTCGATCAGTTAGCCAGCTCCCTGTTAGTGTGAACGGGCTACAGTTGCCAACCTACAGTTTGTGGTGGATTTATTATTTTCCACTTATTATTACACTTTTCTCGCCTTGGCACAACAACTCCGAGCAGTTCACACATACCAAAGAGGTAATCCGGGGTTGGGAAAAAAGTTTGAACAAATGAGCTTCAGTATTGGAGGTTAAATAGCCATGACTAGGTCTATTGCGTTGTGTGATTTGTGATTTTCACTACAAAATTGTATTTTATCATGTGTGTGGAGGGTATTCTCTGTTACACTTATTTCATACTCATTCCTTTCAATCTGTTAACCAGATTTTAGCAGAGATGCATATTTAGTTTCCTAAAAAAAAGAACCACCAGAACCATCAAGACGTGTGCTTAGATATGTAAAAAAAAATATGCATATGTTTTCTGCATAGATTTACGCATAATGATCATGGCTCTAGATTGCAGGAAAAAAGCTGTTTAAAACCTCTAACCATTCTGTTTCAGGTGAAGACAACAGACATGTCCTTTATATTTAACTGGATCTACAGAGGCCTCAGTGGTGTGCTGCAGTTACTAGGTACAGTTAAAATGTAAACCATTAAAACTAACTACTGGAGAAAAATGAATTACTTACTGAAGATTGAGACTTTATTTCTGAGTGTACCTGTATTTTGACACTCATGCTCTACCAATAACTGCGTTGTTTCATAATATGGTCAGATCCGGTATTCAATCCCATGTCATATTTTCATCAGCATATTTTACTACATTACATCTGGTGGTAAATAAACTGTCTCTATTCTTGTCTCTCCCTCTAGGTTTATATAAGAAGTCTGGGAAGCTGGTGTTCCTTGGTTTGGACAATGCTGGGAAAACAACGCTACTGCACATGCTCAGAGATGACCGACTGGGACAGCATGTGCCAACACTACACCCCAGTAAGACATGGAGGATGTTCAGACACCTTGCTTACTTACTTATGGCTGTCTGTTGTTGTCTTAAGTGTGCTCATCGAATGACCCTTATCTGGTGGTTCCTCAACTAGTCTATTTGTCTGCCTCTGTCCAACAGCATCAGAAGAGCTGACCATTGCTGGGATGACATTCACAACATTTGATCTTGGTGGTCACACACAAGGTACACAGAACTCAAACTGTATGCACACTGTGCTTTCTCTAATGGTTAAGTCTTGAAACCTTCAGGTGATACTGAGGCTTAAGTGGCAGTGACAGGTCACTTGTGAACAATGAAACTGCTTTGATTTTCACTCACAGCCAGGAGAATCTGGAAGAACTACCTCCCAGCTATAAATGGTATAGTCTACATGGTGGATTCGGCAGACCATGAGAGACTACAAGAAGCCAAAATTGAACTGGATGTACGTAAGTCATCGCCCCCCCCCAAAAAAAACAATTCCACAAAGAATACAAATAGTAGTATTACAGTTTTTCCCAATTGTTTACACACTAAAACTGGCCCATGAGGCACAATGAACCAAACCTGTAACTCATTTAGCAGAACTATACACCAAATCTGCAATACTACTGGCATGTTTTGCTTTACACTCAGATTGCAATTCTATAACAAACATTTGGCCAAACACAACACACAATTCTCTACCTTTGGCACAATCTTCACAAATAAAATCTCCTGTGTGCAAATGAAAAGCAACACTGTTCAACAAGCTACGGTAAATTACCAATTGATCACATTCACTCTTCACATGTGCGAACACTAAATGTTCACTTTGCAATCAGACCTTTTGGTATGGATGAAAAGGCCACAGGTGAGTACTCCTGTGTTTGGAGAACAATGGAAGCAAACTTGGCAGAGAGAGGTAGAGGTAGAGGTAGAGGTGGAGGAAGACTAAGAACAAAGAGAGTAATATCTGATGAAATTCTGGCAACTGTGGTGGACCATGTGGTCAACCATGGTTTGACCTTGAGAGAGGCTGGGCAGAGAGTGCAGCCCAATCTGAGCTGCTTCACCGTAGCATCCATCATCTGGATGTTTCAAAATGAGAATAGGTACAGTATGTACTGCAGACATTGGATCTACTACTTTTACTACTTGACAGTAGTACAACATAAAGCAGTGAAGACTGTAGATTTCAATACATACTGAAAGGGGAAACAAAGTAAATGTTTAATGTATTACAGTATGTATGAAATTGGGAGCAATACTACTTTGTAACATGTTTATCTTGTATACTGTATTACTGTAGTGTTTACTGTACTGTATGCAATTTTGTTTTTGTAGAACTGTTAAGAGAATTATGTTCTCAATGTTCATAAACTGAACTTCAATTAACTAATCAGTCTGCAACCCAGAATTTGTAAGATACTGGTTGAAATGAAAACAGACAGAGGCCCAGCCTACAATAGTCAAATGTTTATTCACGAGAGCACTCTGAAGTCCACAATACAAAGACATCCATTTTATAGCGGCGCACATACTTCCACACAAACAGTAGATATCATACGCACATACATACACACGAACAGTAGGTGAGTTGTATCCACTGTTTATCACTATCAAGCCGGCTGTTCCATTCCCCCGAGATTAGAGAAACCTTGAGAAATCCTCCCTGTCCTCCTAAGTTCTCAGTTCCTGCCAGGTGGGTTCAAACACAGTCTAACTGTTCTCGGTATCTTTCTTCGCCCCCCCCCCCAATACAAGTTCAAATCCTGAGCTACGCCTTGCTCAGACAGTCTGGGTTTTTCCACTATACAGATACATTGTTTTAACCTAATTCTGACAAACTACACACATCATCAGAATATAATTTTATGATTCTAATCAATTTCATACAATTATATGGTTTCAGGGTGGAATATTCTAATCATTAATTTAAACATATAAATTCCATTATCAAGAACTGAAAGACGACCACCACGTTGGTAGAACGCGTCTATTTACAGACTAAAAGGAGGCTGCCATTGTGCAAATGGTAGCTGAAAATAATGCTAAAAGACTGTGGGAAATCCAACAACAGATGATTGAAAACCCTGCCATCTTTCATAACATCAGAGTGAGCTTATCAACCATAGCCCGCATCCTGCATTTGTGTTCCTTTCTTGTTTGAGTAAACACAAACAATATAACTACAAAAACTTAAGTCTTTACACTGAAATAGGTTCTGATAGTATTGTTTTGAATATGTCACATTGGTGTGATCTTGGTTGTCACTAAATTAGATTAATTTGATGTGTGTGTCTCATTTGTATGCAGTTTCATTTTGAGCAGGGATTACATGATTTTGATTGCTGTGTTTCATTTTGCAAGATGTCTGTGGGGTTTGGAGAAGATGGCTAACTGTTTTGTGGTTAGAGTTTTGTGTACCTGAGATTTAGTTTCAGCAAACATGTGTTAACCATTGGGAAAAACTGTAAATAAGCAGCCTATCCTACACCCAGTAGATATTGTATGGCTAAATGCTAACCAATACACCGTTGCTTTTCACTGATGAGCGGGGCATTAAACTGGCACTCTACACTCTCTTTCCAGGCGCTGTTAACAGACGACACCATCTCCAACGTGCCTGTACTTATCCTGGGGAATAAGATCGACCGTCCAGAAGCCATCAGTGAAGACGCACTCAGAGGGATGTTCGGGCTCATTGGACACACTACTGGAAAGGTAGGGAGGAGAGCAGGTCGATGTTTGTCACGATTCTTCCCCTGGAGGCAGAACTGAGAGATTTCCGCTAGATGGCCCAGCTGCAAAGTCAAAATTGGCAACATAGTAAAAATTCATGAAAACAAAAATGTGCTTTCTAGTCTTAATTTAAGGTTAGGATTAGGTTTGATAACTTTGTGGCTGTGATAGCTAGTGATGACTCTGCAGAGCTGCCTCCAGATCAAGATTCATTACAATAAATGCCAACCTGCAGGAGGAGAGAGGCTTACTGTTAAATGCACCCCACATGGTTTACCCTCTAAAGCAGCAGCTTCCAGAGAAACTGACATCCGATGAAACCAATTCAAGGTGGTGGCCTACAGAGTTAGGCAGAGGGGTCTAGTCTTGACAATGACTAGATTAGGATGACAAATTTATATTTAAAGTACAGTTAGCATCCACTTAATTATGGTAGTTTATTATGCTAACTCTGTAGTCTCGCATTCACTGCAACGCAAAGGAAAAGGTTGGAATGGAGGTTCATCTTTACTTGTCTCTTCTGTCTGCGTGTGTTTCTCTGTTCAGGGTAATGTGTCACTGAAGGAGCTGAACCTGAGGCCCATGGAGATCTTCATGTGCAGTGTTCTGAAGAGACAGGGATATGGAGATGGTTTCCGCTGGCTCTCACAGTACATTGACTGATCTATATATCACTCCCATCTTATTTATTTTTTGCCTGATTCACACGATAGAGCTAACCTGAACCTTACTGGGTGGGCTACATCATTTGTTTTCTAATTGTCCTTTCCAGCATGGTTCCAGTAACTATGATTGATGTGTAATGCAGGCCAGCAAGGCTCAGTAGTGTGAAAAGGAAGAGTATTTGTTTATCAACTGTTTTGTAGATGTGGAGTACAAGAGTACAGGCCTCACACATCTACCTGCTGGAAAAGCTATCAACTGCTAGCATTCTAGATTTATTGAAATTTTTGCATTTGAGTGTGCCCTCAGTAAGTAAATATATTTCTAAGAAAAATGGACTTTTATTGTTAAACTTTCAGTATTTTTCGTTGTAGCCCCGGATAAGCACACCTCATTCAACTCAGAGGGCTTGATGATAAATTGACAAGTTGAATCAATTCTGGTTTGTTTGTTTGGGGCTACAATAAAAAATATTTGCTGTTGGGGAAACACTGCGCTAATTGAAATATGCAGGCCTAGTGATTGTTTGATAACCCTCTAACAGTTGAACCAATTGATAATTGGTAGTCTGAGCCCTATGTAGTGAATTCAAACTTCCTTGTCTAAGCCAAGTATCAACCTGCAAACCCAAGATTTCGTAGTTTACACATTTCGTAGTTTACACATTTCGTAGTTTTCAATTATATATTATCGGTTACTTACTGGTGGTGAACATTTTGAAGGATACCTCATGTCTGTCAAACCATATTATTCTTATTAATATGATTAAGTTAGTTAGGGAATCCCCTCTATGTTCGGCGACGTTACCTCTACACTTATAGGGTAGGACATGCCATCGCTTTGAACCAGTTCGTAACCCTGGTTTATTTTTCAATCGGTGGCATTTGATTACAGAGGAGTGCTTATTGGTGTAACAGTTCCGCGTTGTCTTTTCGCCATTGCTGATGTTGCCTTCCACGTAATATAGGCCTGGGTTCAAATACTATTCAAAATATTTCAAACACTTTGTACTTCTGGGACTTTTCTGTTGGTTCCATTGCAACAGGCAAGCTCAATCAAGCACAGCTGGAGTATTTTACCAATGAGGACAAAGTTGTCAAATGAATGTTTTTGATCGATCAATTCAAGTTGAATCACTACCAACTGATGCCATGAATGTGACTACAAGTGCATTATCACTTTTTATTTATTAATGCTTGTTTGTAATACAAAGGTGCAGTATTTTGTAATACCAGGGTTTTATTACAACCACGTTGTCAGTCACAGACGATGTATGTCATTTCAACTACCAGTACGTACCTACTGTATCGATGGTTTTTGTTACTGTAAAATAAGTACTTGGTGATTATTGGCTGCTAATAGCTATAATATGAGGGTACTTGTGTGGTACTGAAGAATATAGGCTTTGTAGGAAATACACAATATGTGAGTGCAATAGATAGAGGGTACTTTTTATCCTTTTTGTAAATAATGTGAAATTATTCTGCATGCCCTCTTAACAAAATAAATATTTTGGACAATCCATTACAGAGTGATTTTTATTTTTTTGCATTTTATGTTCTACAATCCATGATCTATGACACATTTACTGTTGGTTCTCCTTGGACTACAATTTATGATATTGGAATTGCCTCAATGATGGTCTAATACTGCCCACTAAGTTATTCCTTTCCTATAGTATGAAATGTTACTGGACAAACTTTGAAATTTGTCATACAGTCAGGGACAGGACCGACACTGTTTCATAACAGGTGCACACTATACTATTTTTTATTTTACTAGGCAAGTCAATTAAGAACAAATTCATATTTACAATGACGGCCTATATAGTGCTGGACGGCGCAAAATTACACATCTTTATCATGTAGATTTGGCAAACAGTAAAGCAATTAATTTGGCAACATTGGTTGTTTCCGTAGCTATTCATCTGTTGTTATACGCAGCATTATTCTGAGTTGACGCTCGTGACAGTAGACCACCAAGCACTAGCCAATGAAACCGGAAACAGCTGGAGAAGCGAAAGCCAATCACGTAACGATTCAAGCTATCATTACACCCCCTTTTCCTTCTGGTCCAATGAGAGGAGATTCGGAAGTAGCGTGCACATCAACAAGGTCGAGATCGTAATAATATTGTTTGTTTGTGTTAAAGTAGTACTCATATATATTTTGCCTGTTGGATGATAGGATATGATAGATATTTCTGGATGTCATTCTGCAACGCCATCAGCATCATAAGGTTTTTGAATATGTTGTCGTACTTTTAAACTCACTTTTTTTCCTGGTAGGTGGAAGTCGATTAGCTTCATTGGCACAAAGTTCATGTTAGCTAGTTATACAGGGGGTGTATTTATTACGCCTATTCTTTTGCAAAACGTGTCTTAAACGGAACGACACGGGGAGAGACCTACCTGCATTTGACCAATAGAAACTCTCGTTTTACACCCCAGCTACTGACAACGAAATGGAGTCGACAGAAAAAATGTGTTGCGTGGTCACGGTGTCTGAGTATTTTTCCGATCAGAAACCTGTAAGTTGTAGTGGAGTCATCCTGAACTCACAGACTAGTCTCGTGCTCTGCAATGGTCTTATCTTTTCTCGCTTTATGAATGACAAGGACGCTTTCTCTTCAGATCACCAGTTCCTGCTACCAGACAGTTTCAGTGGAAAACTCAAAATTAGCCTAAACTTCCATGAACAGCGAGATTTGGACACAAACCAATGCGCATACCAGTCATGCACCGTCGCGGAGAGCAACAGCACCTCGCGGCATCAGCACCAAGCGACAGCACAGCTGCTGATGCTCGCCAACTGTTTGGAGTTCAAGAGTGCTTTCGAGAAGATCTTCAAAGCGTCTGATAAGTGGAGTTTTTACGGTGGGGAGGAGGATGACGATGCAGAGATGGTTAGGGATTCAGAGTTTCTGAGCTGGTTTGCTGTACTCAAGGTACCAGACAGTTGGAATGTGTAACCCGCTTGTAGTCATGTGTTTTCTTTACAGTATTTCCATTCTTACCATTTAATGCTGATAGTATAAATCTGTATTTTGTCTTTTCATACAACAACAACAAAGGTACCAGCCTTGGCCAAAGCGTCAAACGTCAACGTTGGAACCATACCATGGGCGACCAGCTCCACTCTCCGGAAAGGATGCGCGGTCCTCGCCTGCGGCTCTCCCTTCGGCGCCTTCTGCCCCGATCTCTTCATGGGCACACTAAGCAAGGGTATCATCAGTAACCTGTCCGGGGAAGGTAACGCTCTCATTCTCACTGATGCCCGCTGCCTGCCCGGTACAGAGGGAGGGGGGCTTTTTGTGCCCCATGGAGACCGACCGCTCCTCGTCGGTTTGATCGTGTCCCCCTTGTGCTGGAAAGCCAGTGAGTGGATTGGGCTGACGCTTGTGTGCTCGCTCCAGATGATTCTGAGGAACATCACACAGTGTGTGAATATTTGCAATTCACACCAAGAGATCCACCACATACAGGAATCCACAGACTTCTTTCTAGCCTTACAGAGTGAAACTGAAACTCAGATGTACCCCACAGTGGCCTTAGTAGACGCTGGACAATTCTGGGGCTCTGGGGTTCTGGTTAGTCCTCGGCTGGTGGTCACCTGTCGACATGTTGTCAATGGAAAACCTGTTGTCACCTTGAGATTCAACACCAATGACAGGTAAGATTCAACACCAATGACAGGGACCATGCTGCCATTTTACTCACCTGACCTATCTGCATCTCGCATAACATTCAGTGATTTTGAAGATTCAACACCAATAATGGTTACTATTCTGTATGCATCTCATAGGAAGTTCATTAATGCTGAAGCTCCCGTGTATGCAAGTGTAGTGCAACCTCTGCCAAGAGGTCATGTCCTTCCTGGTACGGGAGATACAGGGTTGTTGGTTCAAGTTTCACTTAAGCTGGTATACAAGAGAAATCCAGGGCAAACATAAAAAAGTAACATTTATTCCATACCAGCATGAAGATGAAAGTAGTCCACACAACATTATACAGATCAACGTGAAGGCTCTGTCACTTACATTCCTTTCTTCCTCCCCATAGGTTTCATGCCGTGGTGAGTGATGTCCTGTACTCCACCAAGGCATCGTCTCCCTATGATGTAGCCGTGGTGCAGCTAAGACACCTTCCCCCGGAGGTAGTCGTGTCACGCTTGGCCACATCGTTTACACCAGGTAGGCATGATGTCACTGTCACACTAACTCCACTATGTGTACTCTTTCTTTCTTCACAAGAGGACAGCCTGTGGAGGATGGGCCTTTCCTCTGAGTCTGGTTCTTCTAAAACTGCCTGAAAGGAGGAAACCTCATCTTGCCATTGTGCTTCTGATTGGTCTACTAAGCCGGGTTACTGTAAAAACCTTGGATGTAAAATGTCTTTATAAACTAAATGTGATTGAGATATTGAAATGATCTCGAAGGGGATAGGGTGCCGTTTGAGATGTCTCCTCGTGTCGGTCCGTAGGTGAGGACGTGGTGGTGGTGGGTTACGGAGCTTTCGGCCAGCGTTGTGGTCCCTCTCTGACCAGTGGCATCCTGTCCAGGGCTATCGGCTGTCATAGCCAGGCTGTCATGCTGCAGACAACTGCTGCAGTGCAGGCAGGGGCCAGCGGAGGCGCTGTGGTGCGGGCAGGATCAGGAGAGCTGTTAGGTAAGCCATGGATGGAGTTAGCCAACCCTACTCTTGGAGAGCTACTGGGTTTGTAGGCTTTAGTTCCAGCCCTGCTCTAAAACACCTGATTCAGGGTCAAGGCCCTGATGAACAGCTGTGGCTGGAACAGAAGCCTGCAACTGCAGATTTTGAAAGAGTGATACTGTTTTTTTAAGTGGGGGGCACTGGTTGACCATAGAAAATGACAGGACAGCCATTCATTAACAGTACTGTGTCTAATGCCACATTTCAGACCCTTCTCTCTAACCCAAACCTCATGGCTGATTGTCCTTATTGTATTCCAGGTCTGGTTTCCAGTAACACCAGAGACTTTTCTGCCAAGGTGACCTACCCTCACCTGAACTTCAGTGTCCCAATGACTGTCTTGGAACCGTTGCTACGGAGATACGCCCAGGAGGGCGACATTGGTGTGTTCCGGGACTTGGATACGACCGATGAGGGAGTCAGGAGGGTGTGGAGGCTACAGACTGCTCAGAGCAAACTGTGACTAATTACACACACAGAGTACTTACAAAGACTAACTTCTGTCAGGCAATAACTTTTTCACTTTTCTATGACCTTGTTTTAAGGTGCTACTAATATCAGTTTGAAATGTGAGAACGTTTATCTACCATCACGTCATGTCTTAGGCTTGCTAACACCAGCCTTTCTAAGTCCTTGACCGTGAGTCTCAGCTCGCTGTGTAGTCACGTGGGTCGCGCGTCAGCCAGACTAGTCTTGTCTCTCCTCAATCTTACAATACCACCATGATATGGTAACGTGATTACCACGACGAAGAGTGGACCAGAGCTGACTAACGTTCCATCTCTGAAGTACTGGTATTTGAAATGGGTTGATTTTAGTACATACATGATTCATTCATACTACTGTCTGAGCCACTGACACTTCCTTCTTGTGTAACAGATTGATTGTTCTCGGACAATAAAGATCTTATATGATAGGATTGATAATGACCCATCTTGTTTTTTCCCCCAATGTCATACACACAGGTACTTATCTTATAAAATGAGCTATAGTGAGTCTTCACAGCATGAGAGCACATAAAGCTTTAGATACTATCTCTACAGATTAGTACCTTCAGTGTTTTCCACAATGTCATCTTCTCTGTTTTCATACTGTACCCAACTTGAGGATAAATTCCTACTATTACAGTAAAGCATCATAAAATTAAAACCATTGCATGGACCCCCTTAAGTGTCAGATTTACAGCTGGTGAAGTTGCTCCCGGCCAGGCGGGATGGGAGGAGAAATCTGATGTTGCACAGACTGATTGGTCCCTTTGGGTAGCTCAGAGGAAAAAGCTGTCAAGACATCTGTTATTCTCTCCCTTGCACTCAGAGAGAGGAGTTTATAGATGTCAGACCTGGGTTCAAGTACCAATTGCAAATACTTTGGCTGAGCTTTATTGAGCTTCCCCGATGCAGTGAACCAATAGAATAGTCCATCTGGCACGCAAGGTAGGCTGGAGCAAATATTCAACGTTTTTGAAAGATTTCAAATAGTATTTGAACCTGTTGTAGACGCTTTGAGGTAACACTTTATTAGGGCTCTAAATCCGTATTGCGGAAGTTCAGCGTGATAGCAATTTAAAGGCAATGTTCCTGCGTTAGCATAGACTGCATTCACGGTGAACGCCGCATTTTTCGGTTTACTCAAATGACCTTTAAATTTATATCCCGGATTCCATCATGGTAGAAATATGATTAAAAGGGATTGATTACTTTTCCATTTGAAAAATTACATTGCACGGCTGTAGAGTTTAACAGGGTTTAGAAAGCTTTGAAGGCTCATACTAAACCTATGACAACATAAAGCGCCACGGTTGTTTGCTAGCCTCCTATAGATGTAAGCCTCAGAAAAAGGTTAGGAGGAATGGAAGTGAACTGAACTGCTGGACACAACAGTCCAGAGTGGACAAAAGACCAAGGAGAGGATAATTGCTCGCCGACAGATTCACGTGTAAATGGCAAGTGACAACTTCGCAAGAATTCTACTTCTGGGAAACCAAGATTAAGGAGAAGACCGTATGACAGAGGAGTATGGTGGCCTGGTAGGGCCACATAGAACCAATGTATTTTATTATTAAACACAATGTTGATCCACAGATGATACAATGGACACTTGTCAATCAAGCAGTACTGTCTGCCAGTATCTCAAGGCATTAGCAATACAGGACTAATAATAATAATAGTCGCAAATCTGTCTTCAGACACACTTATTCACATTTAGGAGTGTAGAGTGAGAAACTTTATTTTACTAGACTTGATGAGACAGAGAACTACTGTCATAGATGAGCTGAAGCATACGGGATGGAATGGGGGATAGTTCAATTATGCAATAGAAATACAATGAGTATAAAGTGGATTCCTCTCCTCATCTCCTCTCCTTCTGCACTAATTTGAAAGCACTGGGTTGGTGAAAACAGTAAGCAAAAGCCTGAAGGAAATGGGCTTTTATCTGTCCAGTTCTTTCATATCAGTGCAGCGAAAGAAGGAAATTAAGGATAGGAGCCAATGGTAGGAAGCCACTTTTGACTAATTGAGAAGCACCCAAAAGCATCTCCAGTTCCTAACATGAGCACATAACCTCCAGCTGCTTCCTGCCTTTAACTTTAAATGTTCAGCTGCTAAAAACTTCTCCAGGAGAAAGTTGTCTTGCACATACAACAGAAAAAAGAAACATATTCACAAGAATTTAGGACACATCTCCTGACTTGTCAGACCACAGTTTCTAGTTATTGATATCCCACATTGTCACCCCTCCTCCAACCACCCAACCCCCCACCGTCCCCACCTCCAACCCCCCACCTCCTCTTCTCCAACCCCCCACCTCTCCTCTTCTCCAACCCCACCCCTCCTCTTCTCCAACCCCCCACACCCCTCCTTCTCTCCAAACCCCCCACCATCCCCACCTCTTCTCCAACCCCCCACCGTCCGTCCCATCCTCTCCAACCCCCCACCATCCACACCTCTTCTCCAACCACCAACCGTCCCCACCTCCTCTCCAACCCCCCACCCCTCCTCTTCTCCAACCCCCCACCGCACCGCCCCCATCCCTCCTCTTCTCCAACCCCCCACCGTCCCCACCCCTCTTCTCCAACCCCACACCTCCTCCTCTTCTCCAACCCCCCACCGTCCCCCTCTTCTCCAACCCCCCACCGCACCGCCCCCATCCCTCCTCTTCTCCAACCCCCCACCGTCCCCACCCCTCTTCTCCAACCCCACACCTCCTCCTCTTCTCCAACCCCCCACCGTCCCCCTCTTCTCCAACCCCCCACCGACACCCCCCTACCTCTCCAACCCCCCACCGTCCCCTCCCTTAGATTGATTTAGTGTTGTTCTGACTGTGTTTTTTCAATTGTGTCCATCTCTTCAGGTTTTCAGGATCATTATTTGTGTGTGTGTGTGTGTGTGTGTGTGTGTGTGTGTGTGTGTGTGTGTGTGTGTGTGTGTGTGTGTGTGTGTGTGTGTGTGTGTGTGTGTGTGTGTGTGTGTGTGTGTGTGTGTGTGTGTGTGTGTGTAAGAGAGAAGTTGAGATGCTCCGGTAGTAATGTTGGACTAGCTAGACTTCATTGTTTTCTTCACCAAATATATCCTTCATCATCTGCCTCTCCCACCTCTCCTTCCTCCTCCTCGGCATTCTCCTCCGCTTCTTTATCTTCCTCATCCTCCCATCCGACCCCACTGCCAAAATCACCTGAATATGCCACCGCCTCATCTGGAGAAGAGTGAGAGAGAGAGTGAGAGAGAGAGAGGTGAACTAAAGGGCATGCGTTTGACTTTGTCTGTGTTTTAATGGCTGTTTCTGAACCCTGCCGCAGGAACCATTCTAATCAACAGCAGGTTCCGTCCAGCCAGACAACCATTTTATCTTGAAATACTTTTCTCTCAGCGACAAGCGGTTCTTTAGAATGCAAATTATCCCTGACTTGAATGTGGCACTGCATATACTCACTTCTTAATCCCCACTGATGCATATCAAAGTAGTGGAGGTGCATGACTTAATAATTTTCATAATTTAGCAGATGCTCTTATCCAGAGCGACTTACAGGAGCAATTGAGGATAAGTGCCTTGGTCAAGGGCACATCAACCGATTTTTCAGCTAGTCGGCTTGGGGATTCAAACCAGTGACCTTTCGGCTACTGGCCCAACACTTTTAACCACTAGGCTACCTGCCGCCCCAATTAGCCATTATGTAGTACAATAGAGAAATCATGCACAAAGTAGCGGAATATCATCTGCAGGCAGCAAGAGCGCGCAGCTCACCACTGGTTTTGGCATGGAGCAGCTCACAGAAGAACATCATCGGTAGCCGGGAAAGACGTTTCAACTTATATCTACCAGTAAATGCTAACTATACATTTTTAATTGAACCTTTATTTAACTAGGCAAGTCAGTTAAGAACAAATTCTTATTTACAATGACGGCCTACCCCGGCCAAACCCAGACAACGCTGGGCCAATTGTGCGCCAGCCTATGGGACTTCCAATCACAGCCGGTTGTGATACTGCCTGGATTTGAACCAGGGACTGTAGTGACGCCTCTTGCACTGAGATGCTGCGCCACTCGGGAGTCTCAGGCAATAATGTGTATGCATTGGGCCTCCCGGGTGGCGCAGTGGTCTAGGGCACTGCATCGCAGTGCTAGCTGCGCCACCAGAGTCTCTGGGTTCGCGCCCAGGCTCTGTCGCAGCCGGCCGCGACCGGGAGGTCCGTGGGGCGACGCACAATTGGCATAGCGTCGTCCGGGTTAGGGAGGGTTTGGCCGGTAGGGATATCCTTGTCTCATCGCGCTCCAGCGACTCCTGTGGCGGGCCGGGCGCAGTGCGCGCTAACCAAGGGGGCCAGGTACACGGTGTTTCCTCCGACACATTGGTGCGGCTGGCTTCCGGGTTGGAGGCGCGCTGTGTTAAGAAGCAGTGCGGCTTGGTTGGGTTGTGCTTCGGATGACGCATGGCTTTCGACCTTCGTCTCTCCCGAGCCCGTACGGGAGTTGTAGCGATGAGACAAGATAGTAATTACTAGCGATTGGATACCACGAAAATTGGGGAGAAAATGGGATAATAAAAAATAAAATATAAAAAAAAATAATGTGTGTGCAAACCAGGTATTGAAAAAGTTTGGTCCGAAGTCTTGGTTAGTAGGCTATTTGTGATGTGCAATTAAGCCATCATGAGCTGTTTGCATCAGGTAAGGATGAGTCCCACCCACCGGGGAGCCAGGCCCTTCCAGGCCCACCCAATCAGATTGAGCAAAAGCAAAAAAAATTATACATTATTATTACCAAAAACACAGTTCCACTCTCCAGATGATAATTTGAAACAACCCTTTCCTGCAGTCAATTAACAAAAGTGCCCTCTTTCGCCTCATGGGTGGAATGTTATTAATATTATTTCATAATTAATAAATATATATATATTTTAAACAGATGAAAATCCAGTGTTTCTATGTCAAACAGTTTTGTTATATTTCAGTCTTCTGTGATGTATATAAAGTGTAATATTGGGATGCAAATTAAAAATGGAATACATTTCAACTCTATATCTGACATGGTACAGGTGTCTTATTTTTTTTAAAGCCCATAAACACGTGTGTGAGGTGTATACAACAAAAGATTGCTAGATAGACCGTGGGAGAACTACTGCGACCCGTTGGATTTTGAGAAGGCAGAAGTTTCCATATGTTTTTTGTAAAAACGGTCCCACCCATTACAAGTCTAAATCAGATTGGTTTATTCCACTGTCACTCCAAAATGTTGCTCTTAAACAGTTGAATGGCAGATGCCTTCTATCTATCTGATGGCCTAACCAATGGCTGACTTAGCTAGCTAGATTTATCTCCCCAGAGAAGACCAAAGAAACATCCTGATTGGATCTTTTTTTCTTTTCAGTTTTAACCGTTTCCAACAAAAACAAGGGATTAAATCAGAACGTCATTGAAAATAATAATGTCATAAAAATGATCATTGTTATTATTATTATTTATAAATCCTTAGCTTTCTCTGAAGGCATAGATGGCCCTCATAGTTCCCCACTGTGTTTGGGTTAGTAATAGTGGCTCTATTTTCCCTCAGCATGCATTTTTTCACCATTCTGAAATGTCTAAATAATCCATATGTTGTTCTGAAATATGAACACAGAAATACTGGACATGTTGAACTCTTATTATGGTGGGGATTTTACAAAATGACAACATGGTCTTGAATTGGACTCTCACTGTTCTGGTCTCGGTCTTGATTCGGTTTCAGACCCCTTGTCCCCCTCCCAGTCTTGATATTGACTTGGACTCGATTTGCTCCGGTCTTGGTCTTGAATCAGTCTCGCTTTAGGTGATCTCGAACACAACACTGCGAATTACTGTAAGTCGTTCTGGATAAGAGCGTCTGCTAAATTACTCAAATGTTAAAAAAATATATATTATGTGTTGGAGTACAGACTGTGTATGGGTATCAATACTGATTGTGTGTGGTGGTCTGTAGCCTACTAAGTATGTGAGTTGTGTTCTATACTGAGTGTGTGCCAGGGGGTTTCAGAAATTGAACCCTGATTGTCTCTTACCACAGTCTGGGTTGCCATGGATTCTGGAGCTGGCTAGTTCCCCTCCCTGTTGGTCGACACACCAGCATTCTCCCCTGGCCTGATCACACTGCAGCTTCCTGTAGTATCCATCCTCATTACAGCTAGGGATAAACAAGCCTAACACACACAAAGAGGATTTTACATATGGAGGCACACATACGTTTTTAGATAGAATACATATATCAAATAAAATGTTATTTGTCACATTTGCCGTGAAATGTTTACTTTCAAGCCCTGAACCAACAATGCAGTTCAACAAATAGAGTTAAGAAAATATTTACTAAATAAACTAAAGTAACACAATAAAATAACAATAACGAGGCTATATACAGGGGGTATCAGTACCGAGTCAATGTGCGGGGGTACAGGTTGTTGTTTGTGATGTGATGTTAAATTATCATAGCCTACTCTGTTACAGTTAAAATAATTAGTGTTTGTATTACAGACTATTAATTATCCTATGGTTTGAATAATTTAAGAAAATATTTAGTGGTTTGTATTAGAAGATAGGGAAAAAAGCTAATTGTCACATGACTGTAGAAGGAACTGCAGTTTTGGATCTTGATAGTCCAACAATAGACCTGCAAATCACTGGAATGCTAATAACCCCAAGATTTTGTACAAATAGATCACCCTTTTCCCCAGCAGTCCTTCCTTTCTGAGGAGGTCCCCAAGAAGGAGCTACAATGGAACCCAAGTTTGTCCTCTGTGCTTGGAAACAGAATCCTGGTGCATTGGGGCTACGCTTACAGAAAAGAGCGAGATATGGCTAACAAATCTTTCTGGAAAGGTACAGAGTACAATTCGTACTCGTGCCGAGGTTGCATCATCCTCACTGACGGGGTTGTTGGGAGACCACAACCACATCCCGGACTGAAAGCAAATAGCAGTCCGACATGTACTGAACAACATGAAGAAGAGGAGTTTGGAGACCATGGAAAGCACACTGCACGTTTTGGAGTCTGCTACACCGGCCATGTCAGATGCTGTCAGGCATTATTTGCCCTCGGAATATAACTTAAAAATCAGTATACAGAGGCACAGGCAAAAGAAGACAAGCAGACGCAGGTTCCGGCTACAGTCCTTGGGAACCATGGCACGGCAGCTGGTGGTGACCAGGTTGGACCTGCAACTCTCCCCAATCCTGTCACTCTTGAAGTGGATCCAGTCATCCCTCAGATGAGGAGCACGACGGGGGGGGAGGCCCGGCAACCCTCTCCAACCTGGTCATACCTGAGATCTACCATACTACGCATCGTGGAGAGCTGTTTCTTCAGCACGACAGTGGGCCAGACCCAGACAGGATTTGGATCTTCACAACCAAAGACAACTTGGAATTCCTGTGCGACTGTGAGCAATGGTTTGCCAATGGAACATTCAAGAAGGTCCCACCTCCATTCCAGCAGGTGTACACCATCCATGGGATGCTCACATATTCACGGGATATGCGTCAGGAGGCTGTGCTTGTAGCAGCCATTAGTATGCTGCCCGATAAGTCTGAGGTAGGCCTAGGGATAATCATTTACTAGCATATTAATGTTGTTTTAAAGGGATAGTTCACTCTTTAGAAGTTTAGCGTATTTTTGACTTCCCTGGGCTGTGGATATTTCCTCCCAACAGTTTTTACAATTTGTGTTAGCTAGCTATTTAGGAAGGTCCAGAATCAGAATACGAATCTGGCTAGCATTTTTGGAGAACGTAGCAATGCTAGTGGAAAACGTTAATTTCAGTGAGTGATGCATTCAAAAGCATAAATTAAGTTCATTTAAAAAAATGCAATCTAACAGCCTACTATTTTATATACAGTTGTGCATTCCAGGCACTGAAGGAATTGAATCCGGATCTGAATCCAGAATCCGTCATGACCGACTTCGAGCCAGCAGCTCCCGTGAAGGCCTTCAAGAAGGTGTCCCGGAGGTCTGCAACCGGGGTTGCTTCTTCCATCTGGGACCACACTTCAGACGGCAACTGTCCCGCTGTCCTGAGGTGGCATCAAAGTACCGCAGCGACCCCGACTTTGCCCTCAAGATGCTCCACAAGCTCGCATTTGTCCCGTCCGCGGATGTGGTGAGATGTTTAAAGGAGATGGAGGAAACTCTGGTCTTTCAGGACCCAGCGTTGTCGACATTTGTGGCTGACTTTGAGGACACATGGATTGGGCGCCCGTTGGGAAAGGGTCAAAGAAGCCGAAGAAGAGCACTGGAATATTGCAACAAGGTTGATGACAACAGCAAATGGGTGTCTAACATGTTTCTCTCTTTTGATTACAGAAATGTGGAACTACTACGATACTGTCCTGAAGGACATGGGGAAGACCAATAACGCCACAAAGGGATGGTTGGTGTCAGTCATTTGTGGGGCGTCTTACCGATACCACAGTGACACAAACCACAATTTGCCAGTTCCTCAACGCCTTGCAACTACAACATCATAGGACGTCACTACAGAGGGAGCAGGAACTCGCTGGTGTTCTATAGCCACGGAAGTTGCCCTGCGTGCGCAGCCGCCAGCAAGAGTTGAAGCGACTCGTGGAGGACTACCAGAATAAACCACTTTAGGAGTATCTGAGAGGCATCGCCACCTTCAACAACACTGGAAAATGTCTGCTATGCAACACTTATGAGAACAGAGAGTACGTCTAAACTGGCACACCTCACCATAGCACTGCCCAGGTTCTTACGGCATTGTTCATTCAGGTCCTTTTTTTGTTGTTATTTGCCTTCTTTGGTGCTTATTATTTTATATCATTTTGTTGGAGAACCAGGCTATTTGTGAATTATGGTTTTGCTTCATTCATTCTTTTGAATTAAGAGATACATATTTAAAAATCATTTGAATTGATGATGTGTTTAGGTTATCATATATACTTAATTGGACTTACATAAGCCAGTAAGCTATACGTTCTGGCCAACCATCATACCTAATCACAGTCAGTGTAAGTGTAGTATAGCTTAAATGATACTGTATGTATGCAGCATTTGTTTTCTGCAGACAATTTCAAATGTCATAAGCCATGAATACAAAATCCATTCATTGAGAAGGTATAGGATAGAAGGGAATAACTGTGTAGACAGCACCATAGAAATAGAATAGCAATGAAATTCTAATATTCTATGGTCAGCATACTACTGCTGCACCTACGGCTGCTGCTGCACCAAGGGTCTGGCTAATAACTAGAGAACAAGGACACACGTGCTATGAATCTGGACTAGTTCACCTTTACAAGGTTACGGAGACTTAAGCCCTGACACCTTAGAATATATCAGCATCTATCTGTAGGCTATTATAATATAAGATATGCACCATTATTTTATCGGCATCCTACTGAGGAACAGAAAAGGGATGAAATTGGGATAGAATGTCATAGGACTTCTATATCTAAGTAAATGCAGAATAAGGTGAAAAATATGTGTTAACACTTTACACTCGTACCTGTATACTGGTTGAAAATGGCAGATTAATCTCCTAAATTGGAACGTAGTGGCTGTACAGTAACATGTTATACATGACGTTAGAGCTCAGGGTCTCCGCTTCACAGCTCTGTATGGGTTTTGACTGACAGATGTTCTGAACTTGAGCACCGTGCAACAAGAAGTGTCCTCCATCCCTTCCGGTAATTGGACAACTTTTGCCAGAAAAATTAAGTCTGAGTGAGGGAAATGCTGCAAATTAAGATGACTCGATGTATTTTGAAAGATGAGATGTTGAGGATTATAATAAATACAGCTATGATGTCATACAAACAAGCCAAACACCCGTGACTCCAAATGTGTACTTCACATTCCATATCATAAAAGTCATGTGATATACAGTGTCAACGTTTATGATCACTATGTTTGATGTACAGTTACTAGATGACATGGCTTCATACCCTCTGGGTTGTTCTCAACAGAATGAGCCTGTTTGTCTGTTGTGAAGAACATTTTCCACAGACCACACATCTGAATGCTCTCATGACTCCATTCTATGTACACCAAAATTACAATCTGCTTCTCTGAATTGCCTTGTGAAAGCAATAGAACAAGGTTTCAAATCATGCCCACCTGACACAGATTGTGATTTATATTGGACTGTTTTTTGGATTGCGTAAACAACAACAGTAATTGTGTGATGGTGGGGATGCAGGGCTGTGTTCCAAATACAACAACTACAAGTGTGCTTGCTCTAGTTCCTCAACGGCACAGCTAAGAGAGCTCAAAAAAAGCACCTTATAGTTGAAGACTGAGGTCATAAAAGTGCATTGAAATGACTTAGGAACTGTACACACTTTGGAGAGGTGTGTAGCCACTTGGAGACACCAGTTAGCCCTCTCACTCAGACCCTTGTCATTTTTTTGTCTTATCATGCTCCTGTCCCATGTTTTTGTCTTATCATGCTCCTGTCCCATGTTTTTGTCTTATCATGCTCCTGTCCCATGTTTTTGTCTTATCATGCTCCTGTCCCATGTTTTTGTCTTATCATGCTCCTGTCCCATGTTTTTGTCTTATCATGCTCCTGTCCCATGTTTTTGTCTTATCATGTTACTGAATGTATCCCAGAGTATTTTCCCATTTTGTTATTGACAAATGCGGCGAAAATCAATGATTGGATCCAGTGTCAGGTGAACTGTTGTGTACTCAGCTTCGGTCTAAACATTTCCCCATTATCTCCAAACTGTTATCTTTTAATCACTACCATGGTTATGCATGTGCTTTTCATATTTCTTCTGTAAGAAGCATTTAAATGTATCCCTATCCATATAGGACAATTTCCATGAGTGTAAAGGGTTAATGTAAATAATGTTGCATTGGGGCAAATTCAAACCACATGATTTCACGTTATCACATTAAATGAACATTTTAGCAGACGCACTTATTCAGAGCAATTAGGGTTAAGTGCCTTGCTCAATGGCACATCAGATTTTTCACCTAGTCAGCTCGGGGATTCAAACCAACGACCTTTCAGTTATTGGCCCAACGCTCTTAACCGCAAGGTTACCTGCCATCACGTGATCATGTGAAATTCCGTAAGGGGTATGCTCACTCAAAGCCCACATGCACGTCTGGGAAATGTCAACCATGCAGGAACATGTAGCACATAATTAATACCCAGTTTGTTCTTGCCTCCCTCCTGTACTTGGATCCTCTCCAGCTCAGCCAGGCAGGGGGGCTCTGAGGAGGAAACACACCAACACTTCAGTACATCACTTCAACACACACACGCACACACACACACACACACACACACACACACACACACACACACAACTGGCCAAATTGTAGAAAATTCAGATAGGCGTAGAAAATCTGTCGAACATTCACACAAATCTCCCATTGAAATGATACATGATTTATATGCCACTTCAAACTACTGTGTTTCTCAGGTCAGATTCTTCCCTCTGTAGGCTATGGAGTGGATTTGGACTAGAGACTGAGACTGTACCCAAAATGGCTCTCTATCCCCTATATAGTACACTACTTTCATGGGCTCTGGCCATAAGTAGTGCACTATATAGGGCATATGGTGCCATTTGGGACGCATGCAGTGGCTCCAGCCATGGGTCCAGTGGTAAACACAGGTCTTGTCTAGTTTCTGGCCGGCTGCTTGGCTGACAGACACAATCTGTGAGAGCTGTGGGAGGACCATCCTGGCAACAAGCTACAGTGATGTTGTTACTGCACCACTGTGGCCATTTCCCCACCACTGGGCAACTAAAAACAACTAGGGGGAAGACTTACAGTGATGGACTGCGAGAGGGGAGAGAGGGGATAGAGATGAGAGGAGAGAGAGGGGAGAAGAGAGAGGGGAGAGGAGAGAGGAGAGGAGAGCAGAGAGAGGAGAGAAGAGAGAAGAGAGAGAGGGGAGAAGCGAGAGGGGGGAGAAGAGAGAGAGAGGAGAAGAGAGAGGAGAAGAGAGAGAGGGGAATAGAGAGAGGGGAGAAGAGAGAGAGGGGAGAAGAGAGAGGGGGGAGAAGAGGAGATGAGATTAGGAGAAGAGAGAGGGGGGAGAAGAGGAGATGAGATTAGGAGAAGAGAGAGGGGGGAGAAGAGAGAGGGGGGAGAAGAAAGAGGGGGGAGAAGAGAGAGAGGGGAGAAGCGAGAGGGGGGAGGGGGGAGAAGAGAGAGAGGGGAGAAGAGAGAGAGGGGAGAAGAGAGAGGGGGGAGAAGAGAGAGAGGGGAGAAGAGAGAGAGGGGAGATAGGAGAGAGAGGGGAGAAGAGAGAGGGGGGAGAAGAGAGAGAGGGGAGAAGAGAGAGGGGGGAGAAGAAAGAGGGGGGAGAAGAGAGAGAGGGGAGAAGAGAGAGAGGGGAGAAGAGAGAGGGGGGAGAAGAAAGAGGGGGGAGAAGAGAGAGAAGGGAGAAGAGAGAGAGGGGAGAAGCGAGAGGGGGAGAAGAGAGAGGGGGGAGAAGAGAGAGAGGGGAGAAGAGAGAGAGGGGAGAAGCGAGAGAGGGGAGAAGCGAGAGGGGGGAGAAGAGAGAGAGGGGAGAAGAGAGAGAGGGGAGATAGGAGAGACACATCAACGGACACACAAGCACACGTTTCCCCACAGTATACTCACTCTGTCTCCAGAAGCAGAGGCACCACTCGGCTGTAGAAACCTTCCCGTCCCTGTAGGAGTCACAGGAGTTGAAGAAGGATCGGATGCAGACCTCATACTTGTCCAGGTTAATGGCTGCCAGCTCGGCCTGGTCCAGATACAGATCACTGTTGGTGTCCAGCTTAGAGAACATCCAGCCTACAGAGTCCTTACAGCTGACCACGACGCTCCTGTCCAGGACTACAGACAGAGAGGGAGATATGATACACACATAGAGACACACGCACAAGCTGGCAAACATACACATGTTCAGACACACACACACGCAAGCACACACATGTTGAGATACACACGCACACCCACAGTGAAAAGGGGAGAGGAGGAATGAGTTATAACCCACACAGACAGATCAAATATTCATAACAGTTTTCCCTTATGCAGTGCTGGCCCTATTTAACTCTTACCTGATGCAGTGCTGGCCCTATTTAACTCTTACTTGATGCAGTGCTGGTCCTATTTAACTCTTACCTGATGCAGTGCTGGCCCTATTTAACTCTTACCTGATGCAGTGCTGGCCCTATTTAACTCTTACTTGATGCAGTGCTGGTCCTATTTAACTCTTACTTGATGCAGTGCTGGCCCTATTTAACTCTTACCTGATGCAGTGCTGGTCCTATTTAACTCTTACCTGATGCAGTGCTGGTCCTATTTAACTCTTACCTGATGCAGTGCTGGTCCTATTTAACTCTTACCTGATGCAGTGCTGGTCCTATTTAACTCTTACTTGATGCAGTGCTGGTCCTATTTAACTCTTACTTGATGCAGTGCTGGTCCTATTTAACTCTTACTTGATGCAGTGCTGGCCCTATTTAACTCTTACTTGATGCAGTGCTGGCCCTATTTAACTCTTACCTGAAGCAGTGCTGGTCCTATTTAACTCTTACCTGATGCAGTGCTGGTCCTATTTAACTCTTACTTGATGCAGTGCTGGTCCTATTTAACTCTTACCTGATGCAGTGCTGGTCCTATTTAACTCTTACTTGATGCAGTGCTGGTCCTATTTAACTCTTACTTGATGCAGTGCTGGCCCTATTTAACTCTTACTTGATGCAGTGCTGGCCCTATTTAACTCTTACCTGATGCAGTGCTGGTCCTATTTAACTCTTACCTGATGCAGTGCTGGTCCTATTTAACTCTTACTTGATGCAGTGCTGGCCCTATTTAACTCTTACCTGATGCAGTGCTGGCCCTATTTAACTCTTACCTGATGCAGTGCTGGTCCTATTTAACTCTTACCTGATGCAGTGCTGGTCCTATTTAACTCTTACTTGATGCAGTGCTGGTCCTATTTAACTCTTACCTGATGCAGTGCTGGTCCTATTTAACTCTTACTTGATGCAGTGCTGGTCCTATTTAACTCTTACTTGATGCAGTGCTGGTCCTATTTAACTCTTCCCTGATGCAGTGCTGGTCCTATTTAACTCTTACTTATTTTTTATTGTTTATGTTATTTTTATTTAACCTTTATTTAACTAGGCAAGTCAGTGCTGACCTTAATGAACTCTTACCTGATGCAGTGCTGGCCCTATTTAACTCTTACCTGATGCAGTGCTGGTCCTATTTAACTCTTACTTGATGCAGTGCTGGTCCTATTTAACTCTTACTTGATGCAGTGCTGGCCCTATTTAACTCTTACTTGATGCAGTGCTGGCCCTATTTAACT
Organism: Salvelinus namaycush; assembly: GCF_016432855.1. Lineage (NCBI taxonomy): Eukaryota > Metazoa > Chordata > Actinopteri > Salmoniformes > Salmonidae > Salvelinus > Salvelinus namaycush. Next base: position 29,740,930 of record NC_052328.1, read on the forward strand.
CTTACCTGATGCAGTGCTGGTCCTATTTAACTCTTACTTGATGCAGTGCTGGTCCTATTTAACTCTTACCTGATGCAGTGCTGGTCCTATTTAACTCTTACCTGATGCAGTGCTGGTCCTATTTAACTCTTACCTGATGCAGTGCTGGTCCTATTTAACTCTTACCTGATGCAGTGCTGGTCCTATTTAACTCTTACTTGATGCAGTGCTGGTCCTATTTAACTCTTACCTGATGCAGTGCTGGTCCTATTTAACTCTTACTTGATGCAGTGCTGGCCCTATTTAACTCTTACTTGATGCAGTGCTGGCCCTATTTAACTCTTACCTGAAGCAGTGCTGGTCCTATTTAACTCTTACCTGATGCAGTGCTGGTCCTATTTAACTCTTACTTGATGCAGTGCTGGCCCTATTTAACTCTTACCTGATGCAGTGCTGGTCCTATTTAACTCTTACCTGATGCAGTGCTGGTCCTATTTAACTCTTACCTGATGCAGTGCTGGTCCTATTTAACTCTTACCTGATGCAGTGCTGGTCCTATTTAACTCTTACTTGATGCAGTGCTGGTCCTATTTAACTCTTACTTGATGCAGTGCTGGCCCTATTTAACTCTTACTTGATGCAGTGCTGGCCCTATTTAACTCTTACCTGATGCAGTGCTGGTCCTATTTAACTCTTACCTGATGCAGTGCTGGTCCTATTTAACTCTTACTTGATGCAGTGCTGGCCCTATTTAACTCTTACCTGATGCAGTGCTGGCCCTATTTAACTCTTACCTGATGCAGTGCTGGTCCTATTTAACTCTTACCTGATGCAGTGCTGGTCCTATTTAACTCTTACCTGATGCAGTGCTGGTCCTATTTAACTCTTACTTGATGCAGTGCTGGTCCTATTTAACTCTTACCTGATGCAGTGCTGGTCCTATTTAACTCTTACTTGATGCAGTGCTGGTCCTATTTAACTCTTACTTGATGCAGTGCTGGTCCTATTTAACTCTTCCCTGATGCAGTGCTGGTCCTATTTAACTCTTACTTAATTTTTATTGTTTATGTTATTTTTATTTAACCTTTATTTAACTAGGCAAGTCAGTGCTGACCTTAATGAACTCTTACCTGATGCAGTGCTGGCCCTATTTAACTCTTACCTGATGCAGTGCTGGCCCTATTTAACTCTTACCTGATGCAGTGCTGGCCCTATTTAACTCTTACCTGATGCAGTGCTGGCCTTATACTAACTCTACTGTACTGTCTCTTAACTTTATTGAGACAGTTATGAAATGACAGAGAAGGTGGGATAACCTTTTAAAGGGTTGGAGCGTAGTTTGAACCACGACCTGCAGTGGGGAGAGGAGTATACCTGTCTCAGCTGGGAGTATTGCTGGTAGATCACAGACTCTGAACCTGTACCATCTACCTCTTACCTGATCCAGAGGTAGCCCCTGCTGTGTTGCTGGCTCCAGTCTTGCTGTTGTTGTTCAGCTTGGCGTTGCCCTGCAGCAGCTGGAACCAATCCCTCAGCCTGTCCCCCAGATCAGACAGGTCCTGCCCTGTACAACTCTCTATGGGGGGGGGGGGGGGGGGGGGGAGAGAGACAGAGGGACAGGGAGAGAGAGAGAAATAGGGAGAGAGAGAGAAAGTTATTGTATAGCATTGCAGTTTGTGTGTGTGCATGTGTTTGTGTACTCACCATGCTTGACCTCTGTCTCTTTGGTTGGGGCCGCAGTTGGACAGGGACAAAGACCTGAACACTTCATAGTCAACTCCTTCCCTGTGAGGCACGCCTGCTGCTCCAGTTTACACTGCAACACACACACACGCACGTGCACACACACCTCTTATCAGGCTATGTATCTCTGTGTTTTGTGTTTATCAGTGAATTACAACACGGCTGTAATGTTGTTGTGTTTCTTGGATCTAGAGCTTGTACATGATGCTTCAGATACAGTAAGAAGTTAACAGTGTGGACGGCCTCCAGAGATATACAGATATAGTTAGAGGTTAACAGTTTGGACAGCCTCCATAGACATACATATATAATTAGAGGTTAACAGTGTGGACAGCCTCCATAGACATACAGATATAGTTAGAGGTTAACAGTTTGGACAGCCTCCATAGACATACATATATAATTAGAGGTTAACAGTGTGGACAGCCTCCATAGACATACAGATATAGTTAGAGGTTAACAGTTTGGACAGCCTCCATAGACATACAGATACAATTAGAGTTTAACAGTGTGGACAGCCTCCATAGACATACAGATATAGTTAGAGGTTAACAGTGTGGACAGCCTCCATAGACATCCAGATATAGTTAGAGGTTAACAGTGTGGACCGCCTCCAGAGATATACAGATATAGTTAGAGGGTAACAGTGTGGACAGTCTCCATAGATATAGACAACACAAAGACAAAGGGCTGTGATAAATAGCCTCTGAGGACCAGAGAGTTGTTGTGGTGACGCATCTCTCCCATGTGTTTCTATTGATTTATGCTTTATCTTCTCTGACCTTGTTGAGAATGATGTGTTGAAGAGGAAAAGGGAAATTAAATGACTAAGTTCGATTCATATAAAGGCTCATTTGAGATATAAGAAAATTGTGACTTGTCACTTTGTGTGTGTGTTGCTGTACCTGGGAGGCGTAGTTGTGTCCGTCAGAGCCACACACAGGACCAGAGGAGGAGATGGGACAGGGCTGACATCCACCTTCAGGAGACCTTAGGGCAGGCTGCTTCAGTCTACAGAGCGTGCGCGCACAAACACACACACACGCACCACGCGCACACACGCACCACACACACACAGTATTTGAGCAGGCTGCTTTACTTAAGACACAGAGGACAAAGAGGTTCTGCTTCCAATGGCTTGGTGGCAGCAGTAATGTATACTGAACAAAAATATGAATGCAACATACAACAATTTCAACAGTTACAGTTCATATAAGGAAATCAGTCAATTGAAATAAATAAATTAGGCCCTAATCTGTGGATTTCATATGACTGGGCAGGGTCACAGCCATGGGTGGGCCTGGCTCCCAAGTGGGTGGGCCTGGGAGGGCAGTAACACAGCAGAGGCTACCTCTGATTCAGGTATGAGGTAGATGGTACAGGTTCAGAGTCTGCGATCTAGTAGTATCACCCACTGGGGAGATAACCCATTGTGATTGGCTGGGCCTTTCCCCACAAAAGGGCTTTATTTTATTATTACAGACAGAAATACTCCTAAGTTTCACCAGCTGTCTGGGTTGCTGGTCTCAGACAATCCCGTAGGTGAAGAAGCCGGATATAGAAGTCGTGGGCTGGCGTGGTTACACATTGTCTGCGGTTGTGAGGCTGGTTGGACAAACTGCCAAATTCTCTAAAACGACGAATTGGCATGCTGACTGCAGGAATGTCCACCAGAGCTGTTGCCAGAGAATTGAATGTTAATTGCTCTACCATAAACTGAGGCGGCTTATGGTAGAGAAATTAACATTAAATACTCTGGCAACAGCTCTGGTGGACATTCCTGCAGTCAGCATGCCAACTGCACACTCCCTAAAAACTTGAGACATCTGTGGCATTGTGTTGTGTGTCAAAACTGCACATTTTAGAGTGGCCTTTTATTGTCACCAGCACAAGGTGCACCTGTGTAATGATCATGCTGTTTAATCCGCTTCTTGATATGCCACACCTGTCAGGTGGATGGATTATCTTGGTAAAGAAGAAATGCTTACTAACAGGGATGTAAACAAATTTCTGCACAAAATTTGAGAACATTTCTGGGATCTTTTATTTCAGCTCATGAAACATGGGACCAACACTTTACATGTTGCATTTATATTTTTGTTCAATGTACTTCACACTAGCAACATTACAGTGAATTGTGTTGCATACATCAGTTCGGCTTCGAATTTCACCTCAGAATAAATCTATATATTTATATTTTATTTTGTGAAAGCTTGTGTTGTGATAATGTAGTTTGATGGAGGTTTTCTACCTGTTAACACATCCACAGACATGTCCTGAGGATCCATCCACAGGATCCTATCACAACAACCACAGGGTATTTATAGAGCTAGCGACGTACAGTATCAGTACACCTAGAGGTGTTTAATTATCTGTCTGCAGCACAGGAGATTGGTGGCTCCTTAATTGGGGAGGACGGGCTCGTGGTAATGGCTGGAGGGTCACTCCGTTCCAGCCATTATTATGAGCCGTCCTCCCCTCAGCAGCCTCCTGTGGTCTGCAACACAGCAGTATCATTAAACATCAAGCTGTAATGAGGGAGAGATTAATTAAGAAAACACACTTTACTGTTAGAGAGCTAACTGTAGAAAAATTATTTAATTCACTAACCTTAGAATTACCATTGAATGGGGTGTGAGACCAATCTACACACACTCACCTGTGCTCGAGCTTCTTGCGGTTGACACACACAGCCCTCTGGTATCCCTGGGCGATACACACCTTGTTTCGGCTACACTTCACCTTCTGACAGGGGTCTTTGGTGGTGTCAACATCTGTGGAAAGACAAGGAGATGCCATTTCCATCGCTATTCACATGACCCTAACACATCTGGACAAGAGGAACACCTATGTGAGAATGCTGTTCATTGACTACAGTTCAGCATTCAACACTATTGTTCCCTCCAGGCTCAGAACCCTGGGTCTGGACACCACCCTCTGCAACTGGATCCTGGACTTCCTAACGAGCACACTCTTAGAAAAAAGGGTTCCAAAACGGTTCTGTGGCTGTCCCCATAGAAGAACCCTTTTTGGTTCCAGGTAGAACTCTCTGTGGAAATGGTTATACATGGAACCCAAAAGGGTTCTACCTGGAACCAAAAGGGTTTTACCTGGAACAAAAAGGGTTTCTTGAAAGGGTTCTCTTATGAGGACAGCCGAAGAACTCTTTTTGGTTCATCAGGTTTATCATGAAGGCAGTCAAATTCCTAGTGACCGTTTAGTCACGGTAATTAGGCTTCTCCAAGCTGCTGATGGTCATTAGTAGCCTACCAAACTTGCTAACTGCGTGGTACTCAGCACTCTATTGTCCCTCTAATCACTCTGACATCAATACAAATGTAATCGGAAATCTAATCAAACACTTAATGAGAACCCATGAGCTCATGTTGCGCAATATTTCTATAGGCTATGCAATTGCCGAGAAAACCGAGTGATGGCCTTTACTAAAAATAGGAAGATCCCATCAGCTTTCTATAGGCTAGGCCTACTATATTTATTTCTCAACTTTCCTAATATTATGCACATTGCTTATTTTTACAACAGGAGTATAGCCTACTTGGCTGGCATGAAAATGAAACACGGGAAAAGCGTCCTCCATTCCCTATTTGAGTGCATTGACGACATATATTTGAGACAGGTGCATGATAATGGTCCGTTCTAAATCAATTTCACACATATATTATTTAGTACAATCGTGGCCAAAAGTTTTGAGAATGACACAAATATTAATTTCCACAAAGTTTGCTGCTTCAGTGTCTTTAGATATTTTTGTCAGATGTTACTATGGAACACTGAAGCATAATTACAAGCATTTCATAAGTTTCAAAGGCTTTTATTGACAATTACATGAAGTTCATGGAAAGAGTCAATATTTGCAGTGTTGACCCTTCTTTTTCAAGACCTCTGCAATCCGCCCTGGCATGCTGTCAATTAACTTTTGGGCCACATCCTGACTGATGGCAGCCCATTCTTGCATAATCAATGCTTGGAGTTTGTCAGAATTTGTGGGGTTTTGTTTGTCCACCCGCCTCTTGAGGATTGACCACAAGTTCTCAATGGGATTAAGTTCTGGGGAGTTTCCTGGCCATGGACCCAAAATATCGATGTTTTGTTCCCCGAACCACTTAGTTATCACTTTTGCCTTATGGCAAGGTGCTCCATCATGCTGGAAAATGCATTGTTTGTCACCAAACTGTTCCTGGATGGTTAGGAGTTGCTCTCGGAGGATTCATGGCTGTGTTCTTAGGCAAAATTGTGAGTGAGCCCACTCCCTTGGCTGAGAAGCAACCCCACACATGAATGGTCTCAGGATGCTTTACTGTTGGCATGACACAGGACTGATGTTAGCGCTCACCTTGTCTTCATCGGACAAGCTTTTTTACGGATGCACCGAACAATTGGAAAGGGGATTCATCAGAGAAAATGACTTTACCTCAGTCCTCACCAGTCCAATCCCTGTACCTTTTGCAGAATATCAGTCTGTCCCTGATGTTTTTCCTGGAGAGAAGTGGCTTCTTTTCTGCCCTTCTTGACACCAGGCCATCCTCCAAAAGTCTTCACCTCACTGTGCGTGCAGATGCACTCACACCTGCTTGCTGCCATTCCTGAGCAAGCTCTCTACTGGTGGTGCCCCGATCCCACAGCTGAATCAACTTTAGGAGACGGTCCTGGCGCTTGCTGGACTTTCTTAGGCGCCTTGAAGCCTTCTTCACAACAATTGAACTGCTCTCCTTGAAGTTCTTGATGATCCGATAAATGGTTGATTTAGGTGCAATCTTACTGGCAGTAATATTCTTGCCTGTGAAGCCCTTTTTGTGCAATGCAATGATGACGGCACGTGTTTCCTTGCAGGTAACCATGGTTGACAGAGGAAGAACAATGATTCCAAGCACCACCCTCCTTTTGAAGCTTCCAGTCTGTTATTCGAACTCAATCAGCATGACAGAGTGATCTCCAGCCTTGTCCTTGTCAACACTCACACCTGTGTTAACGAGAGAATCACTGACATGATGTCAGCTGGTCCTTTTGTGGCAGGGCTGAAATGTAGTGGAAATGTTTTTGGGGGATTCAGTTAATTTGCATGGAAAAGAGGGACTTTGCAATTAATTGCAATTCATCTGATCACTCTTCATAACATTCTGGAGTATATGCAAATTGCCATCATACAAGCTGAGGCAGCAGACTTTGTGAAAATTAATATTTGTGTCATTCTCAAAACTTTTGGCCACGACTGTATATGTAAATACAAGATTAAATCAAGAATAGTCTGATGGGTGACAATATTACCCTATCACTTGTGAATGATATATTATCACTTGATATATTATCAACTTTTTCTAATTATAGTCGCACACCTCATGTGGCCTAGCCCATAGGCCTATATGTTTTGGTAAAGTTTGTATAACAACTAAAGTAGCCAAATAACACATTCATCCGATTTACAAGGGGTGTAGAGCCTAACTGGCATACATAAGCAGTGCGTGAGTTTCAAGTTTGGGGAAGATCCTTTTCACCATAAAAATGCACCTTTATAATAAAAGCATTACATGCATAATTGCATTTGCGGTCACTTTTGATAATGGTGTTTTCCCACTAATGGAACATTCACACTTATAGCCTACTACCATGTGCGCATTGCTGCGCTTATAATGTGAAGAAATAGCCTAATAGTTTATCAACATTTTAAACTAAACGTTCTGATCTGTTGCGTCAGCCACATTGCGTAAAAACGTTTTTTTGATGCTAGTGGTTGTATTTATTTGGGATCTATAGCATCCCACAACTGTCCCAGACTATGTTTGGAATATTTATGTCTCGCACAGAATAGCATAGGTCGACATGTGTACTATGGGGGATAGTAGATTGACATAGGCTAGTGCTTTTGCTGTTCGTTAGGCCTACTCATCTTGTTGGCTGACGAAAAGTAAATGTGAACAGTTATCCAATATCTTCAATATGTACAAGTCACCCACAACAAGAGGGTCGATGCTTCGGACATCGGGGTGGGGGCTGTCCTATCTCAGTGTTCTGCCTTTGACTTCAAGCTACATCCCTACATCTTCTTCTCCCATCGCCTCAATGCCACAGAAAGGAACTACGATGTGGGGAATCGGGAGCTTCTCGTGGTGAAGTTGGCGGAGGAATGGAGGCACTGGCTGGAGCGAGCGGAACATCCGTTCATCTACCATGGTCCCGGACGTGTCCTCATTCATCGCCACTTGCACAGTTTATGCACAGAACAAGACTCCTCGGCAAGCTCCAGCTGGTCTCCTCCAACATCTGCCTGTCCCCCACCGTCCCTGGTCTCACATCTCCCTGGACTTTGTCACGGGTCTTCCCCCATCTGATGGCAACACCGCCATCCTGACCGTGGTGGATCGGTTCTCCGAAGCCGCACACTTCATTCCTCTCTCCAAACTACTCTCTGCCAAAGAGACGGCCCAGCTCGTGGTGCAGCATGTCTTCCGGATCCATGGACTGCCTGTGGAAATGGTCTCCGACCGGGGTCCTCAGTTCTCGTCCCAATTCTGGAAGGTGTTCTGCACCCTCACTTGGTCGTCGGCCAGCCTGTCCTCCGGGTTCCACCCCCATTCCAATGGCCAGTCGGAGCGAGCCAACCAGGACGTCGAGACCACCCTGTGCTGCCTGGTCGCCGCCAACCCAACCACTTGGAGCCAGCAGCTTGTGTGGGTTGAATATGTCCGCAACACCCTTCCCTGCTCTGCCATGGGCCTATCTCCCTTCGAGTGTCCCCTGGGGTATCAGCCCCCGCTCTTCCCTGAGAAAGAAGAGGAGGTCGGCATACCTTCTGGCCAGATGTTTGTCCGCCGCTGTCATCGTACCTGGAGGAGAGCCCGGTCTGCCCTCCTCAAGACCACCTCCAGGTATCGACGACAAGCAGATTGCCATCAGACTCCGGCTCCCCGGTATCATCTCGGGCAGAAAGTATGGAGTCTCGCAAACCATCCCCCCGGTTTATCAGCCCTTTCCCCATCTCCAAGGTCATTAGTCCCTCTGCTGTTCGTCTTCTGTTGCCCCGTACCTTTTGTAAACACCCCACCTTTCATGTATCCCGTATCAAGCCTGTGTCTCACAGTTCCTTGTCTTCCATTTCCAGGCCCACCCCTCCTCCCCGTGTCGTCGATGACCATCCGGCGTACACGATGAGACGCCTCCTGAGGGTTCGACCATGGGGCAGGGGATTTCAGTAACTGGTTGACTGGGAGGGTTATGGCCCGGAGGAGAGGTGCTGGGTCCCCGCTAGAGACATCCTGGAACCCAGCCCTCATCGCCGACTTCCACCGCTGGCACCCCAGTCAACCAGGTATGTGCCCAGGTAGAGGGAGGGGGGGGGGGGGGTACTGTCACACCCTGATCTGTTTCACCTGTCTTTGTGCTTGTCTCCACCCCCTCCAGGTGTCGCCCATCTTCCCTATTATCCTGTGTACTTATACCTGTGTTTTCTGTTTGTCTATTGCCAGTTCGTCTTGTTTGTCAAGCTTACCAGTGTTGTCCTGTCAGCTCCTGTCTTTTCCCAGCTTCTCTTTTTCTCACCCTCCTGGTTTTTGACCCTTGCCTGTCCTGACCCTGAACCCACCTGCCTGACCACTCTGCCTGCCCCTGACCCTGACTGCCGTCCTGTACCTTTGCCTCTGTTGCTGTAATAAACATTGTTACTTTGACACAGTCTGTATCTGGGTCTTACCTTATGCTGATAGACTTATTAAGTGTGTACAGCCTGCGCAAAAAAACAAAGCAGAGCTCATATCTTTAACTTCTTTGGGACAGGGGGGCAGTATTGAGTAGCTTGGATGCAATGATCTGTTTCACCTGTCTTTGTGCTTGTCTCCACCCCCTCCAGGTGTCGCCCATCTTCCCTATTATCCTGTGTACTTATACCTGTTTTCTGTTTGTCTATTGCCAGTTCGTCTTGTTTGTCAAGCTTACCAGTGTTGTCCTGTCAGCTCCTGTCTTTTCCCAGCTTCTCTTTTTCTCACCCTCCTGGTTTTTGACCCTTGCCTGTCCTGACCCTGAACCCACCTGCCTGACCACTCTGCCTGCCCCTGACCCTGACTGCCGTCCTGTACCTTTGCCTCTGTTGCTGTAATAAACATTGTTACTTTGACACAGTCTGTATCTGGGTCTTACCTTATGCTGATAGACTTATTAAGTGTGTACAGCCTGCGCAAAAAAACAAAGCAGAGCTCATATCTTTAACTTCTTTGGGACAGGGGGGCAGTATTGAGTAGCTTGGATAAAAAGGTGCCCATAGTAAATTGCCTGCTACTCTGTCCTAAAAGCTAGAATATGCATATAATTAGTAGATTTGGATAGAAAACACTCTGAAGTTTCTAAAACTGTTTGAATGATGTCTGTGAGTATAACAGAACTCATATGGCAGGCAAAAACCTGAGAAAAAATCCAACCAGGAAGTGGGAAATCTGAGGTTTGTAGTGTTTCAACTCTTTGCCTATCCAAGTTACAGTGGAAATGTGGTCATATTGCACTTCCTAACGCTTCCACTAGATGTCAACAGTCTTTAGAACCTTGTTTGATGCTTCTACTATAAAGGAGGGGGGAATGAGAGGGGATTGAGTCAGAGGTCTGGCAGAGTGCCACGAGCTGGTCACGCGCATTCACATGAGAGGTAGCTTGCGTTCCATTGCATTTCTGAAGACAAAGGAAATCTCTGGTTGGAACATTATTGAAGATTTATGATAAAAACATCCTAAAGATTGATTCTATACTTAGTTTGACATGTTTCTACGAACTGTAATATGACTTTGTCTGAACTTTCGCCTGGACCTGCCAGCGCGTCGTCAGTTTAGATTGTGTACTAAACGCGCGAACAAAAGGAGGTGTTTGGACATAAATGATGGACTTCATCGAACAAATCAAACATTTATTGTGGAACTGGGATTCCTGGGAGTGCATTCTGATGAAGATCATCTAAGGTAAGTGAATATTTATAATGCTATTTCTGACTTTGTTGACTCCACAACATGACGGATATCTCTTTGGCTTGTTTGGGCTCTGAGCGCTGTACTCAGATTATTGCATGGTGTGCTTTTTCGGTAAAGCTTTTTTGAAATCTGACAGCGGTTGCATTAAGGAGAAGTTTATCTAAAGTTCCATGCATAACACATGTATTTTCATCAACATTTATCATGAGTATTTCTGTAAATTGATGTGGCTCTCTGCAAAATCACAGAATGTTTTGGAAGCAAAACATTACTGAACGTAACGCGCCAATGTAAACTGAGATTTTTGGATATAAATATGAACTTTATCGAACAAAACATACATGTATTGTGTAACATGAAGTCCTATGAGTGTCATCTGATGAAGATCAAAGGTTAGTGATTCATTTTATCTCTATTTATGCTTTTTGTTACTCCTCTCTTTGGCTGGAAAAATGGCTGTGTTTTTCTGTGGCCATGTACTGACCTAACATAAGCGTTTGGTGTGCTTTCGTCGTAAAGCCTTTTTGAAATCTGACACGTTGGCTGGATTCACAACAAGTGTAGCTTTAATTTGGTGTATTGCATGTGTGATTTCATGAAAGTTAAATTTTTATAGTAATTTATTTGAATTTGGCGCTCTGCATTTTCACTGGATGTTGGCCATGCGGGACGCTAGCGTCCCACATATCCCAGAGAGGTCAAATACCTTTCAAGCTCATACCTTGAGATGCTCTGAACCAACAGAAAACTAACATCACAATGCCAACCTGTAACCGAAAGGTTGCAGGATCAAATCCCTGAGCTGACAACGTAAAAATCTGTCATTCTGCCCTGAGCAAGGCAGTTAATCGACATCCACGTCTACAGTGGGTTAAGGCAGCCACCCGCATCTCTCTGATTGAGAGGGGTAAGGTTAAATGCGGAAGACACATTTCAGTTGAAGCCATTCACATTTCAGTTGTACAACTGACTAAGTATCCCCCTTTCACCAACCACAGCTGAACTGGAGAAACTGCAGAAGCTGCAGGCACTACTAGAGTCCTACAGGTAATCTTCTCTATCTCACTATTAGTGTTATAATAAGATTGTGTGTGTGTGTAAGAGAGAGCGAGTGTGTGAGTGAGAGAGAGGGTGTTTGTGTATATAACAAGTCTCTCACAATTGACTGAAGTGATTTTGAATTATCTTTCACTGCAGGTGCTTGACTGAACTTCTGGGGGAGAGAAGTACATTTCCTGCTCAGTTGTGTCGTCTGATTTGTGCCATCTCCTTCGGGTCGTGGAGAGCTCCGATGATGACACTGCCTACATGATAAGATTCAAGCTAACATTCACAACAGACCTGGAGAAACGCAAGGAAAACAGCAAGCTCACATGGCTGAAGATCGCCACAGCACTCGACCCAAGGTTTAAGGACCTGAAGTGCCTTCCCAGACCTGAGAGGGGTGAGGTGTGGGCTTTGGTCAGCAACTTGCTGAAGGAAGAGAGGCCTGCACAGCAACCTGATAACGCAACAAAGTCAGACACCAAAGAAGAAAGTCTGACTCCCCAGTCTGACTTCCCAGTTGCAATGCTTGCGGTTAGCCACTGTCACCGATTCCTTCCAAACAACTCATTGTTGAATTTGCGATTTCCAACTTGTTGTGTAATGTTTGTCCAATGGCCGATGAGCACCGATACGTTTTATCTATATTTTCTCTTCATTATTTCTCTTCATATGACAAGGATTAAAAAGGATTTGCCAGTAGATTGTCGACTTGATTCATGATGATGACTGGTAGCTAAGATTGTGAAAGTATGATGTTGACATGATCAGTCCAATCAAAGCTACTGTACATATAACGTGATTTGACGTAATTTCTGTGGCCAATGACCTTGAGCCTTCTGGAAGGGCACTTCTAATCTAAGTCTATGGCAGTACACAGGAGGGCCCACATTCTTGATGTCTCCCTTACTAAAGGCAGGTGACGTAGTGTCCCATGAGTGACAGAACACTGAGCCAATCACGGTGCAATGTTCATATTTTCTGCTGGCCTGCCCCAAAACCACAGAAAGCACTGAGCTAGGTTGAAACACCTGCATTTTTGAGCTGCCTGTTTGTACCCGGCTTTATTAACTCAATGATATATATATTTTCTTACATTGTTTGCAAACTGATATGTGACCCGTATTAATGCCAAAATAACATAGAAAACAGGCAAGCCCCCCCCAATTTTGTTTTTATATATATGTTTTTTTCCCCGTTTTTTTTGTTGCAAAAAATGTTTTACTGAGGAGTGGCTTCCATCTGGCCACACTACCATAAAGGTCTGATTGCTGGAGTGCTGCATAGATTGTTGACCTTCTGGAAGGTTCTCCCATCTCCACAGAGGAACTCTGGAGCTCTGTCAGATTGACCATCGGGTTCTTGGTCACCTCCTTGATCAAGGCCCTTCTCCCCCGATTGCTCAGTTTGACTGGGTGGCTAGCTCTAGGAAGAGTCTTAGTGGTTCCAAACTTTAGAATAATGGAGGCCACTGTGTTCTTGGGGACCTTCAATGCTGCAGAAATGTTTTGGTTCCCTTCCCCAGATCTGTGCCTGGACACAATCCTGTCTCGGAGCTCTACGGACAATTCCTTCGACCTCATGGCTTGGCATTTGCTCTGACGTGCAATGTCAACTGTGAGACCTTATATAGACAGGTGTGTGCCTTTCCAAATCATGTCCAATCAATTGAATTTACCACAGGTGGACTCCAATCAAGTTGTAGAAACATCAAGGATGATCAATGGAAACAGGATGCACCTGAGCTCAATTTCGAGTCTCATAGCAAAGGGTCTGAATACTTATGTAAATAAGGTATTTCTGTTTTTTATTTCGAATACATTTGCAAAAATTTCTAAAATCCTGTTTTCACTTTGTAATTATGGGGTATTGTGTGTAGATTGTTGAGGAAAAAATGTATTTCATCCATTTTAGAATAAGGCTGTAACGTAACAAAAATGTACTGTACATATACTACTCATCATACCAAAGACATTTGCAAGACTAGCCACATCCTCTAATTACCTGGCTCCATCTGCACCTTTGTTTAAGAAACAAAATATGTTATGTATTTACGACATTAATGCACGCCAATTATGCACTCCATTTACAAATACTCATACCTCACAGACAGTTTACCTAAACCCTTCAATGGATTCTTCCAGGTTCATTCTGAAATACATTTATGGACCACAAGACACTGCGATAACCTTCACCCTCCCTACTGCCGCACCTCATAATTCTCTATCAGATAGAGGTACCATACTCTGGAATTCTTATCTTCACATTGTCAAAATCTCATTATCCCTCAATTACTTCAAGCGAAGACTGGGGGTCAGCCTGATGAACCAAACTACCCAATAATCCCCTCCATGTAACGCTCACATGCACGCACACACACACGTCATGTACAATATAATTAATATGCTTTGTTTGACTGAATCAACTTTTTTTTTTGTACTTATATTTGTGGTGTAGTTTTCATACCAGCCCTTTTAGGCTTCCAACCTCACCTGCACACCGTTTTTACCAGTTTATATCTGCACTGTTTTGTCTTTCACTTCTTTTCTTTAGTGCGAATAAATAAAACCTAAAACCTAAAATTTCCACCGTATAGCCTTTCACATGCACATCACTATTTAGTTGTTAGCCAGACAATAAGCATTCAATGTCAGATTGTGGTAGTGTGCAGTTCTACAAAACTACCTTGTTTGGTGAACAATGTCTGATGTTTGAGTATTTAGCCAAACAATAAGAATTGCCAGTAAGATGTTGGTAGTCCAAACTGTTGACTGAGTTTTACCTGTGTGTATGAGGTGTGTTAGGCCCAGGTGTGCTCTTAATTAAAATGCCAGGTAAAATAAAGGAGTATGTGATGGAGGTTAAAGTGTGTGGTAAGAGATACAGAAAGAAACTAACAATGATAATGAACATATAAAAGCAACTTTATTAACCCTCAACTCAAAATATAGCTACAATATAAAATGCAAATGGCAAGTAAAAAGTCTATAAAAAGTATTAGTGTACAACTTTGGCAGTAGAAATACACTCCATTACTGAAGCTCTTCTGCAAACAGTCTTTAAACACAATTTCTAGTGCATCTCTTGCAGAATCAATAGCCTTTTTGGAACATCTCTTGCAGAATCAATAGCCTTTTTGGAACATCTCTTGCAGAATCAATAGCCTTTTTGGAACATCTCTTGCAGAATCAATAGCCTTTTTGGAACATCTCTTGCAGAATCAATAGCCTTTCTGGAACATCTCTTGCAGAATCAATAGCCTTTCTGGAACATCTCTTGCAGAATCAATAGCCTTTCTGGAACATCTCTTGCAGAATTAATAGACTTTCTGGAACATCTCTTGCAGAATTAATAGCCTTTTGGAACATCTCTTGCAGGCAGTATTAGGTCAACCTAACCTTTTGTAAGATGGCTTCCAACATTCTCCATCAATATCCTTGTTGTTTAGGCTTATTAATACACACCATTAAATGGATAGTAAAATGTGGTTAAAAAGTATTTCTCTGGTGACACACTACATAACCAAAAGTATGTGGACACCTGCTAGTCGAACAAAATGATGGGCACTAATATGCAGTTCTGCCCAAACCATTACAGTGTGGGAATTGTAAAAGATATGGTCATGTGTCAAGTGTTTGCAGACGGGAGAAGTATAGTATTGAAGAATCTGTGAAAGGAAAATATTGCAACTGCCCTGTTAGGGCGAAAGAGGTCGAGATGTCAAGGATCAGGGCTGTACAGCAGATCTCCTATGTGGAGGCAGTGAAGAGAGTCGAAGGGGCAAGAGGCCACAGTGTTGAAGAAGATATGGCGATGCATGCATTACAACCAGTTACTAATGTTTAAAGTCAATCAAGTGTTCTGGATACAATCATTGTGAAGGTGAATTTTGTAGCATTTATAGTCACAGTGATTGATTGTACAGCATAAGTGTCTAAGAAGTTGGACATCATATCTGCAGCCGAGAAGTTTTTGGGGCAACAAGACTTCATGGGAGAAGCAGTGCAAGGACTACTGTTGCTAGGAAATGTCCTTCTGACCTGATTGGAATTGTTTGTTTGTTTTTTACATAAAAGCAGGTTGATTTTGTTCAGTTAATTTATTTTTTGATAGTTTGTATGATATTTTATTTATTTTTTGTCCTTATTACCCACCCGCACATCTACCCACACATCCAATTGTTGCAAACACCTTTACACCATAGAAGAAAGAAAACCCTGCAGACACTAGGCCCTCCACAGAATGAGTTTGACACCCCTGGTTCAGAGCATCTGCTCATTGAGGTAAATAAAGGGGCATCAAACAATGCCTATTACAGAGCCACACTGCTCAGGTGCAGGGGCAGGACCTTCAAGGGGCTGCGCTCTCTCAATGTGGGCGTGTTCTTTTGTCTAATGGTGGAGAGCAAACAAGCTTTTTACTGTAGGTGCATTACCGCATAAGAATGTTCAAACAGAGGTTGTGTTGCATTGAGCATGTGGCTAAAGTTAATACCTCCTCTGTAGGTTTCTATCAGATGCATGGGGAGGGGACCACACAATAAGGGTAAAGATCTATAGGAGGAGGGACATTTTTTCTTCATGAGTAAGCTATATTGATTTCCTACTATTCCCTCTGCTATTTGTGGTCAAACTGGTTTCAATTGCTGAGATGTCTACACCAGTGGAGGCTGGTGGGAGGAGCGATAGGAGGACATCATTGTAATGGCTGGAATGGAAGAAATGGAACGGTATCAAACGCCAACATATGGAAACCACATTTGACGCCGTTCCATTTATACCATTCCAATAAGCCCATCCTCCTATAGCTCCATCCACCAGCCTCCACTGGTCTACACGACCCTCCTTGAACATGTAACTAGAATCATTGACACTCTGATACCTACGAAAGATAGAGCTGGCATCACATTTACATAATTTTGGGGGGATTGACATGCCCTGGTTTGGTGAACAATGCAGCCATGTAGACGTCTGATGGTGGAGAAGTTAGCCAAACATCTTCTTCTGAGATGGCGGTCGTCCAAAACTATAGAATGTGTGTTGTACTTGTGTATGAGGAGAATGTGTGCACATGAAGCTGCGCTATGAGATAAAATAAACAAAAAGGAACTAACACTAAAACACCCATCTTTATAAACCCAAAACATATCTACAATCTATGATTAATCAATGATGATATGTTCACAGCCTGAAGAGTAGAAATGCACTCCACTTCTAATGGACTTTTTAGAGCATATCTTGACATATGATACACACTCCTCCTCAGGGCAAGGAGTTCGACAAAGTCTCATTTCCTCAGACATGATACCCGACTAGGAACGCAGTCATCAATGGTAGCAGGAAAACATCCTTACAAGCCACAAAGGGTTTCCTGAGATGTTAAACACTTCTTCAGGTCCAGACGTTTTCAATAATGCGACCTCTCAGATCTAGCGGAAGGACCTTTAAGGGGCTGTGCTCTCTCAATGGTTGTGTTCCAGGCAGTGAGGTTGTGTTGCTCTTATGTTCTGATGTGTCAATTTGCATAAACTCTCCTTCGACTCACATTAAGCGTCTCCAATCCAAAGTTAAATCTAGAATTGGCCTCCTATTTCGCAACAAAGCATCCTTCACTCATGCTGCCAAACATACCCTCGTAAAACTGACTATCCTACCGATCCTTGACTTCGGCGATGTCATTTACAAAATAGCCTCCAACACTCTACTCAGCAAATTGGATGCAGTCTATCACAGTGCCATCCGTTTTGTCACCAAAACCCCATATACTACCCACCACTGCGACCTGTATGCTCTCGTTGGCTGGTCCTCGCTACATATTCATCACCAAACCCACTGGCTCCAAGTCTTTGCTAGGTAAAGCTCCGCCTTATCTCAGCTCACTGGTCACCATAGTAACACCCACCCGTAGCACACGCTCCAGCAGGTATATCTCACTGGTCACCCCCAAAGCCAACACTTACTTTGGCCACCTTTCCTTCCAGTTCTCTGCTGCCAATGACTGGAACGAATTGCAAAAATCACTGAAGTTGGAGACTTCCGTCTTCCTCACTAACTTTAAACGTCAGCTGTCAGAGGAGCTTACCGATCGCTGCAGCTGTACATAGCCCATCCAACCAACTACCTACCTCATCCCCATATTTTTTTTCTGTTCTGTTGCACACCAGTATTTCTAACTGCACTTCCTCATGTGCACATATATCACTCCAGTGTAAATTGCTAAATTGTAATTACTTTGCCAATATTGGCCTATTTGTTGCCTTACCTCCTTACTTCATTTGCACACACTGTATACAGATTTTTATATTGTGTTATTGACTGTACAGTTGTTTATTCTATGTGTAACTCTGTGTTGTTGTTTTTGTCGCACTGCTTTGCTTTATCTTGGCCAGGTCACAGTTGTAAATGAGAACTTGTTCTCAACTGGCCTATCTGGTTAAATAAAAGTGAAATAAAACAATTGAAAATCTTTTTTGCTCAATGCTAAAACCCTACAGTTAACACCTCCTCTGTAGGTCGGCATTACGAGAAGAGACCATACCATATGGTAAGTAGAGGAAGACTAAGGCGGCATGAAGTTTTTTATTAATGGTTTCTAGATCAGCGTTTCCCAAAGTCAGTCCTGGGCCCACACGTTTTGGTTTTTGCCCTAGCTGATTGAAATGATCAAAGCTTGATGAAGAGTTGGGTATTTGAATCAGCTGTGTAGTACTCATTGACATTATTATTCATTCTCAATCTCAAGAATTCTCCTGACAGAATCTCTGTTCTCATTCCTTCTCATTCTATTTCAAAGCAGCTCTTAAGGCACTATTGGAACAGATATTGTGATGCACAGAGACATGTTGTATTCACATGTATAGTCATCTTATATGGTATCTATGTCTGCGGTGACAGGTATCATCTCATGTTATGGCAGTGTAGGATGAAGAAGACTAAATCAGTAATACAGAGATCATCAGCGGATTATCATAGCAAACCCACAGATACCAGGTTTGAAAATCAAATCCCAAAACAATCCACCCCCATTCGTCAGCCACGGGTCTGTTGTGCGCATGCACACATACAACAGCGCCAAAAAAAGATTCACGGTAATGATCCAGCCTGATCATCACCCTTTCAGTCTGTCATCAACTGGTCTTTCTCCATTTGTCAGCTACACACTCTGCTTCTGGCATTGATTGTGTATCTATCTCTCTGTCCCTCAAACCTCCCTCGTATTATTTTTCTCTCTCTGCCTCTCCCATCTCTCTCTCACAGCCTCTCTCTCTGTCTCTCCCTCTCTCTCTTGCTCTCTTTCCCTCTGTTCCTCTATCCTCCAGGCTGGTTTGATGCTTCGACCCACAGCTAATTCACACTAATGCATCAGCAGAATCAGAACAGAGCAGGCTGCCTGCCAACTTGGCCCTTAGAGAGAGAAGGAAAAAAGAAAGAGATCCATTTGTCTGACTCGTGCCTTTGCCCTACAGCCGACTGCATAACCGTCTGTTGACTTCTTTAGAGGATTTAACCTCAGCTAAAGAAATAAGAAGAGAAAGAAAATAAATGCAAATAGAAAATACACAATCTACGTTTATAGAAAACATTGTAAATAAATGTTGTTGGTATAGCAGCAGCCACAACACTGGTGCTGAAAGGCTTGGAGTTGTGTTGTGTGTTGTATAATAGCATAAGGTGGTTAGCCCAGTGTTAACAGGCTTCCATGGATTAAATAATTGCCTGCACCACAATGATGATGTCTCCATAGCAACAGGCTCTATGAGCTGCGGGTCTAACTGTTACTTTTCACATAGGCTTTGCAGTATGTTGTGTGAATATTTTTGGGGAACATTTTTATATGGTCTCCTTTCAAACAGCCAAAGTTTTACCACATTCGTCTTTTATAATCCCAGTCCGTATTAGATAGAACGCCTGCCTGTGGGGAAAACAACCTGTGGTTACCTAGGTCACCCCATTGCCTCACAACAAAAACTTAACCCTTTTTAAACTCAATTGTCTTGTTGTCTGCTTCTACTAAACAAGTTAAATGTCTTACCTGTGATGAAATGTTTTCCACACACATAGTCGTGGCATATATGGATACCGGGTCCCCACATTTCCCACGCCAAATAACCTGAAGCCACAGGGCTCTTCATGCAGGCTCTATTTCCCTACTTGGGAGCATTGCGATCCATATGTTGGGATATTTGACCTGGTTACATATACAGTACCAGTCAAAAGTTTGGACACACCTACTCATTCAAGGGTTTTTCTGTATTTTTTACTATTTTCTACAATGTAGAATAGTGAAGATGTCAAAATTATGAAATAACATATTGAATCACATAGTAACCCCCAAAAAATGCTAAACAAATCAAAATACATGTTATATTTTAGATTCTTCAAAGTAGCCACCCTTTGCCTTGATGACAGCTTTGCACACTCTTGGCATTCTCTCAACCAGCTAGGTCAGCTGGAGGAAATAAAAGTACAGGCTTTGTCGCCGGCAATACTTTCAGATATAAAGAAAAATTGGCAAAATGTTGACGGTATGCTAAAGTTTGTGGAAAACGTCTTGGTTTGAAAGGTGTATGTGATTTGTAGCTCAATCTGCCACATTATATTTCTGAGAACTCTCTGTCCCTCTCTCTGTCCCTCTCGCCCTCTCAGTACCCCTCTGACCCTCCTTCGCTCTTTAAACAAACATCTTCCTTTATCCGTCTCCCTCCACCTCTACTCTGTCTTTATCCGTCTCCCTCCACCTCTACTCTGTCTTTATCTGTCTCCCTCCACCTCTACTTTGTCTTTATCCGTCTCCCTCCACCTCTACTCTGTCTTTATCCGTCTCCCTCCACCTCTACTCTGTCTTTATCCGTCTCCCTCCACCTCTACTCTGTCTTTATCCGTCTCCCTCCACCTCTACTCTGTCTTTATCCGTCTCCCTCCACCTCTACTGTCTTTATCTGTCTCCCTCCACCTCTATTGTCTTTATCTGTCTCCCTCCACCTCTATTGTCTTTATCTGTCTCCCTCCACCTCTACTCTGTCTTTTATCTTTGTCCCTCTCCTCTCCTCAGTCTCCCACCCTTCACCCCCCTTCTCCCTATGCATCTTCCTCACATCCTCTCTCACTTCTTCCTTCATCTCTCTCTCCTTCTCTATCCTTGTTATGTCATAAGAGTGTGCTGCTATTAACTCTCCTTATTAGGCACTGCATGTGGTAATCCAGCCTAATCCAGATTATCACCAGGCTAATCCCTGGAGATTGGGACTGGAGAACGGTGAGCTCAACTCAGTCATCATCATCTCTCATCCTCTGTTTACAAACTCTCTGCTACTAATGTCATCAGAGCTATCGCATATTACTTTTTCCAGGACATAGATAGGCTATACCTCAACTAGCCTGTACCTCTGCACACTGACTCTGTAATGGTGCCCCCTGTATATAGACTCGTTATTGTTAGTCTTGTTGTGTTATTGTTAGTCTTGTTGTGTTGTAATAATAAAATTATTACTTTTTATTTTAGCCTACTTGGTAAATATTTTCTTCTTCTTGAGCTGCATTGTTGGTTAAGGGCTTGTAAGTAAGCATTTCACGGTAAAGTCTACACTTGTTGTATTCGGCACATGTGGCAAAGAAAGTTTGATTTGATTTGATTATATGGAGATGTGACTCAGACATACATTGAGTGTACAAAACATTAGGAACACCTTCCTGATATTGAGTCTGTCCTGAAAAGAGCAGGTATTCCTAATGTTTGGTTTACTCAGTGTATTTAGTAATCATGTAGTTTATGAACACACACAGATGAGTGTGTATACATGCACATACACTGAACCACACACACACACACACACACTTTGTGGCTGTGCTAGCTAGTGACCACTCTGCAAAGCTGCCTCCAGTGCAAGCAATAACATCCATTTCAGACAGAAGATGAGGTATGTTACCTGTAAAAAAAAATATATGGCAATGTTTGTATGACCCCCTTTCAAACAGCCCCTTATTTTCCACTTCTTTGCAGGTATACCCCTTATATACATTTCAGTGGGTAACTGGCCAATTGGGAGGGGTGGAGGTATTGTTAACTTCTTGCCGCACGGATCCCTTTTACGAGATCATTTTTGTAAACAACCGCTGAATTGCAGCGCGCCAAATTCAAAAATAATATTACAAATATTTATAATCATGAAATCACAAGTGAAATATACCAAAAAACAGCTTAGCTTGTTGTTAATCCACCTATCATGTCAGATTTTGAAAATATGCTTTACAGCGAAAGCAATCCAAGCGTTTGTGAGTGTATCAATCACTGCTAGAACAGCTAGCCTTAAATTAGCTTGGTCACGAAAGTCAGAAAAGCAATCAAATGAATCGCTTACCTTTGATAATCTTCGGATGTTTGTTTGCAATTAGCTGAAAGAGGCAATTTAAATTGGGGCAGGGTTAAACAATGGAAGTGTTAAGGAATCATGACTGTCTTTAGATGGCTTTTATTTTTCTGTGTATTTTAACCCCTACCCCTTTCAGATATATTAGAAAGCTGGTATAAAATCCAGGCATGGTAAATTAGTGGAGTTTTGGTATGTGTATGAATGGGGTATAAAAGCCAACCTGCTCAGCCTGGCTCTACAGTGAAGACATCACACTGACACACACACACAAATCTATCCATCTCTTTCTTTATATCTATCTCCATATACAGTGGTGAGAACAAGTATTTGATACACTGCCGATTTTGCAGGTTTTCCTACTTACAAAGCATGTAGAGGTCTGTAATTTTTATCGTAGGTACACTTCAACTGTGAGAAACGGAATCTAAAACAAAAATCCCAAAAATCACATTGTATGATTTTTAAGTAATTAATTTGCATTTTATTTATTTATTTATTTCCGCACGACTGTGTGATCACGCTCTCCGCAGCCAATGTTTATTTATTTAACCTTTATTTAACCAGGTAGGCCAGTTGAGAACAAGTTCTCATTTACAACTGCAACCTGGCAAAGATAAAGCAAAGCAGTGTGACACAAACAACAACACAGAGTTACACATGGAATAAACACACGTACAGTCAATAAAACAATAGAAAAAATCTATACAGTGTGTGCAAATGAGGTAAGATTAGGGAGGTAGGGCAATAAATAGGCCGTAGTGGCGAAGTAATTACAATTTAGCAATTAAACACTGGGGTGATAGATGTGCAGAAGATGAATGTGCAAGTAGAGATACTGGGGTGCAAAGGAGCAAAAAAATAAATAACAATATGGGGATGAGGTAGTTGGATGGGCTATTTACAGATGGGATATGTACAGGTGCAATGATCTGTGAGCTGCTCTGACAGCTGACGCTTAAAGTTAGTGAGGGAGATATGAGTCTCCAGCTTCAGTGATTTTTGCAATTCATTCCAGTCATTGGCAGCAGAGAACTGGAAGGAAAGGCGGAACAAAGGAGGAATTGGCTTTGCTATGGGTGGGTGCTGCTATGGTGACCAGTGAGCTGAGATAAGGCGGGGCTTTACCTAGCAAAGACTTATAGATGACCTGGAGCCAGTGGGTTTGGCGACGAATATGAAGCGAGGGCCAGCCAATGAGAGCATACAGGTCGCAGTGGTGGGTAGTATATGGTGCTTTGGTGACAAAACGGATAGACTGCATCCAATTGGCTGAGTAGAGTGTTGGAGGCTATTTTATAAATTACATCGCCGAAGTCAAGGATCGGTAGGATGGTCAGTTTTACGAGGGTATGTTTGGCAGCATGAATGAAGGATGCTTTTTTACGAAATAGGAAGCCGATTCTCGATTTCATTTTGGATTGGAGATGCTTAATGTGAGTCTGGAAGGAGAGCTTACAGTCTAACCAGACGCCTAGGTATTTGTAAATCTCCACATATTCTAAGTCAGAACCGTCCAGAGTAGTGATGGACGGGCGGGCAGGTGCGGGCAGCGATTGGTTGAAGAGCATGCATTTAGTTTTACTTGCATTTAAGAGCAGTTGGAAGCCACGGAAGGAGATTTGTATGGCATTGAAGCTCGTCTGGAAGTTAGTTAACACAGTGTCCAAAGAAGGGCCAGAAGTATACAGAATGGTGTCGTCTGCGTAGAGGTGGATCAGAGAATCACCAGCAGCAAGAGCGACATCATTGATGTATACAGAGAAAAGAGTCGGCTCAAGAATGTAACCCTGTGGTACACCCATAGAGACTGCCAGAGGTCCGGACAACAGGCCCTCCGATTTGACACACTGAACTCTGTCTTAGAAGTAGTTGGTGAACCAGGCGAGGCAGTCATTTGAGAAACCAAGGCTGTTGAGTCTGCCGATAAGAGTGTGGTGATTGACAGATTCGAAAGCCTTGGCCAGGTAGATGAATACGGGCTGCAAAGTATTGTCTTTTATCAATGGCGGTCATGATATCGTTCAGGACCTTGAGCGTGGCTGAGGTGCACCCACGGCCAGCTTGGAAACCAGATTGCATAGCAGAGAAGGTACGGTGGGATTCGAAATGGTCGGTGATCTGTTTGTTAACTTGGCTTTCTAAGACCTTAGAAAGGCAGGGTATGATAGATATAGGTTTGTAACAGTTTGGGTCTAGAGTGTCTCCCCCTTTGAAGAGGGGGATGACCGCGGCAGCTTTCCAATCTTTGGGGATCTCAGACGATACAAAAGAGAAGTTGAACAGGCTAGTAATAGGGGTTGCAACAATTGCGGCGGATAATTTTAGAAAGAGAAGGTCCAGATTGTCTAGTCCAGCTGATTTGTAGGGGTCCAGATTTTGCAACTCTTTCAGAACATCAGCTATCTGGATTTGGGTGAAGGAGAAATGGGGGAGGTTTGGGCACGTTGCTGTGGGGGGTGCAGGGCTGTTGACCGGGATAGGGGTAGCCAGGTGAAAGCACGGCCAGCCGTAGAAAAATGCTTATTGAAATTCTCAATTATCGTGGATTTAAATCGGTGGTGACAGTGTTTCCTAGCCTCAGTGCAGTGGGCAGCTGGGAGGAGGTGCTTTTATTCTCCATGGACTTTACAGTGTCCCAGAACTTTTTGGAGTTTGTGCTACAGGATGCACATTTCTGTTAGGAAAGCAAAGGCTAGCTTTTTCAAACTGCCTGTGTATATTGGTTCCTAACTTCCCTGAAAGGTTGCATATTGCGGGGGCTATTCAATGCTAATGCAGTACGCCACAAGATGTTTTTGTGCTGGTCAAGGGCAGTCAGGCCTGGAGTGAACCAAGGACGATATCTGTTCCTGGTTCTACATTTTTTGAATGGGGCATGCTTATTTAAGATGGTGATGAAAGCACTTTTAAAGAATAACCAGGCATCCTCTGCTGACGTAATGAGGTCAATATCCTTCCAGGATACACGGGCCAGGTCGATTAGAAAGGCCTGCTCGCTGAAGTGTTTTAGGGAGCGTTTGACAGTGATGAGGGGTGGTCATTTGACCGCAGACCCATTACGGACGCAGGCAATGAGGCAGTGATCGCTGAGATCCTGGTTGAAGACAGCAGAGGTGTGTTTGGAGGGCAGGTTGGTCAGGATGATATCTATGGAGGGTGCCCGTGTTTACAGATTTGGGGTTGTACCTGGTAGATTCATTGATAATTTGTGTGAGATTGAGGGCATCTAGCTTAGATTGTAGGACGGCTGGGGTGTTAAGCATGTCCCAGTTTAGGTCACCTAACAGTACGAGCTCTGAAGATAGATGGGGGGCAATCAATTCACATATGGTGTCCAGGGCACAGCTGGGGGCAGAAGGTGGTCTATAACAAGCAGCAATGGTGAGAGACTTGTTCCTGAAAAGGTGGATTTTTAGAAGTAGAAGCTTGAATTGTTTGGGTACAGACCTGGATAGTATGACAAAACTCTGCAGGTTATCTCTGCGGTAGATTGAAACGCCGCCCCCTTCGGCAGTTCTATCTTGTCGGAAAATGTTATAGTTAGGGATGGAAATGTCAGGATTTTTGGTGGCCTTCCTAAGCCAGGATTCAGACACGGCTAGGACATCCAGGTTGGCAGAGTGTGCTAAAGCAGTGAGTAAAATAAACTTAGGGGGGAGGCTTCTAATGTTAACATGCATGAAACCAAGGATTTTACGGTTACAGAAGTCAACAAATGAGAGCGCCTGGGGAATGGGAGTGGAGCTAGGTGCTGCAGCGCCTGGATTAACCTCTACATCACCAGAGGAACAGAGGAGGAGTAGGATAAGGGTACGGCTAAAGGCCATAAGAACTGATCGTCTAGCGCGTTCGAAACAGAGAATAAAAGGAGCAGGTTTCTGGGCGCGGAAGAATAGATTCAAGGCATAATGTACAGACAAGGGTATGGTAGTATGTGAATACAGTGGAGGTAAACCTAGGCACTGAGTGACCATGAAAGAGGTTTTGTCTCTAGAGACATCATTTAGACCAGGTGAGGTCACCGCATGTGTGGGAGGTGAAACAAAAGGAATAGCTAAGGCATATTGAACAGGGCTGGAGGATCTACAGTGAAATAAAACAATAATCACTAACCAAAACAGCAATGGACAAGATATATTGACATTAGGGAGAGGCATACGTAGCCGAGTGATCATAGGGATCAGTGGGAAGCTAGGCAAGCTGGAGACACTGTGATTCAGACAGCAAGCGGGCCGGGGCTAGCCGAAGGGCCTTAGGGGGACGTCGTGACGGAAGAAGTCTTTTGTAGCCCCCTCGGACGGTTACGTCGGCAGACCAGTCGTGTTGGATCGGCAGGGCTCCGTGTAGGCAGTAAAAGGGTCCAGGCCAGTTGGCAAAATAGGTATTGTAGCCCAAGAAATTGGCTGATGGTCCTCTTCAGCTAACAGTCCGATATGCTCTAGACAGCTAGCGGGCCACGGCTAGCAGGCTAGCGGATGGGCCTTCAGGGGACGTTGTGACAGAGGAGCCTGTTGAAACCCCTCGGGCAGATTACGTCGGTAGACCATTCGTGTTGGAATCGGCAGGGCTCCATGTTGGCAGTAAAAGGGGCCAATTGCCAAAATATGTATTGTAGCCCAAGGAGTGGCTGATGGACCTCTTCAGCTAGCCGAGAGATGAGCCTAGCACGAGGCTTGTTCCAGGCTCACTGGTGCTTGCTTCGGGACAGAGACGTTAGCCAGCGGGTAGCCACTCGGATAGCAGCTAGCTGCGATGATCTAGGTGAAAGGTTCAGAGCTTGCGGTAGGAAACCAGAGATGTGGAGAAAAAGCAGTCCGGTATGCTCTGGGTTGAGTCACGCTGTGCAGACCGGCAAGAGTTGACCAGGCTAGGGTGAGCTGATGACTGCTGGCAGTGGCTAACTGACTACTAGCTAGTAAGCTGGCTAGCTACTGTTGGGGGTTTCGGTCTTAAAGTATAGAAAATAGCAGATCCATACCACATTGGGTGAGGCGGGTTGCATGAGAGTATTGTTGAGACTGAGGTTAAAAATAAAAAAAATATATACGAAGGAAGAAAAAAAGATATATACACGGGACATGACAAAGATGTCTGAACTCTTACGCCATCTTGGAATGTGTCGAGCGAGAGAGCGAGAGAGAGAGAGCGAGAGAGAGATCAGTTCTATTAAAGTTGAGATCTCCAACAATTCCTACAGCATTGTTTGATATTTCAATTATTGACAATATTATAAAATACAATGCCACAAAATGGACTCCAGCAAGAAAACACCATAGTAGAAAGTATAATCTCTCCCTCCACTCATCTCCTCTCTCCCCCTCTCTCTCCAGACCTCTACAGGAAGTCATAATTACCCGCTAATTAAGCTCGGAGAGATATAGCAGTACTAATGGACTCAGCCATTCCATTCCCACCACTTTATTGAGCTGCAAATCATGACACAATGGTCATGGACACAACTTCAAGCTTGTGTTCCAAATTGCACTATTTTACATATACAGTTTACTATAATTGACCAGGGCCCATAGGGCTCTGGTCAAAGGTAGTGCACCATAATAGGGAATAGGGTTCCATTTGGGATGCAGACTGGAGGTCATGACTCCATCGGCCTGTAGCTCAATTAAAGACAGAGAAGAGGAGAGCAGAGAAGAGAAGACAGGCTAGGCTACTCCATGTTGATTGGTAGTTGGTCGACAGCAGAGCTCAGAACCTCCTCAGGGAGAAAGATACAGTCAGACGGCTCCTGTTACAGCGAGCTAACATCTCTAACATCACTTGCCGTTTTCACTGAGGCCACGTGTGTACAGCATCTGACCATAGAATACAAATGGGATTGTAAACAAACATGTAGCTTGCCTTGTCTAATACACCAGTGTAGTGTGTGATACCTCAGTTGTGCACCTTTTGGTTACCTTTTTATGCGACCTGGGCTGAAGCACATCTGGGTGCACTCTCATTCTAATGGACATTGTCGTGTCTGATAAACCCAGTGATGGTCAACCCCTAATTCCTGGCCCGGCACTGATCCCTGCGATGTTGCCGACCTGTCCCTCAGATGGATGGCTAGCTAGCCTATACTGATTTAGTCAGCTTTCAAGAGCTCGGTTTTTGTTTTCTCTAAGAATGTTTTATCGATCAACTCACCACTTGATGAAATTGAGGTAAATATAATGGATAACATGATCACTCTCAGGTTATTTCTCAAAAGTGGTGGGTGCTGAATCTTCGTAAGTAAAGTCCATAGTAAATGACAAGGACAGCACAGCGATCTTAATCTGATCATCCTGTTGCAGACCTTTTCTTGCAATGTAGCAAATGTAAAAATTGTAGTGTATTCCAGGTTTAAAAAGGCTACTGAAGTTTGTAATATCCTCTTTGAAATTTCAGACTTGATTTTCCTTTACGAAAAATGTATCAACCCTTACAAAAATGGCCATGGTTTATAACCACTTTTCCTTCTGCTGCAGAATTATTTTCCTGCTGTAGCAAACTGGCTCAAATTAAGATCCTACACCAGTACAATAGATGCATAATATACAGTATGTTAAAGAACTGAGGGGGAGCTTACTTTCATTAGAGCCTCCCTGATTCTCATCCCAGGTCCTCACATAGTCATCCTGCAGAGACAGAGAGATCCAGGTTAACCCACAGCAAAATAAGCATCATGATTAACTGAGTGAGTGAGTCACTGGTTACGTCCAAAATAGCACCCTATTGCCTATATAGTGCACTACTTACCCTATATGCTCTGGTCAAAAGTAGTGCACTATATAGGGACTGAAGCGCCGTTTGTTGAACATACGGCATCAGGGGGACCAGTCTTTTAATTGTATTTGTTACTTTTTCTTCTTAATTAGAACATTAATCGTTCTCATTAAAATGGACAAGTTGAGAGAGAGACAGAGAGAGAGAGAGAGAGATGTATATGAAAGAGAGAGAGAGAGGGAGAGAGATGTACAGTATATGTAAGAGAGAGAGGTTAGGGTGGGTGGGTAGAGAGAGTGTAAATGGCGATAGAGAGACAGAGACATAATGAAAATTAGTTACAAGCATTCAAAAAAGACATCAAAGAAAAAGGGATGGGTAGAATATAGATGAAGAAATAAACTGACCTCTACTTCCTGGTAGAACGAGAGGCAGAGGAGAAGAAGAAAAGAGGGATAGTTAGACGATAAGAATGTGTAACATCAGATATACTGAGGTGTATTCATCAACATTTATCACCATGTTCAATATACAGCGTCTCTTGATTCATGGTCTCCACAGAGACACAATGAATAGCAACGAGCTTTAGCTAGCAGTGAATTAACATATAATTGATTATGCAATAACAAAAAAAAAACATAATATAAGATTTCCCCCAGTATCAATAGAGGTAAAGGGCACATTTCCCCAGTACCAATAGAGGTAAAGGGCACATTTCCCCCAGTACCAATAGAGGTAAAGGGCACATTTCCCCCAGTACCAATAGAGGTAAAGGGCACATTTCCCCAGTACCAATAGAGGTAAAGGGCACATTTCCCCCAGTACCAATAGAGGTAAAGGGCATATTTCCCCCGTATTAATAGAGGTAAAGGGCACATTTCCCCCAGTACCAATAGAGGTAAAGGGCATATTTCCCCCGTATTAATAGAGGTAAAGGGCACATTTCCCCCAGTACCAATAGAGGTAAAGGGCACATTTCCCCCAGTACCAATAGAGGTAAAGGGCACATTTCCCCAGTACCAATAGAGGTAAAGGGCACATTTCCCCCAGTACCAATAGAGGTAAAGGGCATATTTTCCCCAGTACCAATAGAGGTAAAGGGCATATTTCCCCCAGTACCAATAGAGGTAAAGGGCACATTTCCCCCAGTACCAATAGAGGTAAAGGGCATATTTCCCCCAGTACCAATAGAGGTAAAGGGCACATTTCCCCAGTACCAATAGAGGTAAAGGGCACATTTCCCCCAGTATCAATAGAGGTAAAGGGCACATTTCCCCCAGTATCAATAGAGGTAAAGGGCACATTTCCCCAGTACCAATAGAGGTAAAGGGCACATTTCCCCAGTACCAATAGAGGTAAAGGGCACATTTCCCCCAGTATCAATAGAGGTAAAGGGCACATTTCCCCCAGTACCAATAGAGGTAAAGGGCACATTTCCCCCAGTACCAATAGAGGTAAAGGGCATATTTCCCCCAGTATCAATAGAGGTAAAGGGCATATTTCCCCCAGTATCAATAGAGGTAAAGGGCACATTTCCCCCAGTACCAATAGAGGTAAAGGGCATATTTCCCCCGTATTAATAGAGGTAAAGGGCACATTTCCCCCAGTACCAATAGAGGTAAAGGGCACATTTCCCCCAGTACCAATAGAGGTAAAGGGCACATTTCCCCCAGTACCAATAGAGGTAAAGGGCACATTTCCCCCAGTACCAATAGAGGTAAAGGGCATATTTCCCCCAGTATCAATAGAGGTAAAGGGCATATTTCCCCCAGTACCAATAGAGGTAAAGGGCACATTTCCCCCAGTACCAATAGAGGTAAAGGGCACATTTCCCCCAGTACCAATAGAGGTAAAGGGCATATTTCCCCCAGTACCAATAGAGGTAAAGGGCACATTTCCCCCAGTACCAATAGAGGTAAAGGGCATATTTCCCCCAGTACCAATAGAGGTAAAGGGCACATTTCCCCAGTACCAATAGAGGTAAAGGGCACATTTCCCCCAGTATCAATAGAGGTAAAGGGCATATTTCCCCCAGTATCAATAGAGGTAAAGGGCACATTTCCCCAGTACCAATAGAGGTAAAGGGCACATTTCCCCCAGTACCAATAGAGGTAAAGGGCACATTTCCCCCAGTATCAATAGAGGTAAAGGGCACATTTCCCCCAGTACCAATAGAGGTAAAGGGCACATTTCCCCCAGTACCAATAGAGGTAAAGGGCATATTTCCCCCAGTATCAATAGAGGTAAAGGGCATATTTCCCCCAGTATCAATAGAGGTAAAGGGCACATTTCCCCCAGTACCAATAGAGGTAAAGGGCATATTTCCCCCGTATTAATAGAGGTAAAGGGCACATTTCCCCCAGTACCAATAGAGGTAAAGGGCACATTTCCCCCAGTACCAATAGAGGTAAAGGGCATATTTCCCCCGTATTAATAGAGGTAAAGGGCACATTTCCCCCAGTACCAATAGAGGTAAAGGGCACATTTCCCCCATTACCAATAGAGGTAAAGGGCACATTTCCCCCAGTACCAATAGAGGTAAAGGGCACATTTCCCCCAGTACCAATAGAGGTAAAGGGCACATTTCCCCAGTACCAATAGAGGTAAAGGGCATATTTCCCCCGTATTAATAGAGGTAAAGGGCATATTTCCCCCAGTATCAATAGAGGTAAAGGGCATATTTCCCCCAGTACCAATAGAGGTAAAGGGCACATTTCCCCCAGTACCAATAGAGGTAAAGGGCATATTTCCCCCAGTATCAATAGAGGTAAAGGGCACATTTCCCCCAGTATCAATAGAGGTAAAGGGCACATTTCCCCCAGTACCAATAGAGGTAAAGGGCATATTTCCCCCAGTACCAATAGAGGTAAAGGGCACATTTCCCCCAGTACCAATAGAGGTAAAGGGCATATTTCCCCCAGTATCAATAGAGGTAAAGGGCATATTTCCCCCAGTATCAATAGAGGTAAAGGGCATATTTCCCCCAGTATCAATAGAGGTAAAGGGCACAT
The DNA here is from genome assembly GCF_016432855.1 of Salvelinus namaycush. Taxonomy (NCBI): domain Eukaryota; kingdom Metazoa; phylum Chordata; class Actinopteri; order Salmoniformes; family Salmonidae; genus Salvelinus; species Salvelinus namaycush. The sequence continues at coordinate 29,772,744 of NC_052328.1, forward strand.
TTCCCCAGTACCAATAGAGGTAAAGGGCATATTTCCCCCGTATTAATAGAGGTAAAGGGCACATTTCCCCCAGTACCAATAGAGGTAAAGGGCATATTTCCCCCAGTACCAATAGAGGTAAAGGGCACATTTCCCCCAGTACCAATAGAGGTAAAGGGCACATTTCCCCCAGTACCAATAGAGGTAAAGGGCACATTTCCCCCAGTACCAATAGAGGTAAAGGGCACATTTCCCCAGTACCAATAGAGGTAAAGGGCATATTTCCCCCGTATTAATAGAGGTAAAGGGCATATTTCCCCCAGTACCAATAGAGGTAAAGGGCACATTTCCCCCAGTATCAATAGAGGTAAAGGGCATATTTCCCCCAGTATCAATAGAGGTAAAGGGCACATTTCCCCCAGTATCAATAGAGGTAAAGGGCACATTTCCCCCAGTATCAATAGAGGTAAAGGGCACATTTCCCCCAGTACCAATAGAGGTAAAGGGCACATTTCCCCCAGTACCAATAGAGGTAAAGGGCACATTTCCCCCAGTACCAATAGAGGTAAAGGTCATATTTTCCCCAGTATCAATAGAGGTAAAGGGCATATTTCCCCCAGTATCAATAGAGGTAAAGGGCATATTTCCCCCAGTACCAATAGAGGTAAAGGGCACATTTCCCCAGTACCAATAGAGGTAAAGGGCACATTTCCCCCAGTATCAATAGAGGTAAAGGGCATATTTCCCCAGTACCAATAGAGGTAAAGGGCATATTTCCCCCAGTACCAATAGAGGTAAAGGGCACATTTCCCCCAGTATCAATAGAGGTAAAGGGCACATTTCCCCCAGTACCAATAGAGGTAAAGGGCACATTTCCCCCAGTACCAATATAGGTAAAGGGCACATTTCCCCCAGTACCAATATAGGTAAAGGGCATATTTCCCCCAGTACCAAGAGGTAAAGGGCATATTTCCCCAGTACCAATAGAGGTAAAGGTCATATTTTCCCAGTATCAATAGATAAGCATACATTTACATTGTGATATGGTCCCTGTATTAGTTTGGTTGTGATATTCTCTATAGCAAACTCCAAAGAAATTAAGCATACTGACATAGGCCTATCGCTTGGCCTCAAAACAGTAAATAGCCCTTTAGAGAAATATACGGTCTGCCTCCTTAGCGATGGTATACTCCGTAGGATATACATCACCATAAACACTTACTGTACTGGAAGAGGGGGTGCCAAAAAGCTCTCTGGAGGAAACAATAAAGCGTGACACACTCATAAAGGCGTCCTGGGGTCTCTGCCCTCTCTCCTCGCTCTGCTCACTCTCCTCGCTCTCCTCTCTCTACATCCAGGGTGGCCTGTTATCATGTAGGTAAATATTTTATGCACATTTTCCCCACCAGTGGTGTGTTTCCACCAAACGGACTTGTTGCAGATAAAAATCAGGGTGTGATGACAGTAGTGCACACATAATGTACTTTTTTGATGAAGTTTTCATGTACCGAATAATCTACAGTTCAATGTGTTCCCATCGCATTTTAAACTCTACAGATAGTTTTACAGACGTCATTTCAACCCAAAGATGTGATGTGATCACGGTGAATCAACGTGGAAAACAGATTGGATTTGCAAAAAGTCATCAACCTAAGGGAATTTCATTATTCATTTTTTTATCCAACTTTTATCCTAAATCCAATGACAGGGAAAAATGTTTGCTTGATTTCATGTTGAATTAACATTAGTTGACAACTGAACTAAATGTAAATCAAAACTAGGCGTTGAACTTACAGTATTTGTCAATTGTTTACACACTAAAATTGTAACTTGAAACGCAAATCACCGAAACCTGAAACTCATGTAACAAATCCTTAAACCAAGTCTGCAAAATTGCAAGCACAATTCCTGCTTTACACTCAGTTTTCATATCTATATCACACTTTCTGCAAAACACTACACACAGTTCTCTACATTAGGCACAACATTCAAAATTAAAATCTCTTCAGTCCCTTTGGAAAGCAACGCCAATCACAATGTCAAGCTTTATACACCAATTGGCAACACCCACTCCTCACAGGTGTAAATGTATACATATGTATATATATATATATATATATATATATATATATATACATGTGTGTGTATGTATATATACATACATACATATATATATATATATATATATATATATATATATATATATATATATATATATATATATACATATATATATATATATATATATATATATATTCTGCACATCTACCATTCCAGTGTTTAATTGCTATATTGTAATTACTTTGTCACCATGGCCTATGTATTGCCTTACCTCCCTTATCCTTAGAAATCAGAGTTTTAGCGCTATAAAAGGCCACAGATGAGCTCTCCTGTTCTGGAGGAAAATGGAAGTCAATGGTGAAGCAAGAGCTAGAGGTGAAGGAGTGGGAGGAAGAGGAGGATGAGGAAGGACAGTTGTCTCAGATGAGATCAGGGCCACATTGGTTGACCATGTGCTCAACCATGGATTGAGTATGAGGGAGGCTGGGCAGAGAGCTCAACCCAACCTAAGCCGCTACACGGTTGCATCTATCATCCGTACATTCAGAAATGACAACCGGTAAGTTACCTACCACCTACACTATGCTCTTTATGCATGTTTACTGCAGTCCGACATATCAGTAGGCCTGTGTTACTCAGTGATTGTTGGCCAATGTTACAGTAACGTCATTTCATATTGAAAGAAAATAGATTTATTTTAGCTTACTGTAACCAATCATATCATATTTGTGGATCTTCTGCAGAACTGAGAGACGGCCAGGCCATGGTGGAAGACACCGGCTGTTCACACCAGAACAGGAGACCGCTATTGTGAACATGGTGGTGGCAAACAATACCATTAGACTACGAGAAATCCAGAACCACATAATTGCAGACAACACAAAATGCAATGACATTCACCAGGTGGGCTTGTCTACATTGGACCGTGTATTACAGCGCAACCAAACTCAGATGAAACAGGTGTACATTTGAGCAAAACTCAGAGAGGGTTAAAGAACAGCGCTATGAATATGTCCAAGTAAGTACTATACTGTTAATTTACTATCATATCAGCACTGTATGGACACATTACAGTACTGTAATCCAGTGTATTGTGCCTCACCATATTGACTGCTCTCGGTCTATGTCACATATTGTCTTGTTGTCTGTTTCAGAGAGTCTTGGAGCTGGAAGCCGCTGCAATTCTGCACGTTTATATTTACATCGATGAGGCTGGCTTCAACCTAGCCAAAAGAATGGGACTGGCACGGAACATTATAGGCCACCGTGCCATTGTGAATGTCCCCGGACAGCGTGGAGGGAATATCACCATGTGTGCAGCCGTTAGCCAGCACAGCGTCCTCCATCACCATGCCAACCTTTGTCCCTACAACTCCGCCCTTCTCATCACGTTCCTGGACACACTACATGGCATCCTCATTCCAGCCGAGCAGAGGGGTGGATCAGAGCAGCCCAGGTATGTTGTCATCTGGGACAGCGTGCGTTTCCACCGGGCTGCTCTGGTCCGCAACTGGTCATCGACCACCCACAATTTATTGTTCTATATCTCCCACCATATTCCCCATTCCTAAACCCAATTTTTTCCCGGCATGGTGATGGAAGGTGTATGACCGCCATCCACTCGCACGCATGCATCTTCTCCAGGCAATGGAGGATGCATGTGGTGAAGTTGATGTGGGGGAGGCAGGATAGGAGGCAGGAGGCAGCCTAATGTCTTTTTTCTTACATTTTGCATGTGTTTTTGTCTTTAGAGTTTTGAAAGAATGAACCGCTTTCATTTTTTTGTACAGAAAACCCTTTATCTTACTGAATGTTTTTCCCGGTTTTCTCCTGTTGGGGATGGAAAGTGTTACATACAAAACACAAGTGTTCAAAAATACTGCATTTTGGAAATAAATGACAATGTTTTTTGTTACTGTATTGCATTTGTGTGTTTATTTATGTATATTTGAGTAGGTATACATTACTGTAACAATCTTTTACAACCGGCTACAGTGTAACACTGAAAATGCATAAACCTACTGATGGGATATTCATAAGTAGTGTTTTGTGTTGAGCACATCAGTGTGTTGTTGGTTGGTAGACAGATCTCTTCATATGACGCATGTGTGCATCATTTTGATGCAAAAAAAATATTTTGGAAAGAGAGAAAACAGTTTGAATACAGTGTTTGCTTTTGCTAGAGATTTATAGAGTTTTGTGTTTGTGGTTTTGTGTTTAGAGTTTTGGGAAAATGGCCCAAAGATTCAGCAAACATGTGTAAACAATTGTGGAAAACTGTAAGTCTGTGCCCAGTGGGAAGAGTGTGTGAGTCAGAGTTTACGGGCCGACCATTAATCGGATGCCTCTGATGTTTCTGTTATTGATGATGAAGCTCTTGCATTATTTAACAGTGTGCGTCGAGAAGTAGAACACATTTTCTAAACTGCACAGGGTAGCAAGGTGACTTTGAAGTTTAATTGCAGTTTGTGGCAACTAGGCAATGTCAAAAGGCTGAAAGAAGGTCACGATATCCCAAATCATTCTGTTATGCAAATGCCTGCCAAGCCTCAAGGATGCATATGCATTTACATGTTAGTCATTTAGCAGACGCTCTTATCCAGAGAGACTTACAGTTAGTGAGTGGATACATTTTTGTACTTTTTCTTACTGCATGCATGTAGCTAACACAAAAGACCTCAAACCCAATTGACAAATATCCAGTCGTATCACAAGTCTGTTAAAAGTGGGATATAGTAACACTGTCAGTTTTAACTCCTTTAAAGAGATTATCTGGCACTTTTAGCCAGTAGTTCTGAAAGTAGCGCTCATGAGCCAAAAGTGGTCCCCGGAAAATTGCGAACTATGTCACATAATGTATGTGCAGATATATGCACCACATCATTGCTTTCTCTCTCGCTCTGCTGTGTGTGCATCTTGCTAGTGGTTAATGAAATGGCGAGGGGCTAAAGCTCATTGGCTAGAACTCAAATTGTTTGGGGGCTGACTAACATGAGGGAAAATGGAGCCACACAGATTACAGTAAACAGTTGCTTTCAAACATTGCTAATTGAGGTAAAACAGTAATTCTGCTCATAGATTATGCATGTATGAACTACACATTGACACATCCAGCTCAAAGCGGGAGGTTTAAAAAAGACTTACTAGTTGCCAAAGTTACGTGGCATGTCTGCTTAACTTGGGCTGTCTCAGTATCTGACATGGCAGACAGCTCCCCCCTGCTGTGTATTCACCCTGACTGACAGTATAATCCCTCATATCACTGGGACGAGACTCAGTCTGTATGTGTGGATGTGGTCATGTGCACATGCTTGTCTGTGAATGATGGGTATTTCTAAGTCAATGTCAGCTGTCACATACTGTATCCTGTTCAGTTGTCCCAAAGAAAGCGCTGGGGATGGGGTGGATCACAAAAGCAAAACAGAAGGTAGTGGGACATGCACCTCAGATGACAATCTATGCATGCATGACTATCCATACACAATATCATGTCTAGACGAGGAAGGAGCAAATATCCGTATCGTATCAGAGCAACACTGATCTCATAGGGAAAGGCCATATGAATACCTTCACTCCTGACATTACTCAGTGACTGACTTCAGTATCAGTATGCGTATCTGTTCCCTGCAGGAATTGAACCCACAACCATGGGGTTGCCAGCATCACACTCTTACCACTTGAGTCTACAACCGCTCATCATTAAATGGTAACAATGGGGGATGTTTCTCTACAGAAGCTATTACCCTCTGAGATGACAGGGAGAGGAAGATATAGTGAGTTCTGCTCTGCCTCTGCTTCCGAGTAAATTCAGTTCCGCCCTGCTGCATCACACTACCTGCTGGGCAGCTCTCATTTGGCCTGGCATCCAACTGCTGATTTTAGCCTGTGTAAAACTCTGTAGTCTGTACTGTCCTCATTTCTAGTGTCCTCTCAGTCTCCGTATCATTCTCTATATGTTTGGCTCTCAGTTTCTCTCCTCAGTCTTCTTCTCTCTCCCTCTGTTTCTATCTCACTTTCTTTTTCTTTCCACTGCCTCATATCTTCCCTCTTATCTCATCCCCTTTTACCTCTCTTCTATCCTCCTCTCTCCAGTCTTCTCTCATCCAACATGTTGTGTTATGGCAACACTGTTTTGTGTTATGGCAACACTGTTTTGTGTTATGGTGCAGTGCGTTGTGTTATGGTGCAGTGCATTGTGTTATGGCGTTGTGTTATGGCGCAGTGCGTTGTGTTATGGTGCAGTGCATTGTGTTATGGCGTTGTGTTATGGCGCAGTGCGTTGTGTTATGGCGTTGTGTTATGGCGCAGTGCGTTGTGTTATGGCATTGTGTTATGGCGCAGTGCGTTGTGTTATGGCGTTGTGTTATGGTGCAGTGCGTTGTGTTATGGCGTTGTGTTATGGCGTTGTGTTATGGCGTTGTGTTATGGCGCAGTGCGTTGTGTTATGGCGTTGTGTTATGGTGCAGTGCGTTGTGTTATGGCGTTGTGTTATGGCCTTGTGTTATGGTGCAGTGCGTTGTGTTATGGCGTTGTGTTATGGCGCAGGGTGTTGTGTTATGGCGCAGTGCGTTGTGTTATGGCGCAGTGCGTTGTGTTATGGCGTTGTGTTATGGCGTTGTGTTATGGCGTTGTGTTATGGTGCAGTGCGTTGTGTTATGGCGCAGTGCGTTGTGTTATGGTGCAGTGCGTTGTGTTATGGCGTTGTGTTATGGCGCAGGGTGTTGTGTTATGGCGCAGTGCGTTGTGTTATGGCGCAGTGCGTTGTGTTATGGCGCAGTGCGTTGTGTTATGGCGTTGTGTTATGGCATTGTGTTATGGCGTTGTGTTATGGTGCAGTGCGTTGTGTTATGGCGTTGTGTTATGGTGCAGTGCGTTGTGTTATGGCGTTGTGTTATGGCCTTGTGTTATGGCGTTGTGTTATGGCGCAGGGTGTTGTGTTATGGCGCAGTGCGTTGTGTTATGGCGCAGTGCGTTGTGTTATGGCGCAGTGCGTTGCGTTAAAGGAGCTGTGAGGCACAGATTAGATCACTAGAGCGTGCTAATTGGTCTATATGTATATGTATGCACACAGGGGTATTCCTCGCTTTCAACCAGGGGTTTCAAGATTAGAAGTGTGGAGGGAATGGAGGTAGATCACACGCTGCAGTAGCAGCAGCCCACTTCTCTTCTCTGGCTGTAGGGAGGTTTAGGGAGACAGGGTCAGGGCTCGTGTGGGGATCCAGCTCAGAAGCTGCTGATCCAGGGAGGGCTTAGAGAGCTGGGATGGTAGGGAGGTAGAGGCTACAGTAGTAAGTGGTATTTGAGAGCTGTCAGAGTGGTGACGAGGTGAGAGAGGTGTTAAGTACCACTGAGGGGGTATGACTCAAAGAGACGGAGGGAAAGTGGGAGGAGAGAGAAAGCGCGGTAGAGCAAGTGAGAGAGGGCGAGGACAGAGCAGAACGCACATAAGAACAGAGGGAGAGAGAGAGGTAGAAAGAGAGAGCATGAGAGAGAGATCAATAGATTGTCAGATCAAACTGAACAGAGTGTTAGGGAATGTAAACATGTTGACATCACAGGAAGTGCCCTGAGGTGACCACTCTCAACTCTTTCCATTACAAAGACAACACCTTGACACCGTGTGTGTGTGTGTGTGTGTGTTTCAGTTTCCACTGCCAATGCTGTTGCTGAGACAATATTTTTTTTGTCTTCATAAAAGGAGGTAAAGAGGAAAGTACATGTTTATTTAAATCTCACCTTAATTGACTACCAGCACAATGTTCTCGCATGAAGTCAGGGGAGTGGGCAAGATTATGATTAGGAAGCTTGGCACTGGAGCACAATTTTCTATAGCCTTTTCCCAGTAGAAAAGGCACATTGGAACTATATTCAGTGGATCCACATTAGCCGACTTGGTGACTCATGAGATGATAGACATTGTTTCAATATTGGTTCAATACAGGCCCAATTCATTGCTCTGAACAGTATTTGATTTTACAGGATGAGGGGGGAAAAGAGCAGAAATTGACTGAAATGTTAAAAGCCTCTAAGTGTTTCCATTTCCCCATGCTGTGTTACTAATCTAGTGCCCTATAAAATCTGTTAGATTTTTTGCCTGATTCTGTTCATTTTTCCACCAAACTCAGTTTTCTTTATTTAGTTTTTCAAGGTTTCTGTTATTTCCATTTTTGTCAGGTTTTCGCTCTCAAAAATCACACTTTTTTAACCCATAAGAGTCTAAGACCTGTCTAAGCAGGGAGGCGGGTTTACTACTAAACTATATGGAATTGTTTTAAGAAGGGTCATTCCAAGGATAATTTTTCTATTTAATTTTGAATTTTAAGACCCCTTGAAGTATCCCATTTTTATTTATTTTTTACTTGCAGAATATTTTTGGGTCCTAGCTGCTATTAGCCCATACAAACGCATTGAATAACAGATTCACTTTTGAGTCCCCCCCAAAAAATCGAAAGGAAATTTGTTCTGAAGTGTCTGTCCTATAATCAGGAAACATTTTGTTTTATATATATTTAACCCCTTATTTATATTTAACCCCTAAACAGTCTCCATATATTTTTTCAACTAGTACTTGTGAGTCTTGTGAGGCCTGTCCGCTTTCTAGAGCAAAACATGCATGGGCTACTTTGTAGTTAACATTTAATTGAGAAGGCTTTTGGGAAAGCCTTTCCATCTACCTGTCACGACTTCCGCCGAAGTCGGCTCCTCTCCTTGTTCGGCCGGCGTCGTCACCGGCTTTCTAGCCATCGCCGCTCCATTTTTCATGTATCCATTTGTTTTGTCTTGTTCCCTGCACACCTGGTTTTCATTCCCCAATCAATCTACATGACTGGCTTGTTTTTTTCCGTGTTATTTTTCACGAAGATGTTTATTGTTAAACATAATTCTTGTGACTGTTTTGCGCATTGCACTTTTGCCTAAATAAAGTGTGCGCCTGTTCACAAATCTCTGCTCTCCTGCACCTGACTTCGCTACCAGTACGCACACATCTGACACTACCAGAAGACGGTTGTCAACACATTAGCATCATCGCTAACAGCTACACAAAGTGGTAGACAAATGCTCGCACACAGACACGGGCATTCCTGTGCCGTTGCATCTTCAGAAAGTTGAAGGAAAATACGAATCACTGATGCATTTTGTTCATGTCTTGTGAAAATCTTGGGCAAATTAATGCATTTTCTAATCAATTCAATACATTTGGTTGATTTTCTACTTAGTTAAAAATATATATATATTGTTGAATTCTATTTTAATGTCTGATTCCGTTCACGTTCTCCACAACGCTGATTTTATCCCTCTGTCCTCTGGTGCTGTCAGACACACACAGTGCCTTCTACAGTCTCCAGCTGTAATTGATACACTAGAGATAGAGGGGAGAGGTCTAGAGGGAGATTCAAGCCAAATAGAACAACAATCCTGGGTTAATCCATGTGTGAAATATTCAGTACTGGGATTATTTCAATACTATTGAAATATTTCAAACACAGCGCAGTTCTCTTCCACAGCACACACATGTACAACGGGAGGAAGAGAAACAGAAAGGTCTACATTCAACACAACACAAGAGCCTGCACAGAAACACAGGCTGTGTCTCAAATGGTACACTATAGCCTATGAAGTGCATTACTTTTGACCAGGACCCAGGTGGCTCAAGGCAAAACAACACAAGTTCAGTGGCATTTCAGAGACAGACTATGCCACTTTTTAAGAATGATTGTGTCTTTCTAGGAAAACACAATAATTATTGTGTCTTTCCCTATGGGCCCTGGTCAAAAGTAGTGCACTATATAGGGAATAGGGTGTCATTTGGAACGCATCCTGGGAGTGCATAGTAGACGATGATGAAAGGATATTTTTTTCTCTCTTAATTACATCCCACCTATCTCTCTGCTGCTGGGCCAAGACACCCCACAGTGTAGCATGGTGCTCTCATCCACTATCGCTGTCAATGCTGAACTAGGTGCACTCTATCTACGGTGACTTCCCAAGAGCCCACAACCTCTGGTGCTGGGCCAGGACACCCCACAGCGCTGTCTAGGAGCTGATCTAGGCGCACTCCATCCACGCCCTGCCCGCTGATCTATGTTCACACTCCATCTAATCTGCCTTTGATCAGACAAATGTCTGCTGCATGTGAAAAAGGCCGGAAGCTTATCAGAGCTCTAGAACAGCACAATCAAAGACTGTCGGTGAGATGATGTCTCTTGACAAAGCTGTACATATGAACCAAATGAGAGCAGCACATTAAACATCTTAATCTGAAAATATAAACAACCTATAAATAAATAATAGTCAAGATAATTGAATAAACAGCTGAATGCCTAGAGCAGGGATGTCAAACATACAGCCTGTGCACAGGCGGGAGGCGGTCAAATCCGGCCCATCCGGCCCGCTGGAGGGGATCCAATCCGGCCCATCCGGCCCGCTGGAGGCGGTCCAATCCGGCCCGCTGGAGGGGGTCCAATCCAGCCCGCTGGAGGGGGTCCAATCCAGCCCGCTGGAGGGGGTCCAATCCAGCCCGCTGGATTGATAGAGTACTAATTTTGAGGGCAAGGAAATATAACACATTTTCAGTGTGGCCCTCCGGACTTCATTGAAGACCGAATGCGGCCCCCGGGGAAAAATTTGTTCGACACCCCTGGCCTACAGCTTTTCTGTGACAGTCCGAACAAGGGCAATATCCAGGACTAGTACAGTAGGCTACAATAATAATTCCTGGGCATGACCTTAACAGTAATCTCCTGAATAGGATCATCTTTAATGGAATATTTGGCTACACTGTCACCAATGCTATTATGTATAATTATGATCCATATGCTGTTCTGGAGTTACAATGGTACAGGTTCACCCTCACTGTCCGCTGTCCAGCACATACACCACTGGGCTACAGCCATTTGAAAGGACCACAATTCTGGTGAAATTTGTGTTCAAACAGCAAAAAACATTTAATGGCAACTGTATTTTGGAATATTTCCAATCTGGTTTTCATGTCCACCACAGCACAGAAACAGCCTTAAAGCGGTAAATGATCTTAGAAGCAACACAGATGCCAAACAGCTCTCTGTCCTTGTACTCTTAGATTCAAGTGCTGCATTCGACACTGTTGACCATGATGTCCTTCTGGACAGACTGGAGAAGTGGGTTGGCATCTCTGGTCCAGTTCTAAATTTAACCCGTTGGTGAACATAACTCAGAGAAAATAAACTCAGCAAAAAAAGAAATGTCCTCTCACTGTCAACTGCAATTATTTTCAGCAAACTTAACATGTAAATATTTGTATGAACATAACAAGATTCAACAACTGAGACATAAACTGAACAAGTTCCACAGCACAGACATGTGACTAACAGAAATTTAATAATTTGTCCCTGAACAAAGGGGGGGGGGGGGGTCAAAATCAAAAGTAACAGTCAGTATCTGGTGTGGCCACCAGCTGCATTAAGTACTGCAGTGCATCTCCTCCTCATGGACTGCACCAGATTTGCCAGTTCTTGCTGTGATGTTTTACCCCACTCTTCCACCAAGGCACCTGCAAGTTCCCGGACATTTCTGGGGGGAATGGCACTAGCCCTCACCTTCCGATCCAACAAGTCCCAGACGTGCTCAATGGGATTGAGATCCGGGCTCTTCGCTGGCCATGGCAGAACACTGACATTCCTGTCTTGCAGGAAATCACGCACAGAACGAGCAGTATGGCTGGTGGCATTGTCATGCTAGAGGGTCATGTTAGGATGAGCCTGCAGGAATGGTACCACATGAGGGAGGAGGATGTCTTCCCTGTAACGCACAGCGTTGAGATTGCCTGCAATGACAACAAGCTGTGACACACCGCCCCAGACCATGACGGACCCTTAACCTCCAAATCGATCCCGCTTCAGAGTACAGGCCTCGGTGTAACGCTCATTCCTTCGACGATGAACGCGAATCCGACCATCACCCCTGGTGAGACAAAACCGCAACTTGTCAGTTAAGAGCACTTTTTGCCAGTCCTGTCTGGTCCAGCGTCGGTGGGTTTGTGCCCATAGGCAACGTTGTTGCCGGTGATGTCTGTTGAGGACCTTCCTTACAACAGGCCTACAAGCCATCAGTCCAGCCTCTCTCAGCCTATTGATGGCAGTCTGAGCACTGATGGAGGGATTGTGCGTTTCTGGTGTAACTCGGGCAGTTGTTGTTGCCATCCTGTACCTGTCCCACAGGTGTGATGTTCGGATGTACCGATCCTGTGCAGGTGTTGTTACATGTGGTCTGAGGATGATCAGCTGTCCATCCCGTCTCCCTGTAGCGCTGTCTTAGGCGTCTCACAGTATGGACATTGCAATTTATTGCCCTGGCCACATCTGCAGTCCTCATGCCTCCTTGCAGCATGCCTAAGGCACGTTCACGCCCAGGCTCCTTGCTCATCTGCATCTTTCTTTTGGTGTTTTGCCAGAGTCAGTAGGAAGGCCTCTTTAGTGTCCTAAGTTTTGCCTACCGTCTGTAAGCTGTTAGTGTCTTAACGACCGTTCCACAGGTGCATGTTCATTAATTGTTTATGGTTCATTGCACAAACATGGGAAACAGTGTTTAAACCCTTTACAATGAAGATCTGTGAAGTTATTTGGATTTTTACAAATTATCTTTGAAAGACAGGGTCCTGAAAAAGGGACGTTTCTTTTTTTGCTGAGTTTATATATCAAATGTGGTGTTCCACAAGGTTCGTTTTTGGGTCCGGTACTGTTCAGTTTACGGTATATACAGTGGGGAGAACAAGTATTTGATAACCTGCAAAATCGGCAGTGTTTCCTACTTACTTACAAAGCATGTAGAGGTCTGTAATTTTTATCATAGGTACACTTCAACTGTGAGAGACGGAATCTAAAACAAAAATCCAGAAAATCACATTGTATGATTTTTAAGTAATTAATTTGCATTTTGTGGAGCTTTCGCTGTAAAGGCTTTTTGAAATCAGACACTGTGGCTGGATTAATGAGAATTTTATCTTTAAAATGTTTGAGAAATTTGATTTATGAGATTTCTGTTGATTGAATTTGGCGCCCTGCAATTTCATTGGCTGTTGGCGAGGGGTTCCGCGTTCCCAGACAGGTTAAAACACACTTTTTTAGTTTTGCTTTTCCTCAGGGTGCTTTTTAGTTGTTCAGTTTATCTTATGTTTGTTGTGTAGTAAATATTTCAGCTTTTATTTTCATTGTTTTTTATTTGTTTTTCCCTGTAAAGCACATTGCGTTGCATTCCATGTCTGAAATGTGCTGTAAGTGTCTAAATAAAGCTTGATTTGATGTTTGAATATTTTAAAAATGCATCCTTTCTTCCTGTCCTCCTTGAAGGAATCACATATCTGATTCAATTGGATTGATGTAAGCAATAGGATGATAACCTTGCTTTCACCTATCAATCACTTGTAAATCTGTGCTTAGCTCAAGGAAGGATATATTTCTAAAGTATTTGAACAAGGTGTTGTGTAGTAGAATCAGTAACATGAGGACACGATGGGTATAATTAAGGGGAAGTTTACTCAGCAAGCTTAGCATACATCATTAGCACATGCATACTCTTCTTCTACATATCACTACATCATCTCACCAGTTATTCCGTTCTTTATGTAATAGGTACAGTGCATTCGGAAAGTATTCAGACCCCTTGACTTTTTCCACATTTTCTTACGTTACAGCCTTATTTTAAAAATGTATGAAATAAATGTTCATCTTCATCAATCTACACACAATACCCCATAATGACAAAGCGAAAACAGGTTCAGAAATGTTTGAAAATGTATTAAAAAAAAACAACTGAAATACATTATTTACATAAGTATTCAGACCCTTCACTATGAGACTAGAAATTGAGCTCAGGTGCATCCTGTTTCCATTAAGTCCAGCTGTGGTAAATTCAACTGATTGGACATGATTTGGAAAGCCACACACCTGTCTAGATAAGGTTCCACAGTTGACAGTGCATGTCAGAGCAAAAATTAAGCCATGAGGTCGAAGGAATGTCCCTAGAGCTCCGAGACAGGATTGTGTCGAGGCACAGATCTGGGGAAGGGTACCAAAACATATCTGCAGCATTGAAGGTCCCCAAGAACACAGTGGCCTCCATCATTCTTAAATGGAAGAAGTTTGGAACCAACAAGACTCTTCCTAGAGCTTGCCGCCAGGCCAAACTGAGCAATCGGGGGAGAAGGGCCTTGGTCAGAGAGGTGACCAAGAACCCGGTGCTCACTCTGACAGAGCTCCAGAGTTCATCTGTGGAGATGGGAGAACCTTCCAGAAGGACAACTATCTCTGCAGCACTCCATCAATCAGGCCTTTATGGTAGTAGCCAGACGGATGCCACTCCTCAGTAAAAGACACATGACAGCCTGCTGAGTTTGCCAAAAGGAACCTAAAGGACTCTCAGATGATGAGAAACAAGATTCTCTGGTCTGATGAAACCAAGACTGAACTCTTTGGCCTGAATGCCAAGTGTCACGTCTGGAGGAAACCTGACACCATCCCTTCAGTGAAGCATGGTGGTGGCAACATCATGCTGTGGGGATGCTTTTCAGCGGCAGGGCTAGGAGACTTGTCAGGATCGAGGGAAAGATGAACGGAGCAAAGTACTGAGAGATCCTTGATGAAAACCTGCTGTAGAGCGCTCAGGATCTTAGACTGGGGCGAAGGTTCACCTTCCAACAGGACAGCGACAGTAAGCACACAGCCAAGACAAAGCAGGAGTGGCTTCGGGACAAGTTTCTGAATGTCCTTGAGAGGCCCAGCCAGAGCCCGGACTTGAACATCTCTGGAGAGACTTGATAATAGCTGTGCAGCAACACTCCCCACTCAACCTGACAGAGCTTGAGAGGATATGCAGAGAAGAATGGGAGAAACTCCCCAAATACAGGTGTACCAAGCTTGTAGTGTCTTACCCAAGAAGATTTGAGTCTGCAATTGCTGCCAAAGGTGTTTCAACAAAGTTCTGAGTAAAGGGTCTGAATACTTATGTAAATGTGATATTTAAGTTTTATACATTTGCACCAAAAAAATGATCTAAAAACCTGTTTTTGCTTTGTCATTATGGGGTATTTTGTGTAGATTGATGAGGGGGGGGGGGAAACAATTTGATCCACTTTAGAATAAGGCTGTAACGTAACAACATGTGGGAAAAGGGGTCTGAATACTTTCCGGATGCAGTGTATGTTATAATGCATGTATGTCACTAGTGGTGAACTTGGGTAGTGCAGCAGAGCACAACACAAGGCCCATGGGTTCCGTTTTCACTCTACAGTGTGGCCCTAACACTTTCTGGTTCGGAGGACTGAAGGGGCGGGTGTTTGTTATGCCAAAATCAAAGAAGAGGAACAGGTGCCACGATTGGCGTTCATCAAACAACCTTTGTTTTTGTGTGTGTTTTGTTTCGTCCGAGAGTGTGAATGGTTGCAACTCAAATGGCATCCTATTCTCTACTAGGGCTCTAGTCAAAAGTAGTGCACTAGATTGGGAATAGGTTGCCATTTGGGAGCACACTACATGTGTCATGCAACCACTAACAACAAGATAATTGTCTCAGAACCCAGGTCAAAGCAAGGTACAACGCAGCAGGTTATATGTTGTTTTAGGTACAACGCAGCAGGTTATATGTTGTTTTAGGTACAACGCAGCAGGTTATATGTTGTTTTAGGTACAACGCAGCAGGTTATATGTTGTTTTAGGTACAACGCAGCAGGTTATATGTTGTTTTAGGTACAACGCAGCAGGTTATATGTTGTTTTAGGTACAACGCAGCAGGTTATATGTTGTTTTGGCCACCACGCCAACTGCTTGCATTGCTTTATAGCTTTAAGGATTCACGAGCACCTGCAAAACTGCATCCAACTGATTTGATTATCAAGCTTGCAAACAGACACACACTGAACACAACACCATAATTACAACATTCTGGCACAAATCACTGAAACTTCATAATGAGCTTCGCTCCGGTAAGCCAAACCGCCTAAACACCCCCCACCAAACACAAACACACACACCCATCCTGCAGTTTTAATCAGCCTGGCTTCGACTGGGGGACTGAGGGGAGGTTTGTGTGTGTGTGTGTGTGTGTGTGTGTGTGTGTGTGTGTGTGTGTGTGTGTGTGTGTGTGTGTGTGTGTGTGTGTGTTTGTGTGTGTGTGTGTGCTGAGGCAAGGTTTGTGTGAACGCACAGAACGTTTTCTGTTCATTAAAAATTAAGTGGAGTAGAGGAAGAACAGGTGCAGGCAGGGACCTGGTGGCACAGCCCTGGACCGCTACTGTGGTCTAATGAGCTACCAGGGACCTGGTGGCACAGCCCTGGACCGCTACTGTGGTCTAATGAGCTACCAGGGACCTGGTGGCACAGCCCTGGACCGCTACTGTGGTCTAATGAGCTACCAGGGACCTGGTGGCACAGCCCTGGACCGCTACTGTGGTCTAATGAGCTATCAGGGACCTGGTGGCACAGCCCTGGACCGCTACTATGGTCTAATGAGCTACCAGGGACCTGGTGGCACAGCCCTGGACCGCTACTGTGGTCTAATGAGCTACCAGGGACCTGGTGGCACAGCTCTGGACCGCTACTGTGGTCTAATGAGCTACCAGAGACCTGGTGGCACAGCCCTGGACCGCTACTGTGGTCTAATGAGCTACTGCTGAATTGGAGAGAGAGACCTAATGATAGGTCAGCTGTGCGTGCATGTCGGTGCCACTACACACTCTCCTAACAATAATGAGTGTTATCCTCTCCCACAGGTGGGTCTCATTAGCAGTCTATCTATTCTAGGTCATCATCAAAGATAGAAAACACCATAGGACTCTGGTCAGAAGTAGTGCACTGTGTAGGGAGTAGGGTGCCATTTGGGACACAATCACTGTCTCCAAGGCTGATCAGACTGATTCCAAAGTGTGACTTCACAATGTGACATTAATAGGGGGAAGTTAGTTGAGCATAAAATTGTATTCAGTCAGAGACTAAATCAGATAAATTATGCATAACGTGCAGACCCACTGCATTTTCAACAAAGCAGGTTTAACTATGCCATCCAATTTCCTATTATTACAAGGATGGATGAGATGGTGGCTTGACCTGTGAGCTGCTGCACAATGACAGAGGTAGCGTCCCAAATAGTACCCTATTGTCTATATAGAGCTATGGGCCCTGGTCCAAAGTACTGCACTAAATAGGGAACAGGGTGCCATTTGAGATGTAGCCAGACTCATCGGATGTTCCTATCTGAGTTTGATCCAGGTTGATAGACTAATATCAGCCGTCATAGCTCATCAGCCATATCATCGGCCCTATAATGGAGTTGCATTAAACATCTTAACATTTTGACCAGTTTGTGTGACTGTGAAACCTGAGTGGAAAAGGGGAGTTGGAGACATTTGCTGGATCAACAGCCTCCAACGGTGTCCGTTGGATCTGCAGTAACAGAGTTCAAATAGAACATGGAGTTCTAATTGACTTTCTCATCATCATAATAGTCATTTGAAAAGGAGGCCAGGGGATACAGCATATTGACTCAACTGTGAATCACGCTAGGGTACAGAAGACACTACACCAGGAATATAGAGATACTGCTGTATAGAAGAAGAAGTTAAGAATAATATTCAAGGATGAATGAAGTCTATTTAGAGATGGGAGATGAGATGTTGTTCTTTAAATTATAAATCACTCACGTCGTCAAATCAAGACATGAAATTAAATTGTAAGGCTTGTGTGCCAACAGTTTCAGTCAAAGGGTGGTCTTCTCAATGGGACTCGTGACACTGTAAGGCCTTTAAACCACTGTAAGGCCTTCTTCCTCCAGCAGCCAATCAACATTATTGTGTTTTCCTTTGATTTGGGATTTCCAGCCTGGGTGCATTAGTGGAATGAAGAATTGTCCAGTGCACCTGTCTGCCAGATTAAAGGATTGGATGTATTAAATGTAGTTGTTGACGGTAATTGTTACTTCTAATCGCCTTGTCTTTTCAATGACGGGAATTGGATTGATTGAAGTGTGGAGTGGTGATGGCTATTTTTATCGAATACGAAACAGCCGTCATCCACACTCTATCCAATGCATACTGTACCGTGGGTCTTATACTTGAAAGAGGAGAAAAATAAATATAGAATATTCATGTATAAATACATTGTTGCATTAAAATTCAAAATTCTTCCCCTCAAAAACTCAGTGAGTCAACACCAATTTTAGTAATTTGGCTTATTAGGTAGCATCATGGGCGACCCTTCATAGATTAACCAAATTATTTCCTGAAAAATACCCTTTGAACTCATTTTCTGGTTTTGTTAGCATTTTTTTGTATTTTATTTTTCTTCAAACACATCATGGGAAACAACAATAGTGATTAAAATATAATACTGTATATTCGGAGTAAACCAATATATTGCAGCAGAGAATACACATTACTCTGGAGTCTCTATGAACACACATACATCCTCTGATTATGGGTCCTCTGACCATTTGGTTATTGGGGTTGATGTAATGAACCAATGTTTCATGCAGCTCAGGTCAGGGTTCATAGGAGTAAAATCATTAGTAGTCTGATTGTCTCATCAGCTGCATGGGGATTCAGACTAATGCTTAATATGAGGACTGAGGAGAGTGTATAACTCTCAAATGATACTGTATCATTATCCATATGGATAATAAGGAAGGTATTGATGAATCCATAATCTTTCCCTGTAATGATACTAAAAGTACAGGTAACTGCCAAAATAACAGAAACACCAACATAAAGTGTCTTAATAGGGTGTTGGGCCACCACGAGCCAGAACAGCTTCAATGCGCCTTGTCATAGATTCTACAAGTGTCTGGAACTCTATTAGAGGGATGTGACACCATTCTTCCACGAGAAATTCCATAATTTGGTGCTTTGTTAATGGTGGTGAAAAACGCTGTCACAGGTGCCAAAATCTCCAATACGTGTTCAATTAGATTGAGATCTGGTGACTGAGACGGCCATGGCATATGGTTTACATTGTTTTCATGCTCATAAAACCATTCAGTAACCACTCGTGCCCTGTGAATGGGAGCGTTGGCTATGCCCCCTTAGGACATGGTAGCCAAAATAATAGCCAAAATAATGGTCTGCCCAGCATTTTTATACATGACCCTAATCATAATGGGACGTTAATTGCTTAATTAACTCAGGAACCACACCTGTGTGGAAGCACCTGCTTTCAAATCTACTTTGTATCCCTCATTTAAGTGTTTCCATTATTTTGGCACTTACCTGTATGTTATAATGAACACAAACAAAACAAAAGGAAAAGGCACATCAACCCTCCCCTTGACATCTACTCACTCGATGGGCTCATACAAATCCCTGGGAATCTGTGTGGACACGGCACTATCATTCCACACACACATCAAAAGTCTTCAAGCAAAGGTCAAGTCCAGAATAGGCTTTCCCTACCGGAACAAATCTTCATTCACACACTCTGCTAAACACATCCTTTTCCAAATGACAATACTACCCATCCTGGATTATGGAGATGTCATCTACAGCACGGCCCAAAGTCCGCCCTCAACAAACTGGATGTACTTTACCACTCTACCCCCCCTCCATCCTCTTACAGAGAGTGGTGGGGGAATAGTCATCAACTTCCCTCTGAAACGAGTTACTTTCAGGCCCATTTCAGAGGACCTCCGTTGCTACGGCTGCACACTGACATCAAAGATGTTGCTATTGGCGATCCCCAGGGAGTTCTGTGATGTGCTGCCTCTGATGTTTCTTCTGTCAACATCACCAGAGACATATCAGCACTTTTTCCCCCTTAAATACACACACACACCATGCACCCCCCTACAAACACACACACAACATTCCCCCACAAACACAAACAAACCGTCACACACACATCCACACCTCCCTCCGGGAATGGTAACCACAAAGATATTCCATGTCACCTCTGACATCATACACAGTAATCTTCAGACTTCAGAGAGAAAAATACATAAACTCCTTCATTCAGGGCATGCAGGCAGAGCTGTGGTCTCTGTTTGTGCCTCATCTGGGGTTTGATTTCAAACTGAGGAAAAGAGAAATCTTAACTCTTCTGGACGGCAAACCCACTGAGAAGAGCTGAGTTTTTTTGTTTTTTTTCTACAAAAAAGGAGCGGGTGGGGGATGGTTGTGATGTGTGCAGGGTTGTGTACAGATTCCATTGTGTGTGTGTGTGTGTGTGTGTGTGTGTGTGTGTGTGTGTGTGTGTGTGTGTGTGTGTGTGTGTGTGTGTGTGTGTGTGTGTGTGTGTGTGCCACTGCCAGTGTAAAGACACAGCAGCACCCATCCAGGCCCATCATAATAATCCCACTGTAATTCATACTTAATCTTCATGCCCACAATTTCATTATTTCTACAATACAGTTCCAGAGAACATATATCTAAACTTAATCCTGCTATGCCAGGAGAGTACTCTGGTGTGTGTGTGTGTGTGTGTGTGCGCCTCTATGCATGTGTGTGTATGTCTCTATGCATGTGTGTGTGTGTGTGTGTGTGTGTGTGTGTGTGTGTGTGTGTGTGTGTGTGTGTGTGTGTGTGTGTGTGTGTGTGTATGCGTGTGTGTGTGTGTGTGTGTGTATGTCTATGCGTGTGTGTGTGTGTATGTGTATGTCTATGCGTGTGTGTGTGTGTGTGTGTGTGTGTATGTCTATGCGTGTGTGTGTGTGTGTGTGTATGTCTATGCGTGTGTGTGTGTGCACCCGGGACAGCAGGGAAGACGTACAACAATTTAGACACATTTACCTGCTTTACTGGGGTTGGGAACATTTCATAATTGCATTAGAAAGTGCTTAACAATTTGCATAACACTGATATAGAAGCTTAGTTAGACATACTTGGGAAGTGGGGATTTGTCATTTTTGTGCAATAATAGATTTTGTTGAAATTTTTGTCATTTAGCAGAGGGTTTAATTTAGAATGATTACAATATGACACTAATGACACAGTATGGCAGAATTATTTTGGACATGGAGGGGCTCGGCTATTTCCTTCAAACAAAATAAGGATATTTATTATAGTATTTATTATAATATTTCAATCCAATAATCAACTCAGAAAAAAGCATGTATTGTATGCTCCAATGAAGTCATACGATCCCTCAACCTAGATACGGGATCAACTAAAACTCCTCTCAAGGAATATAATCATGATAGGCCTATAAGGTTGGAACATAATACAACAGGCCTCTCATCCAAGTAATGCTGGTCATTTCCATGTAAAAGGACCAATGTGTAGTGCATAGGAGCATGTCAAATTGGATGTCAAATAACAGCTAAGAGTCTTTCTAATTTTTTTTAGCATATATACATTTTTCAACCATTTTCCACCCTAAGAATTAGGAATAAGGAATTTCTACCAGATAAAGTCATAAAAGGTATTAGAAATACATCAAAACAATAACATTAAAGTAAAGAACCCTGCGTTCACGCCTACTAGGTGTTATTGTTTTTTCTCACGTTATGTACTCATGTTTGTTCACTTGCTTTGGTTATTAAAATCATCTTCTGCTTCCGTTTCCTGGCTCCCGGCGTATACGTTACAGAATAACACCTGTAAAACATGGAAGCAGCAGAAGAGTCAACGCTCTTCCAGACGGTTAATGAACAAGGTCATCTACTCTATCAACACCACGACCAGCTGGCGAAACTGGGTACGGCCATGGAGGAGGTCGTCAGAGTTCTCCACCGCCTCACCATCACCAGCGGGTTTCTCCATTCCCCTATCAGAGGGCCTCCTACCACGGGTCGTCACAGTGAGCCAGTCCCCCAGCCTACCCAGACATCCACCCAGGTCAGCGATTCCCAACTATCACTTCCGGAGAAATATGACGGCACTCCATTGAAATGCCGTGGCTTCCTACGCCAGTGCTCCCTCTATTTCGCATATCAAACGGGAAGCCCCACCACCGAGAGGTCCAAGGTTGCCACGGTCATTTCCCTGCAGACCGGACAGGCGTTGGAGTGGGACCCATGCACCAAGAAAGCCTTCCCTTCATCACCTCTGTATACCAGGTAATCCTCGGCCTCCCGTGACTCCAACGTCGAGTATGAAAATTACCATCTGGGGACCAGGATGCCAGAGGACAGATTCTCTAAGTCCTGCAGTTGTATCCCTCTCTCTGGTCTACCCACCGATCTCCAGGTCACTGAGGCACTGTTCCAGCAGGTCTTCTAGTTCTATGGCCTTCCAGAGGACATCGTTTCCGACCGTGGTCCTCAGTTCGTCGCGGGTCTGGAAAGCCTTTATGGAGAAGCTGGGGGTCACAGTCAGCCTCACATCCGGGTACCGGCCTCAGTCCAACGGGCAGGTGGAGAGGACCAACCAGGAGCTGGGGAGCTTCCTGTCACACCTACTCCTGCTCCCTCCGGCGCTCGACGTCGCTGGTCTACTAACCACCGGTCCTGGTAACACACATTGCGCACACCTGGCAACCATCATTGTGCACACCTGCTCATAATTTCTCCTTGATTACTCCTCCTTTATTTAGCCCTCAGTGGTCTTCAGTCACTAGGTGTTATTGCTTTCTCTCACGTTATGTACGCGCCTCATGAGGGAGAATAATACAAGTTCACAGAAGTAACAAGTAAAAGGTAGACCTATCAATTAGTTAGTGTTTTTACTGATATACATTTTGTTATGAATTATTAAGTGATTAAAACTCAATTCTGTTACCAAATAGGTAACAGAATTTACGAAAAATCTGTAACGGAATATCTGCAATTGAATTGGCTGCAATGGGAAATCATAGTTGTCACAAACCACAGTTGGGTCACCTGCTACTGTCCTCTCTTCCACTGGCATACTGTTATGTTCAGCTGAACTGTTTTAGGGCTCTATAAAATCCGTGATACGGAAAAAGTGGACAGAATCACAGAGTCCAGACAATAAAATGGAATTCAACAATAGTAAAACTTTGAACTTGGTTGGGAATCAACTAAATGTATTGAACATGTATTAATTTACCCAAGTTAATCATAAGACATTAACAGAATGCATCAGTGATTCGGTATTTCCTGCAACTTTCTGAAGAGGCAACGAGAATTTCCCCTGTCTATGTGCGGAGCACGCAGCTACCACATCGTGTAGCCGTTAGCAATGATACTAATAAAACATCTTCTGGTAGATGGAAAGGTTTTCCTAACAACCTTCTCAATTAAATATAACTACAAAGTAGCCTATGCTTGCTTGCCTGGCAGAATGATATTATGATTATTTGCTTTTGCAAACCCTACCATCACGTGTGTGCTACAAGAAAACATGGCAAACAGCCTCTTGTTAGGTGCTCACTGGAGTTAAAGGGTAACTACACTCAAAAATATAAATGTATCCACATTTTTCCAGACCTCAAAAGTAGCCTTCTGATGTGGTTTAAGCGTGGATTTAGAACATCCAATGAAGTTGTTTTACTATTAAAAGTGTGATTTTGAGAGTGAAAACCTTAAAAACAGGGAGAAATAAACCTGGAAAAACAAAATGGAGAAAATAGATTTTGGGAAACAACTGATTTTATAGGGCCCACTGTTTTTGTATTTATCTTTCTGTCATCTGGTGGTCAAAGCAAGAGTGTGAAAAATCTGGACAACCCCAACCTCGCTCTCTTTTTCTCTCTCCAATTTATGTCACCTCTCCCGGCTCTTACTGACACCTACCCATGAGCCCCCTCTCTTTCCATTCACTGTACCTAGCATCCTCCCTCACTGAGCACCAAACTGGACTGACCACCTGATCTGATTCTCCACACCTTAGCACACATGCACTCACTCCACACACACACACACATATACAGTACATTCATGCTACACACACACACATCACAACTGCTGCTACCAGACTTTTATTATGATTGAAACAATTGTCTCCCCCCCTTCCCCAAAACATGTGTAAATATTAGACTATAAATTGTGCCTTCCTGTATTATACTTATGGTAAAATGTTTATTATATTCTACTGAGCCATTTACTTTATGTTCATATTCTTATCTTTTATTATTTCTTATTGTTGTTGCATTGTCAAGAAGGAAGCTGCAAGTAAGCATTTCATTGAACAATGTATACCATGTGTATCCTGTACATACAACTAAATACACTTGAAACTTTGATTTCATCACTCACAGATGTCATTTTTTGGTCTAGCCTTGATTTCAAAGTCTACAAACGTCTGGACCGGCCTTCATTTGGCCCAAACATAGACGTCCATGATTGTTTCAGATTTAGTCCGGTACAGGCCAAATCTGAACCAATCATAGATCTCGACATCACTCGTCCATATGTATATATTCATTCCTACTTAGATTTGTGTGTATTGAGTATATGTTGTGTAATTTGTTAGATATTACTGCACTGTCAAAGCTAGAAGCACAAGCATTTCGCTACACAGAGTAGATTATAGTTCAGTAGAATAGAGTAGATTATAGTTCAGTACAGTAGAATAGAGTAGATTATAGTTCAGTACAGTAGATTATAGTAGATTATAGTTCAGTACAGTAGAATAGAGTAGATTATAGTTCAGTACAGTAGAATAGAGTAGATTATAGTTCAGTACAGTAGATTATAGTTCAGTACAGTAGAATAGAGTAGATTATTCTACTGTACTGAACTACAATCCACTGTACTGAACTATAATCTACTCTATTCTACTGTACTGAACAATAATCCACTGTACTGAACTATAGAGTAGATTATAGTTCAGTACAGTAGATTATAGTTCAGTACAGTAGATTATAGTTCAGTACAGTAGAATAGAGTAGATTATAGTTCAGCACACACAAGACTTGAGTACACTAAAATGTACTGTACTGAACACTACTGTTCTTTGCTGTATTGTACTGTACTGGGCTATACGTTGATGTCCAAACTTGTGAAACAAGGATGTCTATGATTGGTTCAGATTTGGTCCGGTTCGGACCAACCAAATTTGGTCTGGTTTGGTGGTGGAGCTCATTAAAATAATGAGGATATTGCATAATTCTACCTTTGTGTACCTATTCAGGATACATCACCATGAAGAGAATGACACTCATATCCATAATTATGCATTTCTGTGTTGTACAGATCAGGGACCCATGAAGAAATTCCGTTACCACAATTCCGTTACCGGGTGTAAATCCACTTCACTTATTGTAGCTCAATACCAAAAGAGATGTTTTCAAACTCAAGGTGTCATGTCATCGCTGAAACCCCATTAGTTCTGCAGACATCTTTCAATCTTAATTCTGAGCAGATATTTAACTGAGTTTTTTGGAAAACGTGGTCATATAAAAAACTGAGGGAGATTTGACAGAAATTCTGTTACCAAACTTTGCATCTGCACAGTTCTTCCAGTAAAATGTGTTTTGTAACATTTTCTGTGTACATTGTTTAAAGTGTTCCTTGTGCATAGTGTTGTATGGTTTGTTATAACTTTGAAATCAATGTTTTTTGTTACATTTTAAGTGAGAAATCTGAGTCTCAACGAAATTCCATTACCGTGCAAATGCCCTGCTGTGATCTTTGGTAATCATTACTGGATGCAGGATTTCACACACACACACACACAATATTCGTAAACAAAGCAATATTTACATGCCCTTTAGGCTAAAATCATTCGCTACAGCCGGATTCAGTTTAAAGCTAACCGCATTACCTCAGCAATCAATGATCAGAACTTGTATTATAATTGCATTGTTGCATTGTGCCTATTCTGTTTGTAACAGATCATTTGCAAACACTAGGCTGAGTCATTAGCAGTAGGACAGCAGGCCAGAATGCATACCGTGAAAAGCATGATGGAATAAGTATAAGGGGTTAATGTGGGGACGGATCTTTAAAGGGGAACAAATGTCATTCTAAATCATTGCAAATTTGCAATGTGCATAATTACTACTGCCAATAATATGCCAAAGAATGGTAAAGTATCAACAGGTAGGCCTATGGACAGTGAGGCTAGGTGGTAGAAAATATCCTGATATGATGGTTTCAAAACACGCTTTCAATCTTGTATTGGTTTGAAGATGGCAGGTACCTATGTAGTAGTGTAAATCACACATTATGCATTGCATGTATGTACATGTAACTGCCAAAATAAAGGAAACACTTGAGTAAATGGGGGAAACAAAGTATATTGAAAGCAGGTGCTTCCATACAGGTGTAGTTCCTGAGTTAATTAAGCAATTAACATCCCATCATGCCCAGTTTCCCATTATTTTGGCTACCATGGCTTGAGGAAGAGATCTAAACGACTTTGAAAGAGGGGTCTCAAAGAAGCATATGGGGTTTAAAGGGTGTGTGTTTGTCTCAGTCACCAGATCTCAGCCCAACTGAACACTTATGGGAAATGCTGGAGCGGTCCCTGAGACAGCGTTCTCCACCGCCATCAACAAAACACCAAATTATAGAATTTATTGGGATAGAATAGTGTTGCATCCCTCCAATAGATTTCCAGACACTTGTAGAATCTATGCCAAGGAGCATTGAAGCTGTTCTGGCTCGTGGTGGCCCAACACCCTATTAAGACACTTTATGTTGGTGTTTCCTTTATTTTGGCAGTTACGCAATTAAATGTAGGTTACCTTTTAGAGGTCCTTTGAGTGTTTACAAATGATGTATAATAATGATATGACTACATAGGCAACCCTACATTCTCCAGTTCTCCAGAAAATGCAATAGATCAGTGCACCATGACCACAATGAGGCTGTACCCTAGGCTACACTCCTCTAGGGCATATCTGAGGTCAACATCCTAGGCTACATCTGAATGATTATGCCCAACATTTTTTTTTTACATAAGATAATGTTTACAATAAAAAAAACACCATAACATCTGGCTACACAAACGCTTCAGATGTGTATCTTAAGCAATGACACCAAACCCTTGATATTAATTATCTGCCAAATAAAATCGGAGTAGCCTAGCAAACGCATCACGGTTATTAGGACGTTTGCCAAGCGGAATCGTGCTGCTGGCTTCTGTTTCCCTATCAATATAGCTTACCGCATTACGGCAGATCTCTCAATCAACCAAAACAGCGACTTACGTCTCTGAAGCGATTCCAATGCTTGATCTTGCGGCTGTACTGTGAAATGGTGGACAGCCAATGCTCGTCTTCCATGAAATTCCCCGTTTTCTCCTCCTCTTTCCCGTTGTTAATTTCCGCTTGCAAGGTGAACCCCACCAGCATCATCACCGGGACGAAAAGGCACCCCAATTCCGTCATTCCCAACATGGTGCGGTTAGAAAACGCGCGCGGCACTTCGTTCTAGCTTCTCTTCACGAGGATGAGAAGAGGAGTATGATGCGACCTGATTGCGCCTTCCTGCTGCTGGGAGAAAGAAAAAAAGAGAGAGAGAGAGAGAGACTGGGGTGACACTGGGCGCGTTCAAGCCGATCACTTTTGACAAGTCTGGTCACCGCCTTTCAAGGTGTGTTGCATTGTCCGACTTGCGCCTACTTGTCCACTGCATGAACTTAACACAAATCTTGTGATCAAAGGTCATGAAGTTTTGACTGCAGTTGACTACCAGTTTCTGCAGTTGCTCTTCACCAACGTCATCACAGCCATCCCCTGCATTGTGGAAGGCTCTATTGTCAACATATCTTCGTTTTTTTTTTTTTGACCTAAACAAATGTCACAAAGAGATGACTGAAGACGGAATCAGGAACCAACTTTGCTGCTATTCATACAGTTGATACAAATGAATGTGATATTTAAGGCTAATCTCACTAATTGATTATACAATGTACACACATCCCACTGGGCACAAACGTCAATTCAATGTCTATGACGTAGAAACAACGTTGATTCAACCAGTGAGTGCCCAGTGGGATATGATATCAGTTTGTGAGTGTGTGATATGGGGGTTGGAGACATGTTTATTTTGACATTATAAACAATGGAAACACTGCCATGTTGATCTGAGCCTTGCTGTTGGAAAACCACATCAGTGTCCAACTTTAGGCTGTCGCAGATGCACCTTCCCCAACTTCACTCCTTGACTTTCGTCTACAGTCAATTGCTTTACCACTGAAACGCACCCACTGTCATGTGTTATGAAATGTGTAGCACCTGCCCGTGCAATTACACATCAAAGGTAAATTCATATCTACAGTGGGCATCATAAGTGGGCTATTCCCCCATTGAATTTTTTCAAATTTTGTTTCAAACGAAAGGAAACTTCTTGGCAGGGGAAAAAATGATTTGCATTAATGTGGGTTTTCTCAGAGTAAATTATCTCAGACTCATATTTTTTGCAAATAGAACCTTATAGTCCCACACTCTGGATGTAACAAAGATCATCCCACTGGGCACAGACGTCAATTCAATGTCTATTCCATGTTGGTTCAACGTTATTTAATTGAAATGACGTGGAAACAACATTGATTCAACCAGTGTGTACACAGTGGGATGAGTGTGGCAATAATGCACTGCTGGGAATCACCTTATATCACTTTATATCACTCTCCTACCTATTACTGTCCTGCCTAAATAAATTCCTCTTTTACGCCAGCCCCATCTCTGGCCTAGGTAGGATAAGCCAGCCCCATCTCTGTCCTAGGTAGGATAAGCCAGCCCCATCTCTGTCCTAGGTAGGATAAGCCAGCCCCATCTCTGTCCTAGGTAGGATAAGCCAGCCCCATCTCTGTCCTAGGTAGGATAAGCCAGCCCCATCTCTGTCCTAGGTAGGATAAGCCAGCCCCATCTCTGTCCTAGGTAGGATAAGCCAGCCCCATCTCTGTCCTAGGTAGGATAAGCCAGCCCCATCTCTGTCCTAGGTAGGATAAGCCAGCCCCAGGGGGAATTCTGCTTTAGACACGCTGTAACTGAAATAGTGTATTAACTGATACCATCTTTACTATTCCTCAGCTGAAAATAAACATGTTGCGATCCTTTCTCTAAAGCCAGTATGTGAAGGGGATAATCTGACCTCTCCACAGAAAGCAATCAGTGTGCCGGCAAAGGAGAGCGAGGGGGTAGAAAAAAAATGTTTTGATTGAAAACGCACACATGAATACACAGAGCTAAATTGAATTCAGATGGGAAATGGGACTGACTAGTACATCTATCGCTCGTCTTTATTGTGAAGACTGTGCATGTCTCGCATTCATCACGACCCGTGCTTATGTACGAAGTGATATCAACACTATACTGCAAACAACCATAGCAACAGTACCTCAACTATACAGTATGAAAATGATGCATCTACTGGTGTTAAGGTTGCCTACACAAGTGTTAAGGATGCTAGACTAACAAGACTAACTTGGTGAGGTGTAACTAGGGTTGCAAAATTCTGGTAACTTTCAATAAATTCCCTGGATTTCCAGAAATACTGGTTGGAGGTCTTCGGGTTTCCTGCTTATTCCAGAAATCCTCCAAACGATATTTCGGGAAAACCAGGGAATTTATTGAAAGTTCCAGGAATTTTGCAACCCTAGGTGTAATGTTGACACAGTGGAAATTCTGACCAGACCACAATACAACTGACCCAGAAAAGGCATTTCTGGATCTGGGGCTACAGCAGTAAGTCTAGGTTTTAAGAAAGCATCTAATGCATTTACCCAGCAACTACATAACCATAGAATTTAAGGATTCTCTAAATTTCATCCACCACCCACCCCATTGCATGGTCCTTGTACCATGTGTGTTACATGTTTGGATAATGGGCCTAGTCTGCTATTACCCCTGCACTCAAGGAGCAGAAGTGGGGGGAAAGACTGCAATGTCACTGCATGGGAAATTGGGCATGAATTTGACACATGAGCCTCAGCCTCTGGACTGATTGGATGTGACAGGCAGAGCCCTTACAAAAAAAACACATGTCAAATTTAAATTTTCACATGTGAAATAGCTGTTTTCACATGTTGAGCTTACATTTCACATGTGAAACCGTATTTTCACATGTATATAATTTCAGGTCACACGTTAACACCATCTTTTCACATGTGAGGAGAATATAACATGTTTTCACCTAGTGTGAATTGCAGTTTGACATGTGTAAAACAATCTTGTGTAAAAATCTAATTTGCAGTTTCTTATGTAAAAAACTTTCACATGTGGAATTGCATTTTCACATAAGAAACTTCAAATTAGATTTTTTACACATGATTGTTTTTCACATGTGAACTTGCAATTCCACATGGGAAAGTGAGATTTTCACATGTAAAGGTTTTTCACATATGAAACAGCACATTTGATTGTTTAACTTCCAATTCCACAAAATCATATTTGCAGTGTCACATGTAAGAAAACTCTGCTTTTACTCCAATGTTTGTCAACCAAGTAAATGTACACTAACACTGTATGGCCTACAAACATTATCACGTTGGTATAAAGGGTCGGGAGACAGGCGCAGGGATGCGTAATATATTTTTTTTTTACCCAAATTACAGAGTGCCATGTAAAGGCACAGGGACGAAGACCAAACAAACACTATACAAAACACAGGGTTGAAACCCAAACAAAAGAGCGAGGAGTACCTCAAATAAATAACAAAGGCACAATGATTATCACACAATACACGTGGCATGAAAGCCAAAACATAGCACACGACCAACGGCCATTGGAACAATAATCGACAGCACAATGGTGAACAAAGGGCACACTTATACAATTACTAATCAATGGGAATAGGGACCATGTGTGTGTAATGACAGTTCCAGAGGGATCCGTGACAAACATGGTTAAAACTAGAATTTTATATAATGCATCCACAGTGTCTATGGATTTAAGAGTGGTTGAATTTCTCCAGCCCGATCCATCAGCTTTTTACCAAAACTGTGGCGGGGAATATAATTTGTTAATGTTTCAGTTAAGGATTGCCGCTTAAAAAGTGTCTTGTATGCTGCTGCATAAATTATGTAATATGTCAGGGAGATGTGTATAATGTAGCTAAGAAAGTAAAACTTATAAGGGCACAGGGCAAGACCCAGATGCAGACACGGGAGGCAGATGGTTCGAGTCTCTGATATTTATTATAATCCAAGGGGCAGGCAAGAGAATGGTTGTGAACAGGCAAAAGATCATAAACAAGGTCAGGGTCCAGGAGGTACAGAGTGGCAGGCACGCTCGAGGTCAGGCAGGCAGTATGGTTAGGCAGGCGGGTTCAGAGTCAAGGCAGGCAAGGGTCAAAACCCGGGAGAACTAGCAAAACAGAGATGAGGAAAAACAGGAGCACAGAAAAACACGCTGGTTGACTTGACAAAACAAGATGAACTGGCAACGGACAAACAGGGAACACAGGAATAAGTACCCAGGGACTAACGGGGAAAACAGGTGACACCTGGAGGTGGGTGGAGACAATCACAAAGACAGGTGAAACAGATCAGGGTGTGACAATACTAAGTGTATGTTGTGTAGTAAGCTGTTAGTAGCCCATGTGCCTCACCCTAATAATTTGGTCCATTTTCCCCTCATAATTTAGCCTATTGTTCTGACTTGGTGGTGTACATGTAACCTATAGAGAAATGTAATAATCAAATATTGTAAGAGCTTTCATTGTCTGCTTACATGCCCCCTTTATTTATCCTATGGTTCTTATCCTATGGTTCCTATTTGGTGTACAGGGAGAATACTTTAAGAACGCCCGTGTCCTGAAAAAGTTTCAGGCTTGTTTTTTGAAAAATGAGCTAGAATTTGTAGTTTTTGTAAGTGGCTCCCATTTTGGCTTTAGTGTTTGTAGCGCGTTCCGATGAGGGCGCGCACTTCGTTATTTATCTCCCGTAATGACAATACTATTCTCCGTCTTAAATTGTATCGTTTATTTACATATTAGGGTGGCTGATGATTGATTATAAATGTTGTTTGACTTGTTTGGAAGAAGTTTATTGGTAACTTACAGGATTCATTCGTATGCATTTTGAACGAGGGAAACCGGTGGATTACTGAGTCAAGCGCGCCAACTAAACTTACTTTTTGGGGATATAAAGAAGGACTTTATCGAACAAAAGGACCATTTGTTATGTAGCTGGGACCTTTGTGATTGCAACCAGATGAAGATCTTCAAAGGTATGTGATTTATTTTATTGCTATATCTGACTTTCGTGACGCCTCTGCTTGGTTGGAAATGTATGTAATGCTTTTGTGTGCGGGGCACTGTCCATAGATAATCACATGGTGTGCTTTCGCCGCAAAGCCTTTTTGAAATCTGACAAAGCCTCTGGATTAACAAGAAGTTAAGCTTTTAAATGATGTATGGCACTTGTATTTTCATTCATGTTTAATATTAGGATTTTTGTCATTTGAATTTCGCGCTCTGCAATTTCAACGGATGTTGTCAAATCGATCCCGGTAGCGGGATCTGAGCGTAATTAAAAGTCAGTAAATGAGGCTGAATTAACTGTTTCGTTGCCAGACAAGGCGCCACTGATAGCCAGGTGTAGCAGTGGGAAGGTGTTGGGACTGCTGATGGGACTCTGCTGTTATGTAGGCCCTAACAGTTTGTGGGCACCGTTTGTCACCGTTATAGTGCAATGAAGGTATTGTTTAGTGTTGTGTTGTGTTGTATTGTATTGTGGTTTTGTTGGCATGCATAAACATTTATTTTTATTTTTTGCCCCACCAAGATATACATTCTAAAGTTGCCACTGAGCATTCGTTATGTTACCCTGGCCTTTGCTTTCGCTTCCTACTTTCCAGCAAGTTTTGGCTCATTAATTCCAGCAATATAGCACCCTGCATCCTGCTACTGGTTTGCCTCTAAAGCTAAACAGGGTTGATCCTGGTCGGTCCATGGATAGGAGACTAGACGGAAGTTGTGAAAAATAAATGTTTTGGGAAAAAGTTCCAGATGTGGGAATTTTCTTTATCACATGAGGGAAAAACTTTTCAAATGTACATTTTACTCTGGGTTTCCTTGGGTCCCATTGTTTCTCAAGGAGAGATAGAGAAACTGATGGTGGCGGTGGAATGCCTGCCTCCAGGGTGAGGAGACGTGAGATCAGGTTTACCCCCTTACAGCAGCTGGGAATAAATATTGTCTCTCAATGGCAGCGATCATGATGACAATCCGTATCATTCCAGTTACCTCAGGTCTCATTCTTTCTCAATGGAAGGGAGAGAAACTGGAATTCTGCTCGGTTTCAGGGAGAAGAGATGTAAGATCCGGAGATCCAATGTCCTGGATGTACTTCATGACGAACAAGAGCTACCATATGCATGCTATGAAAATATGAGTTATGGTTTGTTATTATCGGTACGGAAATGGTAGCTATGGGCCACTAATGGAGTCAGTGTAGGATGTAGGTTCATTGCTCCCCCAAGGGTAAGGATGTGATCTCTAATTATATAGCTTCTGCATCACATGGATGAGGTGGTATGACATCATTTCATTATTGGAAGGCCGTCCAGCGAAAAGCAGAATAAACAAAGTAGACCAACAATTTAAGAAGACAAATTGGTTGCCACATGATGGCAGAATAAAAAAAATACAAACAATTATTAAGTGGCTTGCTACCTATAACTTCACGTCCTGGTCTAAAATAGCATTAAAAGTAATGTAAAGTTATGGGATCATCTTTGTTTATGTTGCTCTTGCTGCGGGCGATTCCCTGATCCACCTCTACGCAGACGACACCATTCTGTATACTTCTGGCCCTTCCTTGGACACTGTGCTATCTAACCTCCAAACGAGCTTCAATGCCATACAACACTCCTTCCGTGGCCTCCAACTGCTCTTAAACGCTAGTAAAACCAAATGCATGCTTTTCAACCGGTCGCTGCCTGCACCCGCCCGACTAGCATCACCACCCTGGATGGTTCCGACCTAGAATATGTGGACATCTATAAGTACCTAGGTGTCTGGCTAGACTGCAAACTCTCCTTCCAGACTCATATCAAACATCTCCAATCCAAAATCAAATCGAGAGTCGGCTTTCTATTTCGCAACAAAGCCTCCTTCACTCACGCCGCCAAACTTACCCTAGTAAAACTGACTATCCTACCGATCCTCGACTTCGGCGATGTCATCTACAAAATAGCTTCCAATACTCTACTCAGCAAACTGGATGCAGTTTATCACAGTGCCATCCGTTTTGTTACTAAAGCACCTTATACCACCCACCACTGCGACCTGTAGGCTCTAGTCGGCTGGCCCTCGCTGCATGTTCGTCGTCAGACCCACTGGCTCCAGGTCATCTACAAGGCTATGCTAGGTAAAGCGCCGCCTTATCTCAGTTCACTGGTCACGATGGCAACACCCACCCGTAGTACGCGCTCCAGCAGGTGTATCTCACTGATCATCCCTAAAGCCAAAACCTAATTTGGCCGCCTTTCCTTCCAGTTCTCTGCTGCCTGCGACTGGAACGAATTGCAAAAATCTCTGAAGTTGGAGACTTTTACCTCCCTCAACAACTTTAAACGTCTGCTATCTGAGCAGCTAACCGATCGCTGCAGCTGTACATAGTCCATCGGTTTATAGCCCACCCAATTTACCTACCTCATCCCCATACTGTTTTCATTTATTTACTTTTCTGCTCTTTTGCACACCAGTATCTCTATTTGCACATGATCATCTGATGATTTATCACCCCAGTGTTAATCTGCTAAATTGTAATTATTCGCTCCTATGGCCTATGTATTGCCTACCTCCTCATGCCTTTTGCACACATTGTGTATAGATTCTCTTTTTTTTTCTTTTTTTTCCTACTATGTTATTGACTTGTTTATTGTTTACTCCATGTGTAACTCTGTGTTGTTGTCTGTTCACACTGCTATGCTTTATCTTGGCCAGGTCGCAGTTGCAAATGAGAACTTGTTCTCAACTAGCCTACCTGGTTAAATAAAGGTGAAATAAAAAAATAAATAAAAATCTGATGAATAAGCTCGTATAACAATAATTGGGGAGGACGGTCTCGTGGTAATGGCTGGAGCGGAATAGGTGGGATCGTATCAAATACATGGAAACCATGTGTTTGATGCCATTCTATTCACTCCGTTCCAGCCATTATTATGAGCCATCCTCCCCCTCAGCAGCCTCCACTGCTCCAAAAGTAGTGCACTATAAAGGGAATACGGTGCTATTTCAGACACATACTATTTCTTAAATAATATATAGGTGGTGCTAAAGAGAGAGATGGCATCATGAAACAGCTTGTGCTGTTCGAAGGGAGAGAGACGTCAAGGTAAGGCTAGCTGCTTATACATTTTGATTCTCATCTTTTTCTTTCTTGTCTTTGGCCTTGATGTCATGCTGCTAGCAGGGCTCGCTACATAGGTAACAGCACAGTAGGGGGTCTTCCCCTCTCCTCTTCCTCCTCCTCCCTCTCTCATGGAACACCTAGCTTTTTCACTTCATGGAGCCTGGGAAGGAAGAAACCACATGGAAAAAGTGATAATCAAGTGAGGTCCAAAAAAACGATTTTCACAAAGTCCAATTAATGTATTGTGTTAGAGGTTTCATGATTGTTGTATCTAAAACAAAGGCATTATCGCTGGGACATGAGGTAGCAACAGGGCCTAGCCCTTGTTAAAAGTGTTTTGAAAATGCACAACGTGATTATTAGGTGACCCTGTGTTAAAAGATGCTTAAAATTACTAAAATACAAAAAAATGATTGTGATTGTATTGAATTGTCTTTGAGAAAATAAAGCTATACATGGTTTTAAAAAGGTAGTGGTAATATTTCTTTCAGTACAAGACATTTGGGATTCACAGGATGACAGAAAGTACATAAGATCAGTTGGATAACAAACCAAGCACTCTCATGATGGAACTATCTTCTTTTATGTGCGATCAGTGAAAGTAGTACCATGTTTATCTCTCGATACCAGGATGAAGTTTAGTCTAGTGCTGTAAGTTATATTTGAATGCAGCAGGTAATTATTCTTCATTACTTAATGCATTTCGTTCGAATATAAATATAAATATTTTGAAATATATATACAGTACCAGTCAAAACTTTGGACACACCTTGTCATTCAAGGGTTTTTCTTCATTTTTACTATTTTCTTTATTATAGAATAATAGTGAAGACATCAAAACTATGAAATAACACATATGGAATCATGTAGTAACCAAAAAAGTGTTCAACAAATCAAAATATATTTTATATTTGAGATTCTTCCAAGTAGCCACCCTTGGCCTTCATGACAGCTTTGCACACTCTTGGCATACTCTCAACCAGCTTCACTTAGAATGCTTTTCCAACAGTCTTGAAGGAGTTCCCACATATGCTGAGCACTTGTTGGCTGCATTTCCTTCACTCTGCCGGTCCAACTCATCCCAAACCATCTCAAGAGTCGTCCGGGTTTGGCCGGTGTATGCCATCACTGTAAATAAGAATTTGTTCTTCACTGACTTGCCTGGTTAAATAAAAAAATGTGGGTTGAGGTCAAGTGATTGTGGAGGCCAGGTCATCTGATGCAGCACTCCATCTCTCTCCTTCTTGGTCAAATAGCCCTTACACAGCCTGGATGTGTGTTGGGTCATTATCCTGTTGAAAAACAAATGACAGGCCCACTAAGCGCAAACCAGATGGGATGGCGTATTGCTGCAGAATGCTGTGGTAGCCATGCTGGTTAAGTGTGCCTTGAATTCAAAATAAATTACATAGTGTCACAAGCAAAGCACCCCCACACCATCACACCTCCTCCTCCATGCTTTACGGTGGTAAATACACATACCGAGATCATCCGTTCCCCAACTCTGCGTCTCACAAAGACACAGCGGTTGGAACCAATCTCACATTTGGACTCATCAGAGCAAAGGACAGATTTCCACCAGTGTAATGTCCATTGCTCATGTTTCTTGGCCCAAGCAAGTCTCTTCTTCTTATTGGTGTACTTTAGTAGTGGTTTCTTTGCAGCAATTTCAACATGAAGGCCTGATTCACACAGTCTCCTCTGAAATGTTGAGCTGCGTGTGTTACTTGAACTCTGTGAAGCATTTATTTGGGCTGCAATTTCTGAGGCCAGTAACTCTAATGAACTTATCCTCTACAGCAGAGGTAACTCTGGGTCTTCCTTTCCTGTGGCGGTCCTCATGAGAGCCAATTTCATCATAGCGCTTGATGGTTTTTGCGACTGCACTTGAAGAAACTTTAAAAGTTCTTGAAATTTTCCATATTGACTGATCTTCATTACTTAAAGTAATGATGGACTGTCGTTTCTCTTTGCTTATTTGAGCTGTTCTTGCCATAATATGGACTTGGTCTTTTACCAAATAGGGCTATATTCTGTATACCACCCTTACCTTGTCAAAACACAACTGACTGACTCAAACACATTAAGAAGGAATGAAATTCCACAAATTAACTTTTAAGAAGGCACACCTGTTAATTGAAATGCATTCCAGGTGACTACCTGAAGCTGGTTGAGAGAATGCCAAGAGTGTGCAAAGCTGTCATCAAGGCAAAGGGTGGCTACTTTGAAGAATCTCAAATATAAAATATATTTTGATTTCTTTAACACTTTTTTGTTTACTACATGATTCCATATGTGTTATTTTATAGTTTTGATGTCTTCACTATTATTCTACAATGTAGAAATAGTATAAATAAATAAAAACCTGGAATGAGTAGGTGAGTTCAAACTTTTGACTGCTACTGTGTATATATACAGTTGAAGTTGGAAGTTTACATACACTTAGGTTGGAGTCATTAAAACTCATTTTTCAACCACTCCACAAATTTCTTGTGAACAAACTATAGTTTTAGCAAGTCGGTTAGGACATCTACTTTGTGCATGACACAAGTCATTTTTCCAACAATCGTTTACAGACAGATTATTTCACTTATAATTCTCTGTATCACAATTCCAGTGGGTCAGAAGTTTACATTCACTGAGTTGACTGTGCCTTTAAGCAGCTTGAAAAATTCCAGAAAATTATGTCATGGCTTTAGAAGCTTCTGATAGGCTAATTGACATCATTTGAGTCAATTGGAGGTGAACCTGTGGATGTATTTCAAGGCCTACCTTCGAACTCAGTGCCTCTTTGCTTGACATCATGGGAAAATCAAAAGAAATCAGCCAAGACCTCAGAAAAAACATTGTAGACCTCCACAAGTCTGGTTCATCCTTGGGAGCAATTTCCAACCGCCTGAAGGTACCACGTTCATCTGTACAAACAATAGTATGCAAGTATAAACACCATGGGACCACGCAGCCGTCATACCACTCAGAAAGGAGATGCGTTCTGTCTCCTAGAGATGAACGTACTTTGGTGCGAAAAGTGCAAATCAATCCCAGAACAACAGCAAAGGACCTTGTGAAGATGCTGGAGGAAACAGGTACAAATGTATCTATATCCACAGTAAAACGAGTCCTATATCGACATAACTTGAAAGGCCGCTCAGCAAGGAAGAAGCCACTGCTCCAAAACTGCCATAAAAAAGCCAGACTACGGTTTCCAACTGCACATGGGGACAAAGATCGTACTTTTTGGAGAAATGTCCTCTGGTCTGATGAAACAAAAATAGAACTGTTTGGCCATCGTTATGTTTGGAGAGAAAGGGGGAGGCTTGCAAACCGAAGAACCCCATCCCAACCGTGAAGCACGGGGGTGGCAGCATCACGTTGTGGGGGTGCTTTGCTGCAGGAGGGACTGGTGCAATTCACAACATAGATGGCATCATTAGGAGAGAAAATTATGTGGGTATATTGAAGCTACATCTCAAGACATCAGTCAGGAAGTTAAAGCTTGGTTGCAAATGGGTCTTCCAAATGGACAATGACCCCAAGCATACTTCCAAAGTTGTGGCAAAATAGCTTAAGACGAAACAAAGTCAAGGTATTGGAGTGGCCATCACAAAGCCCTGACCTCAATCCTATAGAAAATTTGTGGGCAGAACTGAAAAAGTGTGTGCGAGCAAGGAGGCCTACGAACCTAACTCATTTACACCAGCTCTGTCAGGAGGAATGGGCCAAAATTCACCCAACTTATTGTGGGAAGCTTGTGGAAGGCTACCGAAACGTTTGACCCAAGTTAAACAATTTAAAGGCAACGCTACCAAATACTAATTGAGTGTATGTAAACTTCTGACACACTGGGAATGTGATGAAAGAAATAAAACCTGAAATAAATCATTCGCCCTACTATTATTCTGACATTTCACATTCTTAAAATAAAGTTGTGATCCTAACTGACCTAAGACAGGGAATTTTTACTAGGATTAAATGTCAGGAATTGTGAAAAACTGAGTGATCGGCTCTCATGAGCCCTCATTGGCTCTCATGAAAAACTGAAATATCACATTTACATAAGTATTCGAACCCTTTACTCAGTACTCTGTCAGGTTGGATGGGGAGTGTTGCTGCACAGCTATTTTCAGATCTCTCCAGAGATGTTCGATCGGGTTCAAGTCCGGGCTCTGGTTGGGCCACTGAAAGACATTCAGAGACTTGTCCCGAAGCCACTCCTGCATTTTCTTGGCTGTGTGCTTAGGGTCGCTGTCCTGTTGGAAGGTGAACCTTCGCCCCAGTCTGAGGTCCTGAGCGCTCTGGAGCAGGTTTTCATCAAGGATCTCTCTGTACTTTGCTCCGTTCATCTTTCCCTCAATCCTTACTAGTCTCCAGTCCCTGCCGCTGAAAAACATCCCCACAGCATGATGCTGCCACCACCATGCTTCACTGTAAGGGTGGTGCCAGGTTTCCTTCAGACGTGACGCTTGGCATTCAGGCCAAAGATTTCAGTCTTGGTTTCATCAGACCAGAGAATCTTGTTTCTCATGGTCTAAGAGTCTATAGGTGCCTTTTGGCAAACTCCAAGCGGGCTGTCATGTGCTTTTTACTGAGGAGTGGCTTCTTTAAACAATGCCACTTAATATAATGTTTACATATCCTACATTACTCATCTCATATGTATATACTGTAC
Source organism: Salvelinus namaycush (assembly GCF_016432855.1). Classification (NCBI taxonomy): domain Eukaryota; kingdom Metazoa; phylum Chordata; class Actinopteri; order Salmoniformes; family Salmonidae; genus Salvelinus; species Salvelinus namaycush. Next base: position 29,812,559 of record NC_052328.1, read on the forward strand.
TCTATATCATCTACTGCATCTTGCCATCTTTATGTAATACATGTACCACTAGCCACTTTAAACTATGCCACTTTATGTTTATATACCCTACATTACTCATCTCATATGTATATACTGTACTCTATACCATCTACTGCATCTTGCCTATGCCGTTCTGTACCATCACTCATTCATATATCTTTATGTACATATTCTTTATACCTTTACACTTGTGTGTGTATAAGGTAGTAGTTGTGGAATTGTTAGGTTAGATTACTCGTTGGTTATTACTGCATTGTCGGAGCTACACTCGCATTAACATCTGCTAACCATGTGTATGTGACAAATAAAATTTGATTTGATTTGTCTTGCCACTGTATAATAAATGCCTGATTGGTGGAGTGCTGTAGAGATGGTTGTCCTTCTGGAAGGTTCTTCTATCTCCACAGAGGTACTCTGGAGCTCTGTCAGAGTGACCATTGGGTTCTTGGTCACCTCCCTGACTGAGACCCTTCTCCCCCGATTGCTCAGTTTGGCCTGGCAGCCAGCTCTAGGAAGAGTCTTGTTCTTCTTCCTTTTAAGAATGATGGAGGCCAGTGTGTTCTTGGGAACCTTCAATGCTGAAAAAAAAATGGTACCCATTTCAGAGCTTTACGGACAATTCCTTTGACCTCATGGCTTGTTTTTTTCCTCTGACATGCACTGTCAACTGTGGGACCTTATATAGCCAGGTGTGTGCCTTTCCAAATCATGTACAGTCAACTGAATTTACCCCAGGACTCCAATCAAGTTGTAGAAACATCTAAACGATGAATAATGGAAACAGGATTTACCTGAGCTCAATTTTGAGTCTCATAGTAAAGGGTCTGAATACTTAAGCAAATAATATATTTCTGTTTTTAAATTTTAAAACATTTGCAAAAGTGTCTAAAAACCTGTTTTGCTTCGTCATTATGGGGTATTGTGTATAGATTGCTGAGGATTTTTATTTATTTAATACATTTTAGAACAAGGCTGTACCATAACAACATTTGGAAAAAGTCAAGAGGTCTGAATACTTTCCGAAGGCACTGTATACATAAGGTTTACATTCTAAATTGTATGGTCCAATGTCCATCGGATCAGTTCTTATAGCCCTGGTGTGATATGGTGCCATCTGGTGTAGCACGGCCGACTTTGAATGCAGCAACTAATCATTCTCAAAGTCATTAGAGGTTAAGGGCTCTCTCTATTCAATCTGTATCGCTGACATGTAAATGTAATTTCCTATTGATCCGACATCTGCTGCATTTACCGTGACTGCTGTCTCCGCTAACGCGGGAACATTGGTTTAAATTTCAATCACACTGTAACGGTGAATTCCGATGATACGGATTTAATAAAGCCCTAATTCACGGAGTCTATATACTAAATCTGGAGTCAATCTGACTTACGGTTCATGATAAGAAGATTTAAAAGTATTTATAAATTTAAAAATTTAAAAAATAAATAACATTAGCATATGTGCTAACGTGCCTCTACAGTATATGTACAGTGCAGCCATATTTGTTTTTTTCTCAAAACCATTAAAGACTGATGTAATTAGTATAAATACAAAATCTGGAGTGAATCTGATGTATGGTTCACGAGGAGAAAATTATTGCAGATGATTTTGAGCATTGGAGTTACATATGGAAAGAATGAGTTAATAGTTTCCTTGTTTTTTGAGATATCACTACCAAATTCAGTGTGGTTCATCTTAGGGATGTCAATGAAACCGATGACCGAAGGATCAAGTTAATAGGCCACTGTGGATTTACAGTAGTTTAAAATGGCCATGTAAAATCAGATTTTTGATTTGTGAATAACTCAGCTAACTTTTGACCAATCCCTTAGCTTTTCTCAAACTAAGCTGAGACATTTTGGTGTAATTTCGTCCTGCAGTTAATGAGAATTAGCATATTAGCATTTGTGCTAATATTCATACTGGCCATCTTTCAATGTATTAACATTATTTTCTCAAACTCTTTAGGGTCTATTGTCATGAGTCCAAATAACACATTTGGAGTGAATCTGACTTTAAATCCATAAGAAGATTTTTTATGATTATTTTAAGCATTAGCATTCAGCCATCTCTTAAAAAAACCTTAGCTTTTCTCAAACTAAGTTAAGAGATGTACCATGGACCTACATGCTGGTGTTATTTGGAATTATGGTTCATGAGTATACGTTTTTCAAAGGTGTTCCAAAATGTCCAAGATGGAGTAAAATCAACGTATGGGTCCTTGAGGCAAACTATTCAGCCTGAGAGCTTTGATGTGAACCCCTATAACAAATAGTCAAATACACATGCACTGTATTTGAACCCAGGTCTGATCTATTTACACTGAAAGTTGTCATGAAGTGACCTAAATTATACTAATGTATTTCTCAGCACATAGTACTACTTTTGTGAGAAATGTATTGTGAGAAAAACTAAACATGATGAAGCATCATACATAACTCATAAGGCATTATAAATGTTCTTATTATGCATTCCCATTATGCAATTCTCAGAATATTTTCTAAAATAAAATAAAAAACATCTCCAGTCGAAATGGAACAATGCAGGAGACAGTGGCTTCGTGATCAACTGGGTAAATCCTCCCTCTCTCAAGGTCTAATAACGAGGACAATTCAGTCCATCACAATCTTCTGGGCTACTGTTGCATGACTCAGTACTGGAGAGACACAACTAACACTATTTATTTTTAAGAAGAGTGTGTGTGTGTCAATGGTAAACAGCCTTTATGCATCATCTTCATTATACACCATCTTTGCCATTACCAATCGATTTCTTAAAACTAACGCTATTACATGCACGTACGTGTTGAGGCAAACATGCTTGCAAACAATAACACACAAAAATAAATCAGCAGGTTGAGAACCATATTTAGGTAGCCTGTTTTCCCACTTTGATTTGTGGGTGATTATTTTCTGGTTAGGGTTTGTTGCACCTGTCAGAACTGTTTGTTGGTCGTTTTGTTGTTTTTGTTCGTGTATTCATCTTGATTAAAAGTTATGGATACGTACTACGCTGCACTGGTCAGTCGTACTGGTCGTACTGGTCAGGCACCGTGTTATGCGGTGGAGCGCACGGTGTCTCCAGTACGTGTGCTTAGTCTGGTACGTTACATCGCAGCTCCTCGCATCTGCCGGGCTAGAGTGGGCATCGAGCCAGGAGGGATGATGCCGGCTCAGCGCATCTGGTCTCCAGTGCATCTCCTCGGTCCGGGTTATCCTTCGCCAGCTTTGCGCACTGTGTCTCCTGTGCGTCTGCACAGCCCAGTGCGTCCTGTGCCTGCACCCCGCAGGTGCAGGGCCAAAGTTACCATACAGCCAGGACGGGTTGTGCAGGCTTTTTTCTCGAGACCTCCAGTGCGCCTCCACGGCCCAGTGTATCCGGTGCCTCGGCCAAGGACAAGGCCTCCTGCATGTCTCCCCAGCCTGGTGAGTCCTGTGCCTGTGCTAAGCTCTAACCCTCCTGCATGTCTCCCCAGCCTGGTGAGTCCTGTGCCTTCTCCCAGAGCCAAGCCTCCTGTGATGATCCATAGCAAGAAGCTTCCAGTGATGATCCATGGCACGAAGCCTCCAGTGATAATCCATGGCACGAAGCCTCCAGTGATGATCCATGGCAAGAAGCCTCCAGTGGTGATCCATGGCAAGAAGCCTCCAGTGGTGATCCATGGCACGAAGCCTCCAGTGATGATCCATGGCACGAAGCCTCCAGTGATGCTCCATGGCACGAAGCCTCCAGTGATGATCCATGGCAAGAAGCCTCCAGTGATGATCCATGGCACGAAGCCTCCTGTGATGATCCATGGCACGAAGCCTCCTGTGATGATCCATGGCACGAAGCCTCCAGTGAGGAGTTATGGCACGAGGTCTCCAACGAAGGACGCTAGTCCGGAGCCTCCAGCGTCGCCCTCTAGTCCGGAGCCTCCAGTGATGCCCTCTAGTCCGGAGCCTCCAGTGATGCCCTCTAGTCCGGAGCCTCCAGCGACACCCTCTAGTCCGGAGCCTCCAACGACACCCTCTAGTCCGGAGCCTCCAGCGACGCCCTCTAGTCCGTAGCCTCCAGCGTCGCCCTCTAGTCCGGAGCCTCCAGCGTCGCCCTCTAGTCCGGAGCCTCCAGCGTCGCCCTCTAGTCCGGAGCCTCCAGCGTCGCCCTCTAGTCCGGAGCCTCCAGCGTCGCCCTCTAGTCCGGAGCCTCCAGCGTCGCCCTCTAGTCCGGAGCCTCCAGCGTCGCCCTCTAGTCCGGAGCCTCCAGCGTCGCCCTCTAGTCCGGAGCCTCCAGCGACGCCCTCTAGTCCGGAGCCTCTAGCGACGCCCTCCTGTCCGGAGCCTCCAGCGACGCCCTCTAGTCCGGAGTCTCCAGCGACGCCCTCTAGTCCGGCGCCTGCAGCGATGGGCTTCAGTCAGGAGCAGCCAGAGTCTCCCTCCTGTCCGGAGCAGCCAGAGTCTCCCTCCTGTCCGGAGCAGCCAGAGTCTCCCTCCCGTCCGGAGCAGCCACAGTCGCCCTCCTGTCCGGAGCAGCCAGAGTCTCCCTCCCGTCCGGAGCAGCCACAGTCGCCCTCCTGTCCGGAGCAGCCAGAGTCTCCCTCCTGTCCGGAGCAGCCAGAGTCGCCTTCCTGTCCGGGGCCCGCTGCGAGGGTCCCCGGTCCGGGGTCGGCGGTAATGGTCCCCGCTCCAGAGGCGCCACCTAAGTGGGCCAAGACTAAGGTGGAGCGGGGTCCACGTCCCGCACCAGAGCCGCCACCGCGATGAAATGCCCACCCAGACCCTCCCCTATAGGTTCAGGTTTTGCGGCCGGAGTCCGCACCTTTGGGGGGGGGGGGGGGGGTACTGTCACGCCCAGTTTGGGTGGGCATTCTATGTCTGGTGTTCTATGTTGTCTATTTCTTTGTGTTTGGCCGTGTGTGGTTCTCAATCAGAGGCAGCTGTCTATCATTGTCTCTGATTGAGAACCATATTTAGGTAGCCTGTTTTCCCACTTTGAGTTGTGGGTGATTATTTTCTGGTTAGTGTTTGTTGCACCTGTCAGAACTGTTCGTTGGTCGTTTTGTTGTTTTTGTTCGTGTATTCATCTTGATTAAAAGTTATGGATACGTACCACGCTGCACTTTGGTCCTCCTCTCCTTCTCCAGACGACTTTCGTTACAACTTTAATAATGTTCACATACAGTGCCTTGCAAAAGTATTCATCCCCCTTGGCGTTTTTCCTATTTTGTTGCATTACAACCTGTCATTTAAATGGATTTTTATTTGGATTTCATGTAATGGACATAACCAAAATAGTCTAAATTGGTGAAGTGAAATTAAATAAAAACTTGTTAAAAACAATTATAATAAATAAAATACGGAAAAGTGGTGCGTGCATATGCATTTTGCTATGAAGCTCCTAAATAAGATCTGGTGCAACCAATTACCTTCAGAAGTCACGTAATTAGTTAAATAAAGTCCACCTGTGTGCAATCTAAGTGTCACATGATGTCACATGATCTCAGTATATATTCACTTGTTCTGAAAGGGCCCAGAGTCTGTAACACCACTAAGCAAGGGGCACCACCAAGCTAGCGGCACCATGAGGACCAAGGAGCTCTCCAAACAGGTCAGGCACAAAGTTGTGGAGAAGTACAGATCAGGGTTGGGTTATAAAAAAATATCAGAAACGTTGAACATCCCACGGAGCACCATTAAATCCATTATTAAAAAATTGAAAAAATATGGAACCACAACAAACCTGCCAAGAGAGAGCCGCCCACCAAAACTCACGGACCAGGCAAGGAGGGTATTAATCAGAGAGGCAACAAAGAGACCAAAAATAACCCTGAAGGAGCTGCAAAGCTCCACAGCGGAAATTGGAGTATCTGTCCATAGGACCACTTCAAGCCGTACACTCCACAGAGCTGGGCTTTACAGAAGAGTGGCCAGAAAAAAGCCATTGCTTAATGAAAAAAATATGCAAACACATTTGGTGTTTGCCAAATGCCATGTGGGAGACTCCCCAAACATATGGAAGAAGGTACACTGGTCAGATGAGACTAAAATTTAGCTTTTTGGCCATCAAGGAAAACTCTATGTCTGGCGCAAACCCAACACCTCTCATCACCCCGAGAACACCATCCCCACAGTGAAGCATGGTGGTGGCAGCATCATGCTGTGGGGATGGTTTTTCATCGGCAGGGACTGGGAAACTGGTCAGAATTGAAGGAGTGATGGATGGCGCTAAATACAGGGAAATTCTTGAGGTAAACCTGTTTCAGTCTTTCAGAGATTTGAGACTGGGACAGAGGTTCACCTTCCAGCAGGACAATGACCCTAAGCATACTGCTAAAGCAACACTCAAGTGGTTTAAGGGGAAACATTTAAATATCTTGGAATGGCCTAGTCAAATCCCAGACCTCAATCCAATTGAGAATCTGTGGTATGACTTAAATATTGCTGTACACCAGCGGAACCCATCCAACTTGAAGGAGCTGGAGCAGTTTTGCCTTGAAGAATGGGCAAACATCCCAGTGGCTAGATGTGCCAAGAGACTTGTAGCAGTAACTGCTGCAAAAGGGGGCTCTACAAAGTATTGACTTTGGGGGGGTGAATAGTTATGCACGCTCAAGTTTTCAGTTTTTTGTCTTATTTCTTGTTTGTTTCACAGTAAAACATATTTTGTATCTTCAAAGTGGTAGGCATGTTGTGTAAATCAAAAGATAATACCCCCCAAAAATCGATTTTAATTCCAGGTTGTAAGGCAACAAAATAGGAAAAATGCCAAGGGGGGTGAATACTTTCGCAAGCCACTGTATCTTGCATTACTCATCTCATATGTATATACTGTATTTTATACCATCTATTGCATCTTGCCTATGCTGCTTTGCCATTGCTCATCCGTATATTTATTTGTGTATATTCCTATTCTATTTCTTACTCAGATTTGTGTGTATTAGGTAGTTGTTGTAGAATTGTTAGATTTCATGTTAGATATTACTGCACTGTCGGAACTAGAAGCACAAGCATTTCTCTACACTCACAATATCATCTGCTAACCATGTGTATGTGACCAATACAATTTGATTTGATTTGATTTTAAGTGATTATGATACCAGACATCTGTATCTAGGTTCTCTACTCTCGCCCCCATGAAAATATCGACCTATCTGTAACGATCGTCGTAATCCTCCTCGTCTGAGGAGGAGCAAGGATCAGACCAATATGCAGCGTGGTACGTTTCCATATTTATTGGAACACTTACTTTCAATACGAACAAAACAATAAACAAAACGAAACCAACGACGCTACAGTCCTGAACAAGTGAACAATGAAAAAACAATGAACGCACGAACAGGAACAAACAAACAGTGAGAAACAGCCTACCTTAATATGGTTCCCAATCAGAGACAATGACAAACACCTGCCCCTGATTGAGAACCATATTAGGCCAAACAATAAACCCAACATAGAAACACATAACATAGAATGCCCACCCAGCTCACGTCCTGACCAACTAAACAAGACTGAACAAAGGAAATAAGGTCAGGAACGTGACACTATCAGGAGCTTCGGAAACTGTAAGACTGATTAATGTAAAAATACCTAGCCTATTACAGTTTAATAATACAGAAGTAGTAGGCCTATAAGGCTATGTTTAGACAGGCAGCCCAATTCAGATGTATTTTCCACTAATTGGTCTATTGACCAATCACATCAGATCGTTTCACATCAGATCTTTTTCAGACCTTAACTGTTAGTGAAATAAATATCAGAATTGGGTGCCTGTCTAAATGCAACCTATCTCACCTTAAATGGCTAAATGATATAATATATGCCATTTGAAATAACTTTTTTAAACAAAATGTTCATTTGATACAAAAACGGAGTATATTACTTCATAAAATTACACATTTCAAATATGTGCAGTCCAGGGATTTTTAATCATGATCTTGATAAGAAATGGCCATATGAGACAGATTTATTGTTGTATTTAATGGATTATATAAATTGGAGACTAATAAAATAATAACAGTAGCCTACACCAATGTTAGTGTTTCATTCATATAACATGTCGGGTAATCATTGCCACAGTAGATTTTCCGCAGTAGACAATGAAATACTTTATTTCAGTTGTACGGAACAAAGCCACAGGAAGATGTTTGGGGGTGGGAGTGGTACGAAAACCTTTTACATATGCTACAGACGGCTATAAAGGTTGGCTAATACAGGACTAGTAAAAATATTATTTTATTTTAAATATTACATTTTTAAAATGTATTCCTGATTTCTCAGGGATGCTGCAGCACCCTCAGCACACCTACTTCCCGCAGCTAGGGTACAGAATGATTGTCATATAGATAAATTGGCCTTAGTCTGTGTCACGCCCTGACCTTAGAGATCCTTTATATTCTCTATTTGGTAGGTCAGGGTGTGACTAGGGTTGGAAATCTATGTTTATATTTCTTTGTTGGCCGAGTATGGTTCCCAATCAGAGGCAGCTGTCTATCGTTGTCTCTGATTGGGGATCATACATAGGCAGCCCTTTTTCCCACCTTCTGTTGTGTGTTGCACTCCTAGGTTTACGTTCGTTGAGTTGTTTATTGTTTTTTGGTGGAACATTTAAAATTAAAGAAAATGTACGCCTACCACGCTGCACCTTGGTCTTCATTTAACGACGGACGTTACAGAAGATCCCACCACCAACGGACCAAGCAGAGTGGTCAGGAGGACTGGACCTGGGAGGAAATCCTGGAGGCAGCAGGACCCTGGACAAGGGCCGGGGAGTATCGTTGTCCGAAGGAGCAGATGGAGGCAGCGAAAACGGAACGGCGACGTTACGAGGAGTAAAAACAACAAAGCAAGCACGAGAGGCAGCCCCTCCCCAAAATATTTGGGGGGCACACGGGGAGATTGGCGGAGTCAGGGTTTAGACCTGAGCCAACTCCCCGTGCTTACCGTGGGGAGCGAGTGACCGGTCAGGCACCGTGTTATGCGATGATGCGCACTGTGTCTCCAGTGCGCATTCACAGCCCGGTGCGCTCTGTGCTAGCTCCCCGCAGTTGCCGTGCTAGAGTGGGCATTCAGCCAGGATTGTGCCAGCTCAGCGCTCCTGGTCTCCGGTGCGTTTCTTCGGCCCAGGATATCCTGCGCCAGCGCTACGCACGGTATCCCCAGTTCGCCAGCACAACCCAGTGCGGCCTGTGCCAGCTCCCCGCACTTGCCGTGCTACAGGGGGGATTCAGCCAGGACGCGTTGTGCCAGCTCTACGCTCCAGACCTCCAGTGCGCCTCCACGGCCCAGCATATCCTGCGCCGGCTCTACGCACTATGCCTCCAGTGCGCCTTCATAGCCCAGTGTGTCCCGTGCCAGCTCTCCACACTCACCGAGCTAAAGTGGGTATCCAGCCAGGACGCGTTGTGGCAGCTCCCCGCACCAGGTTTCCAGTACGTCTCCTCAGTCCGGTGAGACCTGTTCCGGCTCCACGTACGAAGCCTCCAGTGATGATCCATGGTTTGAAGCCTCCAGTGATGATCCATGGCCCGGAGCCTGTAGTGATGATCCATGGCACGAAGCGTCCAGTGATAATCCATGGCCCGGAGCCTCCAGTGATGATCCATGGCACGAAGCCTCCAGTGATGATCCATGGCCCAGTCCGGAGCCTCCAGCGACGGTCCCCGGTCCGGAGCCTCCAGCGACGGTCCCCGGTCCGGAGCCTCCAGCGACGGTCCCCGGTCCGGAGTCTCCAGCGGCGGTCCGCGGTCCGGAGTCTCCAGCGGCGGTCCGCGGTCCGGAGTCTCCAGCGACGGTCTGCGGTCCGGAGTCTTCAGCGATGAGCTACGGTCCAGAGCCTCCAGCGGGGGTTCCCAGTCCGGAGCCTCCGGCAACGATCTGCAGTCCGGAGCCTCCAGCGGTGGTTCCCAGTTCAGAGCCTCTGGCGATGATCCACGGTCCGGTTCCTCCGGCAACGATTCACGGTCCGGAGTCTCTGGCGACGATCCACGGTCCGGTTCCACAGAAGCGCAGGGATCAGCGTAGGGAGCGGGGGCTACGTCCCGAACCGGAGCCGCCAACGAGGGTAGATGCCCACCCGGACCCTCCCCTATAGGTTCAGGTTTGCCGCCGGGAGTCCGCACCTTTGGGGGGGGTTACTGTCACGCCCTGACCTTAGAGATCCTTTATATTCTCTATTTGGTAGGTTAGGGTGTGACTAGGGTGGGAAATCTATGTTTATATTTCTTTGTTGGCCGAGTATGGTTCCCAATCAGAGGCAGCTGTCTATCGTTGTCTCTGATTGGGGATCATACTTAGGCAGCACTTTTTCCCACCTTCTGTTGTGGGATCTTGTCTTTGTGTGTTGCATGTGTTGCACCAGCTTTACGTTCGTTGAGTTGTTTATTGTTTTTTGGTGGAACATATAAAATTTAAGAAAATGTACGGTCTTCATTTAACGACGGACGTTACAGTCTGCTTGAAAGTTGGATAATGTTGTTCCGATCATAATATCCACCAGAGGGCGAACCTTGAAAGATTTTGGTAGCAAGCAGGACTAAAGCTGGCCATATGTTACACAATTTTAAGTTGTGATTTTGCAATGATTTGATAATACCCACCAAGCACAGATACAAAGTCAAAATTGGCTATATTGTAAACATTTATAAAAAATAAAATAAAATAGGGTTTTAACTTAAGTTTAGGGTTAGGCATAAGGTTAGCAGTGTGATTAAGGTTAGGGTTAAGGTTGGGGTCAGATTGTAGAAACATTTTAGAAATGGGCAAGCTTTATTACTTTGTGGCTGTGGTAACTAGGGACCCCCAAGAAGAAGGGGTAATAATGACAGTTCTTAAAGCCACGGCACATCTGGGACCACTTTTCTGATCGCATTTCAGCAATCGGTTTGGATGAAATGTTACAATTGGAAACTTCAAAACAGAACATTTTTCTTCTGATCATCCAGATATGGATTTGGATTTGGTGATCCAATCCGAACTTTAATCAGGATTAAGTGTTTTTGTTTTTCAAAACTCAAAAGCTAGTGTTTAGAATAGTTTAGTTGCTGAAAATCTGGATAATTCCTATGTGAAGACTCAATAGCGCATTGAAACCAGATGAAGTCGGTTAAGATGGCGTCCCAAACATAACATGCACAGTTTGAGCTACCATAGGAAGTGATGTTGCAGGCTAGCTCAGTGCTGCCCCTTCTCATTAAGTATCTTATGTTGAAGGCCGACTATGGTACTGCAGGCTGCAACTACAGGTAACTGCCAAAATAAAGGAAACACCAACATAAAGTGTCTTCAATGAGTCAGAACAGCTTCAATGGACCTTGGCTTAGATTCAAACAAGTGTCTATTGGAGGGATGTGACACCATTCTTCTATGATAAATTCCATCATTTGGTGTTTTGTTGATGGTGGTGGAAAATGCTGTCTCAGGCGCAGCTCCAGAATCTCCCATAAGAGTTCAGTTGGGTTGAGATCTGGTGACTGAGACTGCCATAGAATATGGTTTATATTGTTTTCAGACTGATCAAACCATTCAGTGACCACTCGTGCCCTGTGGATGGGGGCAATGTCATCCTATGGGGCATAGACATGGTAGCCAAAATAATACCCTGCCCAGTATTTTTACAAATGACCCTAAGCATGATGGGATGTTAATTGCTTAATTAACTAAGGACCACACCTGTGTGGAAAAGCACCTGCTTTCAATATCCTTTGTATCCCTCATTTAATCGTGTTTCCATTATTTTGGCAGTTACCTGTACATTATCTTCTTCTTTTGAGTGCGATATTAAAATTATTGGTTCAAGGACATACATCTGATGTATTAGAAGCAATTATTTGTACCACGATTGTCTTAAAAAAATGTTTACACGAAGATTGCCATATTTCCATACACTATCATGGGGAATCCTGTTTTCTGCTAATGCCTGTAGTACCGCTAATGCCTTGAACTTCCGTGGTTTTAACGAAAGGGGGCAGTCGTTCCCCTGGTATGTGGTCAGTTATATTGAGAAGTGTCAAATAAATTAATGTACTTACAAGTGATATGCAGGCTATATTATGTTTCATCTTAAGTACCTTCATGTATGTAGTTTACAGTGTAGAAGTAGTACCCTAACCTGTCCAGTAGATGGTCTAACAGTATAACTTTAAACCGTCCCCTCACCCCGACACGGGCGCGAACCAGGGACCCTCTGCACACATCAACAACAGTCACCCACGAAGCGTCGTTACCCATCGCTCCACAAAAGCCGCGGCCCTTGCAGAGCAAGGGGCAACACTACTAATAGGTTTCAGAGCAAGTGACGTAACTGATTGAAACGCTACTAGCGCGTACCCGCTAACTAGCTAGCCATTTCACATCCGTTACACTCACCACCCTTTCAACCTCCTCCTTTTCCGCAGCAACCAGTGATCTGGGTCAACAGCATCAATGTAACAGTATAACTTTATTACGTCCCCTCGCCCCGACACGGGCGCGAACCAGGGACCCTCTGCACACATCAACAACAGTCACCCACGAAGCATCGTTACCCATCGCTCCACAAAAGCCACGGCCCGTGCAGAGCAAGGGGCAACACTACTAATAGGTTTCAGAGCAAGTGACGTAACTGATTGAAACGCTACTAGCGCGTACCCGCTAACTAGCTAGCCATTTCACATCCGTTACAATGGCATGGTGTAGGCCTGTTCGAGTTTGGAGTGTGACTGTTTGAGGTTGTGGACAGGTGTCTTTTATACTGATAACAAGTTCAAACAGGTGCCATTAATACAGGTAACGAGTGGAGGACAGAGGAGCCTCTTAAAGAAGAAGTTACAGGTCTGTGAGAGCCAGAAATCTTGCTTGTTTGTAGGTGACCAAATACTTATTTTCCACCATAATTTGCAAATAAATTCATTAAAAATCCTACAATGTGATTTTCTGGATTTTTTTTCTCATTTTGTCTGTCATAGTTGAAGTGTACCTATGATGAAAATTACAGGCCTCTCTCATCTTTTTAAGTGGGAGAACTTGCACAATTGGTGGCTGACTAAATACTTTTTTGCCCCACTGTATGTCAAATTACTCAAGATGTGCCTAGGTAGCATACATGCCCCAGATATCAGAAAGCAAAGCTTAAATTAAATGTCATGAAATAACTAGAAACATTCAGTGTTGGGGTAGCTACTCTGAAAATTTAGGTTACCAATTACTTCACACTGGAAGATTAAGCTACACTAAAGCTACCGTTAAGAAAACATATAGTTGAAAAAGTAGTCACTACATCCAAACTTCTCTGTGAAACATGATCATATTTAGGCTAAATCTGAAATGTCGTAGACTACAAATTATAAGAACAAATCACTTTGGGGTTATATGTTAATACAATCTGTAATTTAGCATATTAAACACAAAAATTATGTTCAAGTGAGAATTAGGCAGGTCTGATACCAAAAAAAGAAAGGAAATTAGGCTATTACCTACTTTACCCATATTTTATTTCAGCAAAATAAGTAGTGTGTAGTTCCAGTAGTTAGCTACACTGCTACATGTAAAAAAGAAATTAACTACTTTTTAAACTACCACCAAGCTACTGCAAAATGTAGTTACATTTCCAGTTGAACAACATGTAGTTCACTTCCCCAAAACTGGGAACGTTTACTGTTCCAGGGTCATGACATAGTATTACAGTGCATGCACCGTCTCCAAATGTCATTTTCTCCCTTGAGAAATACCAAATTGTGTACATTTCAAGGGTTGGTGTGGGGATAGTCGATACTATCTTTGGGTACGTGGGTTACGTGGGTTTCGTGGCGTTTGACAGTAAAGTTGAGAGGGGTGGAGCTTAGAGGGGGGGGGGGGGGGGGGGGCACAGGGCTCGGGGCTCCGGGAGGTGGGGGGGCTTCATCAAAGGACCCAAAATGTTACAGGGCACGCTGGTTTCCAGTAGTTACCACAGCTACAAAGTAAATATTGGCTATATAGGAAAAATTTATGCAAACAATTTTTTTTCTTAATTTAAGGTTATGTATACGGTTAGCAGTGTGGTTAAGGAAAGGGTTAGGATTAAAATAAAATCAGATTTAAAAAATATGAATTGTAGAAATAGGCGGGCTTTATGATCTTGTGGCTGTGATAACTAGTGACGACCTTGGCACTCGCTAATACGTTAAGTTAGGACGTTGGGAACGTGTGAGATCATCTGATTGGTCGGTAGCCATATGTGGGAGGAGTGTTTACGCGGCTATTTATTTAGCTAGTTCCATTCTATTATTGTCTTTGGTGTAGTCCAGCTGGTCTGGTCGGTGGTGAAAGACATAGCACTCTTAGCACTTATTTATTATTTCACCGTCAACGGGTTTAAAAAATGTACTTTACGTTTTCTCATAACAACTCACTGGACGACAGTTTCCCTTCCTCCCCACAGGAAGACCTGGGTTCTCAACGGTTGTCCTGGGGGAATCTGGTGCAGAAACTAACCGTAATCAAAAGGATCAATCAACGGTTGGCAGACAAAGATCATTGCAGTTGGAATAGTGACACTGGTGAGTGTTTGTTTAGCACTGCAGCCTTTTGTCTGAGTGAGGAGTAGCCTACTGTCTTTGCTAATTTAGGAGGATTGCTACAACGTTGCAAAATAATGTATCACACAAAAGGTATGCAGCAATATTGATTCCAAAACAGATTTAAAAGTATAACACTTTTTTTCTTGGCATCAATAGTTGCTTATCCATAGGCTTCATATGAAAAAGTTCACCTCAAGACCGATTGTTACAGCACTATACAGTACAATGAATGAAAAGTGCCCCTATCGTTTTCTTTTCTGTTCCAGGATCAGTCACAGACATGTCCATGATATCAGAGTCTGACAGCGGTCTCTTCTACAGCCCACTGGAGGAGTCTCTCTGTGCCCACATTGTAAAGACCATTGTCGAGAGCCTCTCTGACGCTACGGACACTGTCCTGTGCTGCTCCAAACTGGTCCTACCAGATCCTCTCCTGCACAACATCAGTCGGGAGCTTCTCCATCTGGCTGCTAGTGAGCCTTGCGGCCTCAAGGGGGCGCTCATTGACCTGTGTGTGGAGCAGGGGGACCAACAAGGAGAACTGTGTAGTGTGGAGCAGATAGCCGTTGACCATAACCTGGTTCCTACCTTCCATCTCACCCTCGTGCTACGGCCAGAGGTGGGGGGGTTGTGGCCCAAGGTGCAGAGACTCTTTGGGGGCCGGAGGGCTGTGTCCCCCCAGAGGCAGAGTGGGAGACACACACTCAGGCTCAGTACCGGGTTCAGGGCTATCAAAAGAAAGCTGTATAGTTCAGGAGAGCTGCTTGTTGAAGAGTGCTGACCTGGCAAGAGCTATGGGTGTTTTGTAGTAGATATCAGACCTGAGTCTAATAATACATATCTGAAATACTTTGATATACTTAGTATGCTGCACTTTGTTTGGTTTGCCTGGTACAATGGAACCAGTGTAATGTTCCCAAAAGTGCAAATCAAGCATGCTTCAATAGTTTGACTCTGGTCGGATGTATATAATATTGTCTATGACTCTGGACTGAAGACAACACTACATTGAGAGAAGCCTTGTATGGCTCTGTGTGATAGAAGTGATTTCAGATATTCCAATGTAGTCACCAATGTACCTAAAGAAAACTCACTCCACTTCTGAGGGTGTGTAGGTACCCTGAATAGTCAAATTCTGAAGATGCTCTTAATTCCCATAGTGGGGCAAAAAAAGATTGTGCAACAATGTTAACCATGTAGTTTTTGTATATGCTAAAATGTATTGAATGTTTTCTAGGGAACGCATCTTATGGCAGCTTTTCCACATCAATTGACATGTGGAGACAATTGAATGTAAGATATGGCGATTAAGACAATGCAAAACTGCTGTTTTTGAACCATGGATTTGATTAGACAGTATTGATACTCCTATTCACCTGAACTGCTTTTTGTACTTTCCTTCAAGAACTTGAAACTGAAAAACTAAAATACATTTTCAAATTAAAATATCCATGTGAAATATTTTGTTTGTGGATCAAATATTTGTCTCTGTAATAAAATAAAACTACACTAGGTCATTATATAGTGATTATAATGAAACATTTGTTTCATTTGAATAAATACAGATTCATTTGTGCAATAATTTGCAATCCACCAAGCTACAAGCAAATCCACAGGGTACATTCAATTATATAATTACATTAGCTACATAATTCCATCTAGCCCATGTAATAACAATGTATGGTATATACAGGTACTAACTATAAATGTTATAAAAACTGGCTCAGATGTCTATCTTTAAAGGCCTTGAGTTGGTTCTTCTAAATATTTATCAAAGCATAATATGGGAAAGAGCTTTTATTATAGCAGCTGTAGCAGTATCTCATTCAAAAATACATTTCAAGGCTTAAAAAAAGAGATAAACACTAGTGTTTTGTATTTAAACCAGCCATCACCTTGTCAGTTTGTTTCACAGTTCTACAGGAAGTTAAGTCTGTCTGCAGGAGTGTGCAGAGAGAGAGAGGGGTCCCCCCACAGCCCATATGTCTGCAAGGCATTTTCTCTCTAATTGCTGCTCCAATCTTACGCTCCAATTTGTGTGTGTTGGCTTGAATAGAGCGTTGTCTATTGATTTCTTCACATTCGATTCAAGTACCAAATAATCTGAGGGGGAAAATAAGTATGGAGCAATCAAAACATCAAATGGATCTCCAACAACAGAACCTTTTCCATTGAGGTTCAAATCAGAGCAGATGGGCAGCAGGTCATGCAAGCACACATCAAAAATGTTAATCATGGGCATCATTCAGTTAAAAAAAATGTAATAACACATTGGTTAATAAAAAATATTGGAACAGTGTAAAAGTTCATTTGTGTTTCACTTTCACAGATCTGTGAATTTGAACTGGTTGCTGATTGCCCATTTGGCCAGGTGGGAATGTTCTGGGAGCCTAACTTTAGTCAACCAGCTTAAATGCAATGGGAAACCCATCCACTGTCAATGATCTATCAGCAGGCAAGTAAGGGCATTTCACACATAGTTCTGAGCTGTACTATTTTATTTACATTTGGTCTGGTTGGTTTCACATTGCCAAATGAACTAAATTGCCTAAACCTGAAAAAAACAAATGTATTGTCACAGATGCAGTGAAATGTGTTGTTTTACAGAGTCAGCCATGGTAGTATGGCGCCCCTGGAGCCTTGCTCAAGGGCACAGACAGACTTCACCTTGTCAGCTTGGGTATTCTAACCAGCGACCTTTCGGTTACTGGCCCAACACTCCACTAGGCTACCTACCACATGTTCAAGGATTTTTTAAATTGGAGAAAAATGCTCACGTTAAGTATATTAAGTTGAGAGCATGTGAACATCTGCAAGAGGATTTTGTGCATGCAGGAACAGTCATGTATGCTTTTTTTTACATAATAGCATAGGTTAACAGGAAGGATAAACCAATATCACAATAGGTCTTGCTCATATCGATATCAAACCCAAATCAAACAATATTGAAGTCAAAACAGTATCAGGCGATACTGATATAATTTTCAAGTTTTATTAGTCGTACAGGATACACGTGGTATACACCAGCCAATGAAATGCTTACTTGCAGCTTCCTTCTTGACAATGCAACAACAATAAGAAATAATAAAAGATAAGAATACGAACATAAAGTAAATGGCTCAGTAGAATATAATAAACATTTCACCATAAGAATAATACAGTAAGGTACAATTTATAGTCCAATATTTACATGTGTTTTGGGGAAGGGGGGATTTGGGGGCAAGTGTTTAAATTGTGCAGTATTTGGCAATCATAATAGGAGTCTGGCAGCAGCAGTTGTGATTTGTGTGTAGCATTCATTTATATGTGTGTATGTCTGTGGGAATTTTAGATATTGGTGCCCACCATTACAACGTACCCTTCTGTATGTCTGTGGGTTCTTATCCCTGTATCGTGATCTGAATCTCCGACAGTCGTAGGCTTCCCATCCGCTGAGCCCTTCGGTACAAGTCAGAGTCTCCGAAATGATGAGCAAGGTACAGCAAGCCTTCCTCTGGAAGACAAAAACAGACAAAAATGTATCCAATATATTGAAAAATATAATTATGCACTTTATCAAAAATCTTAAACTTCAGAATTATTTCACTGCATTGGCCTGGCGAGGCATCCACCATAGTTCAAATCAAAATGTTATTTGTCACATGCACCGAATACAAACAGGTGTAGTCTTACAGTGAAATACTCGGCTGGGGTTCGCCCCTATATATAGACCCCATGGCCGCAACACACGTTCTCTACATCATTTTTGAGCCGCCTCTAGCACCGTAGAGGATTGGAATGATCCATATAGCTCAGACCTGGCCGTCTTCACACTACTCAACACTGCAGCAGAATCAGAGCAAATCGCAACTCTGAGTGGTTTCACCTCCTCCACCAATCTAAAACCTATAATCATGGCCATCAACTCAGCTGCATATACTGACTGACACTTAATAAATGAATCGCTTACATACTCTAACGTTGAAATCTGGGATATACACACCTGCCCCCACCCTTCCACTGACTGTATCATTTGAACCATCTGTATACATCCTTAAAAACAAATAAAACCGATTATCCATCTCCACACACCATCTCACGTCCTCACCCCGTTCTCTCCTGCCCTCAGTCATGTCAACATCTACACTTGGTTTCGGAAATAGCCACGGAGGAACATTCCCCAATGCAATTGCCGGCCCTATCTCTCTCCCCCAGTCTGAGCAGAGTTCCCATTTGTCTTGAACGCACTGAAGTCTAAATGTCAGAGTTCCCTGTTGTTTTGAACTCGACATATGATCTCCGCAGAAATTAATGTCGCAATTAAAACAATTGGAAACTGGGACTCGGAAATCTCTGACTTGAAACCACCAGAAGAGGAGAAGGGAAAGGGATTACTGGGAGTATTTGTATGGAGGTCAACGAGTGTCAAATTTGGTTAACAAAAAATGTAATGGCTTATTTGTTATCTGTGGCTTATTTGACCTAATAGAAGTTTCGTAATGATAAGGTTGTTATGAGTGTACTGATATAAGTAGGACTATAAATCGGAGGGTCATGCTAGAAGGGATCCAGCTTTTGACAAATTAACGTCAGATTTACTTTTTGTAGCAGCAGGTTAGTATAATTTACGCAGCAGTTTATGATAATTAGGTTAAGGTTAGGAAATGGGTTTGGGTTAGCTAAAATGCACACAAAAAAAATGTTGACGTTAATT
Source organism: Salvelinus namaycush (assembly GCF_016432855.1). Classification (NCBI taxonomy): domain Eukaryota; kingdom Metazoa; phylum Chordata; class Actinopteri; order Salmoniformes; family Salmonidae; genus Salvelinus; species Salvelinus namaycush. Next base: position 29,831,786 of record NC_052328.1, read on the forward strand.
AACCAAAAGATGGATCCCTTCTAGCCATGAACTTATCGGCGTTGTGCCTGATCGTCATTAATTAACACAGTTTCCAATTTTTTAAATAAATAGGCAAGTCAGTTAAGAACAAATTCTTATTTACAATGATGGCCTACACCGGCCAAACCCTGAGCCAATTGTGCGCCGCCATATGGGACTCCCAATCATGGCCGGTTGTATTACAGCCTGGATTCGAACCAGGGTGTCTGTAGTGATGCCTCAAGCATTGAGATGCAGTGCCTTAGACCGCTGCACCACTCTGGAGTGCCTATTTCTAAACCTGATCTTCTTAAAATATAATTTTAAACCTTAAAAAAATGATTTGTGGTAACCCTAACCAAGCTGCTAATCTTATGCTAACCCTAACCTTAAATTAAGACCGAAAAGCACATTTTTGTTTTCATGAACTTTTATCAAATAGACAATTTTGACTTTGTGGCTGTGGTAACCTGAGGTAGTGGTAGTAGAAACCGTTGTGTCTCGTCAGAGTGGAAGAGAGAGGCCAACTCTGCAGAAAATCTGTCTCCCTCCAGTAGGCGGCGTTTTTTCGTTGACTTGGTCACCAAGCAAGGAGTTTTTGTATGGAGGTCAATGAGAGAGTGTTGAATTGGGTCAACAAAAAATGTACGGTTTATTTGCTACATGAGGTTTATTTGGTCGAATATAAGTTTCATAATGCTTAAGTTGTTACGAGTGTAATGATAGGACACGTGACATCCCGGCAACTTTGAGAAAAAACACTGTATATTTGAGTTGTCTCGAGATGGCTATGCATATTCATGCATTGAGGCTAGTAGAGCATCTCTCTCCATTGAAAACAGGCGGTTGACGTCAACAACCCTTATCGAATATTCAAACAAGATTACAAGAATGAGATGTATCATCCAATCCAAAGAAAGGATAGGCGGGAGCTAGACAACCCGCCCAGCCGCTTTGTGATCGACTCCCATTGTTAGGGCGGAGAGACATGTATCTTGTCAGTATATCCATCATCTTTGCTGTCGTATCTGCCCTCTCATTCGCTAAAATGGTCCCACCCGATTTTGCCTCCTCCTGAGTGTCTTCCACTTTTTAAGACTTTTTATTTCATTGTTAGAGCGGCTACTAGACTAGCGTACTACTACTTCCTTCACCATGAAGTGGAGTATCTGGTCAATATAATGGCTAATCTGATACATTCAGGATCAGGGGTTGTCCCATTGTAGCCTGGTCTCATAGACTGGACGTAACATAGTACATGTAAGTCCATAGTACATGTAAATCCACAACACTCAAGTTAGTATTATATGTTACATTTGGTATGGTTACATAAGACAGATGGTTACTTAAGGCAAAAACGAAAGTGGTGTGGTTGGTCGGGGTGGATGGGTATGCATATAACATGAATGTCTAGTAACCAAAGTTGTGATTTCAAATCTAATCACGGACCATTTTAGCTAATAAGCAACTTTTCTACTACTTACTACTTTTTAGCTACTTTGCAACTGCTTAACATGTTAGCTAACCCTTACCCTAACGATAACCCTTTCAACTCACCCTTTCACTAACCTTAACCCTTTTAGCTAACCCTAACCCTAAACAAGTTACCGAGCTTCATTCAAGCTAACTGATCAACGGAAGCCTCAGATGAACAGTGCTTGACTTGGGCAGGAGCTGACGGGAGCTGAGTACTGGCCACTCAAATGTTCTACTGCTTGAGCTTCTGTTCCTCTTATAGATGTTACAGGTTTTAGCTAGGTAGCGGTGGTGCGCGCTAGCAGCCTTTCAGTCGGTGACGTCACTTGCTCTGAGACTTGAAGTAGTGGTTCCCCTTGCTCTGCAAGCGCCGTGGCCTTTGTGGAGCGATGGGTAACGATGCTTCGTGGGCGACCGTTGTTGATGTGTGCAGAGGGTCCCTGGTTCGCGCCCGGGTTTGGGCGAGGGGACGCCATAAAGTTAAACTGTTACACAAACTATTACAGACTACAAAGGGAAGCACAGCCGAGAGCTGCCCAGTGACACAAGCCTACCAGATGAACAAAATTACTTCTATGCTTGCTTCGAGACAAGTAACACTGAAACATGCATGAGAGCATCAGCTGTTCCGGACAACTGTGTGATCACGCTCTACGCAACCGATGTGAGTAAAATTCACAAAGCCGCAGGGCCAGATGGATTACCAGGACATGTACTCCGAGCATGTGCTGACCAACTGGCAAGTGTCTTCACTGACATTTCAAACCTCTCCCTGTCTGAGTCTGAAATACAGGATGTTTCAAGCAGACCACCATAGTCCCTGTGCCCAAGAAAACTAAGGTAACCTGCCTAAATGACTACCGACCTGTAGCACTCACGTCTGTAGCCATGAGGTGCCTTAAAAGAATGGTCACATCAACATCATTATCCCAGAAACACTAGACCCACTCCAATTTGAATACCGCCCCAACAGATCCACAGATGATGCAATATCTATTGCACTCCACACTGTCCTTTCACACCTGGACAAAAGGAACACCTTTGTGAGAACGCTATTCATTGACTACAGCTCAGCGTTCAACACCATAGTGCCCTTAAAGCTCATCACTAAGCTAAGGACCCTGGGACTAAACACCTCCCTCTGCAACTGGATCCTAGACTTCCTGACGGGCCACCCCCAGGTGGTAAGGGTAGGTAACAACAAATCAACCACACTGATCCTCAACACGGGGGCCCCTCAGGGGTGCGTGCTCAGTATCCTCCTGTACTCCCTGTTCACTCATGACTGCACGGCCAGACATCACATCACCAACAAACTAACATCACCAACAAACTAACATGGTCTAAGCACATCAAGACAGAAGAGAGCACGACAAAACCTATTCCCCCTCAGGAGACTGAAAAGATTTGGCATGAGTCCTCAGATCCTCAAAAGGTTCTACAGCTGCACCATCGAGAGCATCCTGACGGGTTGCATAACTGCCTGGTATGGCAACTGTTCGGCCCCTGACCGCAAGGCACTACAGAGGGTAGTACGTACGGCCCAGTACATCATTGGGGTCAAGCTTCCTGCCATCCAGGACCTCTATACCAGGCGGTGTCAGAGGAAGGCCCTAAAAATTGTCAAAGACTCCAGCCAGCCTAGTCATAGACTGTTCTCTCTGCTGCCGCATGGCAAGCGGTACCGGAGCACCAAGTCTAGGTCCAACAGGCTTCTAAACAGCTTCTACCCCAAGCCATAAGACTCCTGAACATGTAATCAAATGGCTACCCAGACTATACGCATTGCCCCCCCCCCACCCTCTTTTACGCTGCTGCTACTCTCTGTTTTTATCTATGCATAGTCACTTTAATAACTCTACCTACATGTACATATTACCTCAATTACCTCAACTAACCGGTGCCCCCACACATTGACTCTGTACCGGTACCTCCTCTATATAGCCTCGCTATTGTTATTTTACTGCTGCTCTTTAATTATTGGTTACTTTTATTTCTTTTTTTTTGAGGGGGGGGGGTATTTTTCTTAAAACTGCAGTGTTGGTTAAGGGCTTGTAAGTAAGCATTTCACTGTAAGGTTGTATTCGGCGCATGTGACAAATACAATTTGATTTGATTGGCGTCACCTCGTTGATCAGTATGTGTTCAACCTGTGCTGGTTTGTCCATTTCGTTAGTTGAAATCAAATCAAATCAAATTTTATTTGTCACATACACATGGTTAGCAGATGTTAATGCGAGTGTAGCGAAATGCTTGGTTTCATCTGTGTTGGCCCAGTGGTCTTGAGAGATGTGGAGGGTCAACACCTTAAGTTGTCGCGCCCTATTTGTGTTAATTTGTCTGATCTTCCCTGTTTTCGTTTTACACCTTATTTTTGGTTTGCTTCCTGTCTTTAAGTTTGGTGTGAGTTTTTCTTGTTTGCCTCTTAGTGGGCAAATTTAGTGGGTGCTCATGGTGGGTGTCTTTTAGGTACCAGTTGTTGTTACTGTGCAACTTTCTGTGGGCACCCCCATGAGTGTCTTTTCAGCATCCTCTTATGCAGAAAGTCGAACCAACATAAGGCCTTGACACCATCTCCACCCAGGAGTACCAGATTCCCTCTGATGCCTATCTTATCATCACCTGTCAGGGATGAGTACTGCAACAAGTCTACGTTCTCAGTCAACCGTGGGATGGATGGCAACCCTAAGATGGTGGGATTCTACATGGGCATGGGCAAGGCGGGCAACATTGTATGTGAATGGGGACCACCTCCTCAACATGCCAGAGAGACACAAGCTTGTGGCCAGGTGCTGCCAGGACTTCTTTCACCTCACCCCTGGAGGCCTGTCTGCTGTTCCACAACGGAGCCACTGGAGGGAGGTAGGATAGGATAGGACAGCCTTTCTCAACCCAGTTCACAGGGCCCACCAGTCATTCCATATATTTGATGTACCCTAACACCAGCACAACTGATTCAAATCAACACTGGTGGCATTCCTGCCTGATCAGATCTCACAACGCTTGGATAGGTGTTTAACATATCAGCTAACTACATCATATAATATAGCAATCTGATGCGCGACTGTGCAGTCAATGACGTGGCACACAACCATTGGTTGATGCAATGCAACCGCCGTGTTCAAGAGCATCAAAGCTGTGATAACCGTGTTCGACTGACTGATCTACAAAGTACCTTGCATCATAAATAACAACTCAATATTATTTGTTGATCAGTTTGTTGATATTATTTATTGATCAGCATCAACCAATGGTTGCACACCATGTCATCAACTGTGCAGTTGGACATCAGATAGCTATGTCATATGATGTGGTTAGATGATATGTTAAATACCTATCCAGGCTTTGTAAGATCTGGCATACGTCTGTAACGGCAGGATCTCAACTGTGTTCAAGAGTTTCCACTAGATTGCACAGCCACAAAGTCAAAATTGGCTATATTGTAAAATTCATTAAAACAAAAATGTTATTTTTGGTCTTAAGTTATGGTTAGACTAGGAATAAGGTAAGTAGTGTGGTTAGGGTTAGATTTTAAATAATCATATTTTAATAAGAGAAATTGTAGAAATAGGCATGGTTTATGACTTTGTGGCTGCGGTAACTAGGGGCAACAGTGTCAAGAGCGTCAAATCCATGATGCATTGTGGGTAAATTGTGACTGACTGATCTAGAAATAATAACGAGTAGTTTATTTATGATGCAAGGTGATTTGTAAATCAGTCAGTCGGCAGTTGCCTGCAGTGACGGCTGCAATGTCGAACAAGCCTATTGGCTTTCAGATTAGTTAACTCATTTCAGGTGTGTTTGTGTTGGAATACTTCAAATATATGGAGCGACTGTTGGGCCCAAAGAACTGGGATGAGAAAGGCTGGGATAAGATAGGCCTAAACTTTATTGTCCCCGGGCGTTCAATCGTCTTGGACACACAGTACATATTTATTCAAATGTACCCTATACATTACACGCTCACAGGTGACAGTGAGGACCAACGCAGCAAGCCACACCACACCCACAGAGGCTCACCCCGGAGGAGATAGAGGTCCATAAGTCCTTCCTGGTGGAGTACTTCACCAAGGTGCCTGGTGCTATCTGCCAGCTAGACTCCCTGTACTTCCAGGAGAGTTCCACGAGTCGCTGCAGCCACGAGGAATCCCCCTACAAGCTGCTACATGTCCTGCCACACATACAACAGGAAGTGATGAATAGAATGCAATACAGTACACAATATATTAACATTCACAGTGTAAAAAAGGCTACAGTAAGAGGATGGTATAGTTTTATTCGGTAACTTATTACCTTAAAGGGATAGTTCACCCAAATGACAAAATTATATGTTGATTTCTTTATCCTGAAAGCAATGCTGTGAGGGTATGACAGCAATCCATGCTTTGGTTTTGTTTACTTGGCCACTGTTTCCAAATGCAAACTTTTTAGCTTTGTGGCACAAATCCAATGCAGGTCAATGGTACCGATATTCACATTTATCACTCTTCATGTCCAAATCATCTATAAGTAACTTCACAGACCTACACAATCCATTTTACACCCTTTAGGATGATTTGGACATGAAGGCCGAAAAATGCTAATATCAGTATGATTGACTTCCATTGGATTGGAAATTAGCATTTGGAAACAGTAGCCAGGTAAACAAAACCAAAGCATGGATCCCTGTCATAGCTTGTCCATGGACTGCTAACAGGGTAAGAAAACAATATATAATTTAGTAATTTGGGTACACTATCCCTTTAAGTTGCCCTTCACTAATAACTGTAGAACAACATTGTTTTATCATGTAGTGACATAGTAACTGCTTCGTAACTACATGGGGATAGTTTAGCAATGTAGGTTATTGTGGAACAAGGACTGACATTTCCAAATCAATTGATCATGGAGGTCCCGGGCTATTCCTCAGACATTTGCTCACTCACAGCTGTGGTGAACCCTGCCCGGGCCGGGCCTCATTATCGTGTGATCCGGGCTCTAAGAAATCCCTCATCTACCCGCAGGCTGCTCTATATCTCCTGTAAACCCGAAGGAGAGCCCATGAGGAACTTCAGGGAGCTGTGCTGCAGTCCTGACCCATAGAGGAAGCTGACAGGGGAGGCGTTCAGTCTGACTGTAACTGTGCACCACACTGCAAACTGTGGCTGGTCTTTAAGAGATAGTTCATTACTATCACTACCACTACAACTTACACTACAGCTGAACCTTTTCTAGTTTTTCTCATTCTTATACATTGTGAATATTGTCCTCTGGATTGTGTGTTGACTACAGAGATAAAATAGTCGATTCAGTGGAAATTCAATTCCAAAATCCTTTCAAAAAGGAAAGTGATCATTACTTAAAAATACAAATTCTGAGAGCTTTTCAATGTCATGTAGAATATTAAATCAATGTTGTACGTTATTCAGAGGCATATACTACAGATACTGCATTGTGAGGGGTTGTGTCTCTATATCCGACAGCAGCAGTGAATCAAAACATTAGATAGCAGATAATAAATGGATCAAAGTAGGAAATGGGTGGAGAGCAGCGTGTGTTTGGGGTCGCTTGCTCACAAATTGCTGGAGTAGATTATCTGCTATCTAATGTTTTGATTCACTGATCCATAAATGGATCAAAGTAGGAAATGGGTGGAGAGCAGCGTGTGTTTGGGGTCGCTTGCTCACAAAATGCTGGAGTAGATTATCTGCTATCTAATGTTTTGATTCACTGATCCATAAATGGATCAGAGTAGGAAATGGGTGGAGAGCAGCGTGTGTTTGGGGTCGCTTGCTCACAAAATGCTGGAGTAGATTCTCTGCTATCTTCCCCTCTTCTGTGTTTGAATGAGGCACATGCTGTACTCCATCTGTTATGTCATGTTGCATGCCTGAACTGCATAGGCTTAAACTCCATATATGTACACTAGGTGGTGCTACGGAGTCAACTATAAACTTCCAATGCGTAGCCTTGAGTTACCTGTTTTACATTATTGCTGACATAAAAGACAGGAGGAACCCTTAAATTGAATCACAGTATTTGATCAGTTCTCCCTTCTAAAAACCCATGGTTTATATATTTAAAAAAACGAATAACAAAAGACATTATGGACATACTCGGTGGCCAGTTAATTAGGTTCACCCATCTAGTACCTGGTTGGACCCCCCTTTGCCTCCAGAACAGTCTGAATTATTCGGGGAATGGATTCTACAAGGTGTCAGAAACGTTGCACAGGGAGGTTGGTCTATACTGACGCAATGGCATCACGCAGTTGCTGCAGATTGGACGGTGGTACATTCATGCTGCGAACAGACCATTCCATCTCATCCCAAATATGCTCTATTGGGTTTGGTCAGCAACAATGTTCAGATACGGTGTGGCATTCAATCGTTGCTCAATTGGCACGAAGGGACCTAACGTGTACAGGAAAACATTCCCCTCACCAGTGCAATACCGCCACCAGCCTGTACTGTTGACACCAGGAAGGATGGGTCACAAGGACGGCTGCTTACGCCAAATCCCGACTGCCATCAGCATGACGCAACAGGAACTGGGATTCGTCGGACCAGGCAATGTTTTTCCTCTCCTCAGTTGTCCAGTGTTGGTGATCGCGTGCCCACTGGAGCCGTATTTTCTTGTTTATGGCAGATAAAAGTGGAACCTGGTGTGGTCTTCTGCTGCAATAGCCCATCCATCATGACAAGGATCAACAAGTTGTGCATTCCAAGATGCTGTTCTGCACACCACTGTTGTACTGCGCCATTATTTGTCTGTTTGTCTCTTTCGAACTCTCTTATCAACAAGTTGTTTTCACCCACAGGACTGCCGATAACTGGATTTTTTTGTTTCTCTCACCATTCTCGGTAAACCCGAAACACTGTTGTGAGTGAAAAGCCCGGGAGATCAGACATTTCTGAGATACTGGATCCGGCACGCCTGGCACCGACGATCATACCACTCTCAAAGCCGCTTAGGTCACTCCTTTAGCCCATTCTAACGTTCAGTCGAACAGTAACTGAATGTCTCGACGCCTGTCAGCCTGCTTTATATAGCAAGCCATGGCCACGTGACTCACTGTCTGTAGGAGCGATCAGTTTTCATGAACGGGTGATGTACCTAATAATTTGGCAAGGTTGGGGTCAATGTAGGAAGTGAGTAATTGTCAGTCCCATTTTAAATGAAGTACAACTTATACAGTTTAGCAGGTTTAGCATGTGTCACAAATCATCTCAAAGCATTCTCATACTCTATCAATGGTGTATAAACATACATAGTGTGTTATGACACATTTGGCAATTCTCCCTACAGTGGGAATGGTTAGCTCACCCTTTATACTCCATTTATAGAATATAGAATATGGCATATGCATATAGATACTTTTTTGGTAAAAGCAGCTGTTAATTGGTTAATTATGTGGATTCCTGGGAGGCTTGGGTTTATGACTAAAGTGGAATTTAAATCAAATAGAATCACAAGTCAGGTGTATTCAGGATGCTTCAAAGGTTGAATCCAAATTCAAAACTTGACGAGTTGGTTTGAAGTACTAAAAGGACAAAACAAGATATTTGAGGCAAAGGGCATTTCAAGACAGCCTTTTCAAAATGTTTATGACTTACAGTCAACACTGTCCAGGACATAGCTTAGTTGAAAATGCGTACACAAAAGCTGACTTCATTAGATGTATTTTCAAAGACACAACTAAGTATTTCAGACTTCAAATAAGTAGGTGCACCTTGCTCCACTGACACTAGCTATTGTGAAAGACCAAATAAGTTTTAATTAAAACAATTATAATTAATGATTAATTTAGAGGCCCTAGTAAATATTAATAAGGATAGGGGAGAAAAAGTCTAGACTATTTTCACAAGTGTAATTTAGCTAACAAATATGTTATAATATTATAATTCACATAAAAATTGAAGTATCAATTTAGTTAAACATATTTTTCAAAAAGTGATTAGCTCAATTGATAGCGACAGAGTCACATATGACCAAGCAAAGTCCATTTTTGCTTTGCTTTGGTATTTGGTATTGGACATTTGATTAGGATCCCCATTCGTTGTTGCAAAAGCAGCAGCTACTCTTCCTGGGGTCCACAAAAAAACATGACACATAATACAGAATGACATAATACAGAACATCATTAGACAAGAACAGCTTTGACTCCTCGACTTTAGAAGGTCGTAGCTCAGCCTCAGAATGCCATCATAGAGACAAACCAGATATTTTTACATTTAATTGTTTAAATGTAACCTTTATTTAACTAGGCAAGTCAGTTAAGAACAAATTATTATTTACAATGATGGCCCATGTGCATCAGAACCCCACTTTTCTCGTAAAACTTACAGCTTGTTTTCCCATTCAAAATCTTAAACTAAAAAAGGGTAGGCTTTTTGCACTTTTTTTAACAAGGGGTATGGTATACCGCCTCAGTTTGAGCCCTGGTTTTAAGGTACTGGTTCACTGTAGTTCACTGACAGTCTAGTTGACTGACTTATTGCACTTATTGCACATTTCAAATATACAGCAGGGGAAAAAACTGTTTGAGCCAGAGAGGTTACACTCTATGTGTTGTAATGTGTTGCAACAATTGTCCCTTGGCCTGCCTAACAACGGAGTGTTATTTTCCCCACACAAGAGGTCAGAGGGATGATGTCACAACAGACCTAGACCACCAGACCTGCTGCCCAGCAGACCTAGTCACAGACTGGCCACTAAGCCAGGATATAAGAAGCCAGGTCCCAGATCTGTTTGTGCTGTCTTGTGACAATGACCATATTAGTTGGCAAACCAGCATTTGAGTTGACAAGACAGCACAAACTGATATGGGACCAGGCTAGTACAATAGTGCCAGGTTGGCTAGACAGATGACCACATAGTCAAATGTAGTTGAGAAAGAGATAAATGCATTCCAGCAGGTCAAGATGAGTTGGCATGTTTTGTTTATCTTTATTGCGTGTGCTAGTCAGTGCCACTTTATGGCATGTCTTACAGGGGGAGTTACCTGTTTTTTTGCTTATCTAGATTAGCATCAAACAGTTCTAGAATGTTCTCTGATATATCAGTCAACATCACATCGGAACTTGTAATCATAAAGCGTGCTAGGGTAGGAGTGCTGATCTAGAATCAGTTTAGCCTTTTAGGTCAGGGGTATTCAACAGGGGGTCTGCAAAAATGTTTATAAGGTATTTTTATGAATATTGCTAGCACCAACAGAATAAATTAAATTTGAATAACAAACAGTACCTACTGTTGAAAATATGATAATATATGTTTTTCTAGTGAGCAAATTTCTAATATTGAGGAAATTACACTCACTGGAGTATCTGAGTATTCAATTAAAATGGTCAAAAAGTTACAAAAATAGCTTCTTAGCAAAGAGCAATTTTTCAAGGAAGAATTTTGCTAGGACTGTCTGGGAGTGATCTGAGTGGAGAGGGGGAAACGGAAAATTAGCTGTTAATGGCAGAGAGGTTTGGAACTCTCTTTCGTACTGGTCTATTAATTAATGTACTGCATGGTGACGACACATGGAAGGCCAAAACTCCATGCCACCAAAACAGGCTGACATATCAGGTGGTCTTTTCAAACAGCTCAACACTAAAAGGCCATTATCATCATTTTCACAATTTCACAATATTATTCCAACCTCATAGTGTGGAAATATATGCTGTATAAAACACAGGAAAAACACATCTTGGCCTTTAAACAGTTTAACAGCAGCTCTTATGCCTTGCTAACTGGTTATATGCATGTGTATAACTACACGTCTAGTATGTGAACATGGCATTAGTGAAAATGTTTTGGAGTTACCTTTCTAGCTAATAGGCTATGTTAGAGTTTACACTTTCTCTTTAAATTATAACATGGGGAGGTCAAAATAATGAAAAACTATCTACCAAATCTATTCATTTTAAAATGTTGATTACTTCTCCTTGCCATTATCATTCATATGATAAGACAAGGCGTGCACATTGGAGCTCCCTGGGTCGCCGGTTTGCCTGCCCTGTCATAGGTTACAAAGATACACATATCAGAGAATGTTGACTCGAGTGGGAATATCCAATGTTTTAAATTAAACTGTCAATCTTTCATAGGAAACCTATTGAAATCCTAGGAGTATAGATAATAGAATATGAATTCCCATTCAAGTTGGCATTCGGTAAAGCTTTCAAATGATATCAAACCCATCCAAATGATATCAAACCCAACCGAATGATATCAAACCCAACCGAATGATATCAAACCCAACCAAATGATATCAAACCCAACCGAATGATATCAAACCCAACCAAATGATATCAAACCCAACCGAATGATATCAAACCCAACCAAATTATATCAAACCCAACCGAATGATATCAAACCCAACCAAATGATATCAAACCCAACCAAATTATATCAAACCCAACAGTCTCATTGCTTGGTGGGGTATGCAAAATGGGGCAACTTTGAGCACCTCTATCTTCTGGATGTTTTGGCATTCAGATTCAAAAAGTCACTTTCTGACCACTGGGCAAACATGTAAGGAAGATTTTGTTCAAATCAAAAGAGGTGCATTCAGAAAGTGATTGAATTCATATAGTTTATACCTTATCTATTGTACACTACACCTGTTAACGGATCCAGTGATTGAGCAAGTGAACGTGGTTAAAAACCAATCAGAAAATATCAGGTTAAAATCAAACCAAGAGTGTAAATTGTATGTACAACATATAATTTGGGGTGTGCTTATATTTTTGCAATTACTCACATTTTTTACATATCCCAACACCCCCTGAGACACCTGCAGGTGGGGTTACAGCCAGAGTTAAGTGCTTTGCTCTGGGATTCAAACGAGCAACCTTTTGGTTACTGGCTCAATGCTCTAACCTCGAGGATACCTGCAGACAATATATGATGTGTGGTGTTCTGTGTCAATCCCACTTGAGCAATAGAGAGTTTATTATCCAAACATTCTGTATACTGTACTTTATAGGATATTCAAGCCTATCTTGAAGGCCTTATTCTGACAGTTCGAACTGACCAGTCAAAAGTTATGTTTACTTAACGAAATTAGAGAATGCATGCTTCTGCCTACGAAGAGTTGTAAGATTGGATGGCTCATGGCAGTTTTGAACACTTGTCATGTTCCAACGGGTAAAATATGGCACATGATTATAATTGTGGGTTTGATCATTTTAAGGATCCCATTTTGGCAAAATATTTGGTTAAAGTTCAACCAGCAGGGAAAATCCATGTATGACGGTTGTGCTCTGTGCAATACAGAACCATATACTATGTATTTACAACTCTTCAGTAGTGATATGAGATATTTATCTACAGTGTAGCTGTACCAAGTAAACTGTATAAAGTTGATTGAGTCATACCATGAGTCAACCAACCTGATTGGCGGAGGTAGCCTCATGGTTTACCGGCTTCAACATCCCGTATGCTACCAAGCACCGTTGTGCACTAGAGCAAGGCTCTTTGCTCCAGCAGCCCTTAATTGTGTGTTAAGTGTCAGATTGGGTACTGTTAAAGCAACAAATACAGGATTTCCATCCAAATGGACCAAGAAAGCAAGTTTTCTAGCATTGCAATGACAGTCTTAAAGGCTTTAACAGGAAGCTTAAAATATGGTGTTCTTGATCCTTCCAATTAATTGGAATTTGAAAATACTTGGTCAAAGTTCAACCAGGTGGGAAACTCCATGTATGACTGGTGGTGCTCTACTCGTGCAAAAAGGAAAATATATATTATGCATCCATATACTTTTATTTCTGTTATTTTCAAGCAATGAAATAAGATCTTTATCTGTAGTGCACTGCAGTCTAAGCTGTATATGGTTGGTTGACTCATTGGAGTATTGAGGCCATGTTTCAACAGGTAAAATATGGGCGTTATTATGGTGTGTTTGCTTGATCCTGAACATGTGTTGACATTTGAGTCATTTCATTCATAATGTCCCTATTATATAAACATGAGTCTAGGCTATAGGATGACCAATGTTATTACAGCAAATAGGCTATTGAGGATTCAAGTTATTCAAGTGATTCATGAGAGTCGAATATATATATTTTTGAATATGTGAGATTCTATTCATAGTTATTATGTAATCATTATTCTATAAACATGACATGAGGCTAACGTTACAGCTTGACTAACATTATGGCAGCAATAGGCTACCTCTAACACTATGTTGCTTCAAGGGATTAACAGGAAGCTTAAAATATGGTGTTCTTGATCCTTCCAATTAATTGGAATTTGAAAATACTTAGTCAAAGTTCAACCAGGTGGGAAACTCCATGTATGACTGGTGGTGCTCTACTCGTGCAAAAAGGGGATTCAGAAGAGTCAATTGAAAAGTTTCCATTTCGAATAATGACAATATGGAATATATACTCATAATATCCTCATACTAGATCATACTTAGATCAGGTATTCCGAAACTGGGGTACGCGCAATGCCGTCGGGGGTAGGCCAAATAAAAATGTGAATACATTTTTTTTATATATACTTATTTTTTTCTTCACATTTTCAAACAGTCCATTTATATTTTCCAACGGGGCTATACATTTGGGTGAGGTTTTTTTCTCACCTGCGAAGCCTCGTTTCACTGCCAAAATGTAAATTAAACCGCCGATATAAACCAGTGCTATAACAACACAATGTCAAATACAGGAAGCCTAGACAAATAATTCATATCCAATCACATTAACCATTACTCTCTCGCGGGAATTCCACTAACGGTCCGTATGTAGCCAAACGTAGCTGCTGCTCATGTTGGTATCTGTACTGATGGCGCAAAAGCCATGACAGGGAGACATAGTGGAGTGGTAACGCGCGTGCAAGCAGTTGCGCCAGATACCACTTGGGTACACTGCAGCATCCACCGAGAGGCTCTTGCTGCCAAGGGAATGCCTGACAGCTTGAAATACGTTCTGGACAATACAGTGAAAATGGTTAACTTTGTTAAAGCAAGGCCCCTGAACTGTTCTGTATTTTCTGCACTATGCAATGATATGGGCAGCGACCATTTAACACTTTTACAACATGCAATGGTTATCAAGGGGTAAACTATTGACACATGTTTTTAAATTGAGAGACGAGCTTAAAGTTTTCTTTACTGACCATAATTTTCACTTGTCTGACCGCTTCTCACATGACTGGCCTACCTGGGTGATGCTTTTTCTCGCCTGAATGATCTGAATCTAGGATTACAGGGACTCTCCGCAACTACATTCAATTTGCGGGACAAAATTGAGGCTATGTTTAAGAAGTTGGAGCTCTTCTCTGTCTGCATTAACAAGGACAACACACAGGTCTTTCCATCATTGTATGATTTTTTGTGTGCAAATGAACCCAAGCTTACCCACAATGTCAAATGTAATATAGTGAAGCACCTGAGTGAGTTGGCTGCGCAATTACGCAGGTACTTTCCCGAAACGGATGACACATACAACTGGATTCGTTATCCCTTTCATGCCCTGCCTCCAGTCCACTTACCGAAATCTGAACAAGAGAGCCTCATCGAAATTGCAACAAGCGGTTCTGTGAAAATGTAATTTAATCAGATGCCACTGTCAGATTTCTGGATTGGGCTGCGCTCAGAGTATCATGCCTTGGCAAATCACGCTGTTAAGACACTGATGCCCTTTGCAACCACATACCTATGTGAGAGTGGATTCTCAGCCCTCACTAGCATGAAAACTAAATACAGGCACAGACTGTGTGTGGAAAATGATTTAAGACTGAGACTCTCTCCAATATAACCCAACATTGCAGAGTTATGTTTATCCTTTCAAGCACACCCTTCTCATTAACCTGTGGTGAGTTATTCACAATTTTCAATGAACAAATAAGGTTTTATATATAGTTCTCATTTACAACTGCGACCTGGCCAAGATAAAGCAAAGCAGTATGACAAAAACAACAACAACAACACAGTTACAAATAAACAAATGTACAGTCAATAACAGAATAGAAAAATCTATGTACAGTGTGTGCAAATGTAGAAGAGTAGGGAGGTAAGGCAATAAATAGGCCATAGAGGTGAAATAATTACAATTTAGCATTAACACTGGAGTGATAGATGTGCAGATGATGATGTGCAAGTAGAAATACTGGAGTGCAAAAGAGCAAGAAGATAAATAACAATATGGGGATGAGGTAGTTGGGTGTGCTATTTACAGATTGGCTGTGTACAGGTACAGTGATCGGTAAGCTGTTCTGATTTTTGCAATTCGTTCCAGTCATTGGCAGCAGAGAACTGGAAGGAAAGGCGACCAAAGAAAGTGTTGGCTTTGGGGATGAGTGTAAGATGGTTAAATAAATAGCAAAATTATTGATTATTATTATATTATTATGTGTGCCCTGGTCCTATAAGAGCTTTTTGTCACTTCCCACGAGCCGGGTTGTGACAAAAACTCACACTCATTCTTATGTTTAATAAATGTATTGTATAGTGTGTACGTGTCAGGCTTACAAAAAAACAACAAAAAAACATTTGAGAGTGCGCTGACCCTGGTGCTAGAGGGGGTACGCAGCTGGAGGTTGAATGTTTGAAGGGGTATGGGACAATAACATTTTTGGGAACCACTGTTAGATCATACTAATAGTTACAAGTAATGGGCTTCAAGCTAGGAATGAATCATCTTGTACACCATGTAGCCACACCCCCTCCCCCTGTTCCTCTAGGACTCAACTGATTCAAGGGATTCAGGAGAGTCAACAGAAAAGGTTCCATGTTGAATATGTATGATATTGTATATATTCATAGTTATCATACTCATATCATATTACCTGCAATATTATATTAGTAGGCCCATGCTCATTATTGACTTATGTCAGTCATGAAGGCTTGTCATGTTCCAACAGGTGAAATATGGCACGTTTTATGGTGTGTTTGCCTAACACCCGAGCCTTGCTGCCTGATCGTGTGTTGAAACATAAAAAGGAAAATGCGCCACACTGTTGTTCCTGCTACAAGGGGATGTTATTGATACAACGTTTCGACCTTAGGTCA
Organism: Salvelinus namaycush; assembly: GCF_016432855.1. Classification (NCBI taxonomy): domain Eukaryota; kingdom Metazoa; phylum Chordata; class Actinopteri; order Salmoniformes; family Salmonidae; genus Salvelinus; species Salvelinus namaycush. The sequence continues at coordinate 29,848,251 of NC_052328.1, forward strand.
TGGATGCCTGATGGAGACCTAAGGGTTGAAACATTGTATCAATAAAAGGGCCTGGGAGCATGAACAGCAGTGTGCGGCATTTTCATTTAGATTTTTCATGAGTTCACCTATAACTCCAGCACCTTGAAAATGTACCTGGATGTGCACATGTTCTGCAGCTTCTGAAACATGAGTCCTCTCATTCATAATGTCCTTGTTATATAAATATGAGTCTGGTCTACAGGATGAGTCATATTTTCATTATGCAAAAGCATACCTTTATTTATTCAGCTTATTCAGGAGAGTCAAAGGAAAGGGTTCCATTTTTTATAATTAGTATGTCGAATATGTACAGTGGGATGCAAAATTATTGTCTCCCTTGATAAATATGAGCAAAAAAGACTGTATAAAATAAATAATACAAATACTGAGCTATATTGTATGCTAAACATTTTTATAAATTAGATTATCTTAATGCCATTGCTCAGAGAAAGAGATTTTGTTGAGCAAGTAATATTAATAAAAATGAAAAAGATAGGTTTCAAAATTATTGGCACGCTGTTTTCAATAGTTTTCAATACCTCACTTTGCGAGGATATAGGCACTGAGCCTTGTTCTGAAAGGTTTTATGAGATTGGAGAACACATTGGGAGGGATCTCTGGTGGTGGATCTTTGATGTTATGAGGCTATTTTGCTTCCACTGGTCCTGGGGCCCTTGTTCAACGGCATCATGAACTTTACCAAGTACCAGGACATTTTAGGCAAAAACCTGGTTGCCTCTGCGAGGAGGCTGAAACATGGATCTTCCAGCAAGACAGTAACCCCAAGCAACATTAAAATTTGCAAATAAATTGTTAATTGACCACAAAATCAACCTTATGCAATGGCCATCTCAGTCTCCGGACTTGATGCCCATTGAAAACCTGTAGTTTGAATTGAAGAGGGCAGACAAAGGATATCAAGGATCTGGAAAGATTCTGTATGGAGAAATGGCCTAAGGGACAGATCAAAATGTACTAGGGGGGAGGGGCTGGTCCAAGTCAAGGTGTCATCAACAAAAAAATGTGCCCCCCTCGCCAATATTACAATTATTTTCACGACCCTGCAAAATATATTGAACACCCTCCCCCTCACAGAATTAACTCAAAATAATGTTTACGACCAAAAATAACAATAACTGTCACGACCCTGCGTTTATAAACGTGGATATCAACTTTGCCTCTTCAGCACACTTTTGTGGCACAGTTGATGCTACGCAGGGTTACGGGCCAGAAGGTTGAGGGATCGCTGACCACCACAGAGGAGCTCTCCCTACCTGTTTCATTACACTACGATCAGAGCCGGCTGCAGACAATGATCAGCTAGGAAAACATTTCAACATTTTGATGCCATATTTATAATTATATAAAATATACAGTATGCAACTAATTTTCAACCAACAGGTGTCTGTGCCAATGCACCACACAACCAATAAACAAACCATACCGACTTCGGGCACTTCAATATCATGGTTTGCGTTTTCAACACCACAATAAATAGACTATGTCAATCTGGACAAACAGAAAATACATCCCTCCCTACCTTGTAGGCTTACCCAGTATAGAAGGCTTGGCTTGACAATCTCCGATTGTCATTCAACTTTTTGATGTTTTGTAACAGATAACTCTTACCATTCATCATTTGGCCGATGCACAGTTTGGATTGATTGATTTTATTTGTCAGTTCAAAAAATACATATATACACAAATATTTTTAAAAGATACCGGGATTGCACAATAAAGTCGGGAATTTATTTCCATTGTGGTCCCTGTTTTTACATAAATACCATTACATAGATACAGACACAATGAGGGATGTCGGCCAAATGAGCCACATTAACGTGTCCTTAAAAACAGCAATAACAAATTACAAAAACACTATTCCTTGTGTTTCGATGTGTAGCATATGCATAACTTTATAGTCTGTTTTTCATTTGTTTTTGTCTACTTTCCTAAAATAATAATTGTCCACCTCACGGTTCAGCTGTCAGAGATTTAAGCACTACATGTACCAGGGCATTGCATGCATAGGCCTATAGGCTATGATATTCATATTTTTATAAATATATACTGTGTATATAGCCTATATAAAGGAAGAGAAGCATAGGCCTAACCCCAGAGAAATAGAGACATGTGGTGGCATGCTACGGCACTGACATGCATTTCTTTATGTCAGATGGCTACTACGTCTGCTATATAGATATAGACGTACCGAAGGAGGCTAATTTGTACATTTTCTCTCAGAATATTTTGTATAAAGATAAGCATTATATTGTTAGATTATAGGAGTAACTCTGGTAGGTCTAAAACAGACTTCCTCACCTCAAGTTCAACTGTCGGAGTCAGTTGGAGCGCCGGTGTGTACTGCCTTCACATCATGCCTTTATATCATAGGCAGGCATACAGTAATTAAAGCTTAATAATAGCCACAAACGTTCACAAACGTGTCTAAACTTCATTAGGGTAATATCAAAGTAAGTCAAGCCATTGTTTATAGAGAAAATACGAGCAGAAGAGCATATGTAAACCAGGGAAAAAACGCACTACCCTCCCCTGTGCCCCCCCCAAAAAAACACACAACCCTCCCCAAAGCAAAAAAAATGGTTTGACAACCCTCCCCTATTTTGGACCACCCCTCCCCCAATAATTTATATCTGTCCCTAAGATCCCTCCCAATGTGTTCTCCAATCTCATAAAACATTTTAGAAAAAAGTTCAGTGCTGTTATCATAGCAAGGTTAGGTATTAAAAGGTACTGAAAACAGGTGCCAATAATGTTGACCCCTATCTGCCAATGATTTCAGACCCCACTGTATATGAGTTTATATTAATCGTTTTTATACTCATTTCATAACACATAATGAGTAACATTATAACAGAAAATACCCATCACCCTTTGGCCTCACTCTTTTGATTCAAGTGATTCAGGAGTGTCAAAAGGACAAGTTCTACCTTGAATAATGAACATTTGGAATATGTATATGAGATTATATTAATAGTTATTACTTTCTGCAATATTATATTAAGTAGGCCTAGCCTATATTTCTAGTGATGTGATTAATCATAATGTTGGAATGTATCATTCAACTCCCATCACCCCACATCCTCTCCATGAACAACAAAATGCAATTTTCCTTATTGTAATGACCAATTTATGGAAAGGCTACTGCTGAGCACTGACTTTGGAAAGGTGGTGTCTGTCTATCTAACTAGACTACGCCTATCAAACAAACAGCTATCCGACCATGTTGACACAAGTTGCGTAATTTGTGATCACATAAATTAACATGAGCGCGACTGTAAAGATAGAAACAAATAGAAAAGGGGGGTGGGGGGTGTTATCTGGATGTCTTTCAACATTTCACTGCCATGGGTTGTAAAATAAACATCAGATACGAGGGCAACCAATGAAACGATTAGGGTAGAAGTGGCATCAAATGCCCCTCGACCAATTGCAGTCTTTAAAACGAGGTCTGAAGATGAAACTCAGCAGCAGGTTAGGTAAGCGGAGTCATCACTACGAGTAGAGCTGACAACGCGTTCAATTGTCAACTTTCGCACGAAGAAGCCATCTCCGCGTTGTGCCCCTTTTGGTACATTTTAACGATTCTCTTCATTCTACGCAGTAAGTTATGTATTTGATGCCAGTTGATAGCAAATTATGTGTTCGTTTTAGAGTAGCCTATGCTATCCTAGCATTGCAACCAGTGATGCTTGCCCACCAGGAAATCAAGCACGCACTTTCATCTAGCTGCTAGCACGCACTTTCACTGTGTGAAGTGCGTGCTCGATTTCCTGGTGGGATGGACCATGATGCCGGTGTTTGTCATGTAAACTGAATAGCTATCTGTCCTCTTTTTTAAGTATAGATCTCGTCTCAACACTGGGCACGTTACAGAATTCTACAGCAAAAATGACAGAGACGACAAACCCCAACAAGCAACAAAACGGAGATGCCGTGATGCCAGAAACGTCGACGAGGGATGATGTTTTTGATGATAGTTACAAAGCAAAAGAGGGCCCTAAACCACCGATGAGACTGGTGTGGAGAAACATCATATTAATGTTTTTATTACATGTTGGAGCGCTTTATGGACTGATGCTCGTGCCCTCCGCGTCGCCCCTGACTCTGGCTTGGAGTAAGTATCAACATTTACTTAATGTGCCATTTTATTCAAATGTTCTTGTTGCGCTTGTATCGGTTTCTACGCCCTTTTCCTCGTTCAAGTTGTTGGTCTACGCAGTATGGTTTATCTGGTCGACCAACGAGAAGAGAATGTGCTGAGCCAGGTGATGCATTTGTGAAGTAGGCGTTTGGTGGTGTTACACCGACATGTTGCTACTTGCCCGCCCTCCTATAAGAATAGTGTTGAATGTTGGTAAATCTATTTCGGGGCACACCTACTCAATATTTTCCCCATGGAAACAACAAACATAGTCATAAGGGCCTATTTGGGACTTCTCTCGTATCATATAATGTGTAGCCTAACAGTTTACGGACCATCTATCTTCAATTAAACAAACTGCTCATAGGCTAGGCCTACTGTGGTGCAGATGGAGAGAGACTTTTGGAATGTGTGGCCTGAGGCACGTCTGTTCTAAATATATTTCTGTATTAGAAAATAGCTGCACCCATCTTTATTTGCTTGTTTAGACATAGGAAAACACGTGCAGGGGTTTAATTCTGATTTTGTGAGAATAGTTGGAATAGATAGATAGAACTCATGACTTGGATTATACTGTAATGAATACTGAACAACCAAAACTGTGTTTCCACTGTTGTCTCTCTCGCTCTAGCTCTCATATGCTGAACTGCATATTATTCCATTGGGCAAGACAAAGAACAATCGGCATTCCAATAGACATTCCATTGTGAGGCTACATGGCACCACAACAGAATGTCTCTTCTTTGCTGCCTGGACCAGTTGGAGGTCCCAGGTTCTCACATCCTAAGCAGCCTTGTGTGGCTGCACATAGAAACGCATTCAGCAGTTTTACAACAACAACCCTGAGAGTAGACATGCATGCATACGTACTGCCATTGCCAGTTCCCAACAGAAATAACTCTATAATGACAGAAACTAGGCAGGGATGAGGAACAGGCATGGGACATGATATCCCTTGTAACCACTTGGAGTCAAATGTCTCTGTGTTTCACATGATTCTGTGTATGCGTGTGTGTGAGCCAGACATTGGCGTCTGTATATCTAGCCTAATCTCTCTCTTTCTTTCCCCTAGCTGCTTTGTGCTTCTTGCTCAGTGCCCTGGGTATAACTGCGGGGGCCCACCGCCTCTGGAGTCACAAGTCCTACAAGGCCTCCACCCCTCTCCGTGTTTTTCTGGCCCTCGCTAACTCCATGGCCTTTCAGGTAAACAAAGGAAAACTTTTTGAATTGAATCAACTTTATTGAACCCCAGAGAGGACGCAGTATAGGACCCCTACAGGGACAAAAACAGGCATACACACACATCATAAACTTGAAGGCTAAACTTGTGCGATCAACCAACATGGCTCTTCCAAAACACCAAGGCTCTTTCTCGAGTGTAGCTTCAATTAAAAGGCCTTTATTGTGTTGGCGTATCTGTGAGGGAAAGTTAGAAACGGCAGGACAGAGAGCTAGCAGAGGCTACCGCCAAATGCCAATGATTTAGCGGCTTTAGCCAGCCTTCATCAAAAACATCAACACAAGAATACTTATCCAAATTTCGTACAAAATCCCTGTGTGAAATAGACCCAATTTTATTCTAGAAATCTCCAAAATTAGATGTATGAAGTGACCATCACGTGGCCCAATGACGACCTTACAAACTGATGACTTGATTTAAAGAAGTGACCAATGCAATCAGGTTAAAAAAGGTCTACGCTAGTCCCCACCAATAACAACAACTTAATTAATGAGTGACCCACTGTGCAATATAATGGTATATAAAGTATGATTGAGTGTTAACAAATTTCCGTATAATCTGCTTTGTTGTGCTGACTGACTGATGCTGCCCGGTTAATCTGATGGTCACCTCTTAATACACATTGTGTATTGAACTGTTATTCTCTACTATATGTTTTCTAGGTGTATAAATGCATAGTATACTGTGTTTAAACCCTCTCTCTGGTGTTGTGCCCATACCTATTAATATTAGTGTGTTCTGACATCTCAATTGCTTGTAGAATTACAGCATAGAGATGGAGATAAATACATGGTTTATCTCTATGGTACAAAGAACAGAAATGGGACAGCACTCCAGTAAATATACTTAAATGTACATTTTTATTGCCGACCGTTTCGGGTATGAGCCCTTCAACTTGCATGACAATCAATGTTAATGGTTATCTCTATAGTAGAAACACCAGAACTGTGGATCTAGGGCCAAACAGTATATATCAAGCATCTCAGAGTAAGAGTGGTGATCAGGTTCTCCCTCCTACTCTGAGACGCTTGATACACATGGCCCCAGATTCCTGTGTTGCTTTTATGTTGGATATAAGTGGCTCCTAAACAACCACATCACCATTATTTCTTCCAGAACGACATCTACGAGTGGGCGAGGGACCACCGGGTTCACCACAAGTACTCTGAGACAGACGCCGACCCCCACAATGCAGTGCGGGGCTTTTTCTTCGCTCACATTGGCTGGCTGCTCGTACGCAAGCACCCCGACGTCATCGAGAAGGGCAAGAAGCTGGAGCTGACGGACCTGAAGGCAGATAATGTCGTTATGTTCCAGAGAAAGTAAGATGACAGTTTTCCAGTCTATGCCCTGTACCGTCCTAGTTCCATGCCTTTAATCTTATATGCCACTTAGCACACTCGTTTGTCAAAAGTTGCTCATGGTAGTGAAAACATTTTTGAATGGGTGGCCCCAGCGGGAATCGATCTTGCAATCATGGTATTGCAAGCCCCATGCTTTACCAACTGAGCCACACAGGATGGTATATGGTCTGTTGGTATATTGTCTGTTTGTTTAATCTCCTGTAAAGAGTTTATTTATGACGCAATGCACATTTCTGTGAAGACAGATAAAACGTTATCTTAATACTTAAAGATATTGCTTTAGAGAGATTGCTGCTCCTCAAACGTGATCTTTTGATAAAGCTTGACCTAACAGAGACTATCTCCGTCAACGTTGTTATTTTATCACCTGTTAGCTTTATCAGAAGATAACATTTGGGAGCAGCAAAAAGATCCATGTATTGGATCTTGTTCTTGGATGTGCGTAAAACCCTCTCCTTTCATAAGAACAGTTATACCCTCAGGCCACCAATTATGAACAGTGTTTGTTTGTTTTGAGGAACTGGATTCTTGTTGTACTTTAAAAACATCTACATACAGTAGCTTGTTGTACTTTCAGTTGGAAGTATTTTTTTTAAAGGCCCAATGCAGCTGTTTTTATCTCTCTTTCTGGGAAACAATGAAGTACCTTGCTGTAATAGTTTTCCATTAAAACTGACAAATAGCTTTATAACAAACTATTTCTCAGCAAGAATTTTGCTAGGACTGTCTGGGAGTGGTCTAAGTGGGAGGGGAAAACTTAAAACTAGCTGTTATTGGTAAAGCTGTTCGGAACTGTCTATTAACCAATTTACCGGTCTATTAACCAAGATGAAACTCCCTCCCATGTAAACAGGCTGATAAGAAGTTCCTGTGTAGATTATATTTTCAACCAGCAACTATCAGGAAATAACACTGATCCAAATTGTTCACACTTTTACAGTGTTAGTTTCATCAGCTGTTGTACAATGTGATATAAAACACAGTAAAAACAGATTTTTTTTTACTGAACTGGGCCCTTTTAAAGGCCTTTGGCAGTACCCTTGCTTTGAATCATGCAGTGTTATAGCTAGAAGCCTATTTGCATTCTGGAAAAGTTGTACCAAACCTCCATTGGCTGTGGCACGGCACAGAATGTACCACAGAGGGGCAATTTAACACTCATTGAACACTTGAAAGACCTCTGTATAAAATCCACCATAGCAATCGGTGGTTACAGAATGAATGTCACATCAAGATTCGGACTGCATGTGACTAGTGATCAGATGATGCCATTGAGTTTTGCATTTCCCCCTCTCTACCATATATTGTCACTACAAGATAATCAAGCAACCCAAAACCGGTGTGTTCCACATTATTGTACGTGTGTATGTTCTGTGAGACCAGTTACTCGTCAACGTTTAGATGTATTTGAATTCATTGTCTATGCATGACAATATCTAAGGTAAACCAAACTCTTGAGTGCTCCACACAAATGTCTCATTGTTAGGACCAGGTGCTTTCCTGACCATGTGACCAGACAAGAGAAACCTATGCCGTAGTTGGCTATACTTTTGTGTATGTTGCATGAGAGTAGCCCCAGTAGCTTGACTGTGCTCTCTGCACTGCTGCTCTCTGAACCAGTTTCCCCATTCTAGTCACGACCACAGAAAGTGGTAGTCTGGGTCGCGGTGGCCGTGACGGCGCTGGTGGCTGATCTTTTGATAAGAGCTGTCATCTCTGCCAGGACCTCGATCAGGCCATACCCACACAAAGTACAGTGACTGGCTGGCCATTGGTCAACATGCAGCGGGTACTCTTGGACGCAGTCCCAAACTAGTCTCACCACAGCTCTTGTAGAAAAGGGTGATTTAACATATGGTGGTAGACACAATCAACTGATCAGAAGATTTTGTCCAAACATGTTTTTTATGTGTACTGAGAAGTAGGTGTGACGTACGTTTATGAATCTAGGTGCTTGGGGTGGTGTTGACTTTTCAGCGTTAGTAACTATGTTTAGATTCAAACAATATCTCTTTTCTCAGTATATCTCTAACGTCTCATCTCTGCCCTCTAGGTACTACAAGCTGTCTGTGGTCCTGCTGTGTTTCCTGGTGCCCATGTGGGTGCCCTGGTTCCTGTGGGATGAGTCCCTGTGGGTGGGCTACTTCATCCCATGCCTCATGAGGTACGCTCTGGTGCTGAACGCTACCTGGCTGGTCAACTCTGCCGCTCACATGTGGGGCAACCGACCCTACGACCGCAACATCAACCCCAGTGAAAACCGTTTCGTGGCCTTCAGCGCCATTGGTAAGGATCATCTTTCTCTTTTTGCATAAGATTGACTATCAACCAAGATTAAACTAATATAGCTCAGATACTTACAACTCTGGATTCAGAGGGCTGCTGTAGTTGGTGCATGTTTTTGAGTCATCTAATGCTGGTTCTTCAAGTTGGAGACTATAATTAACTTAGTTGAATCATGTGTTTGAGTACTAGGCTAGAACGAAAGCTTCCACGCAGCCTCCCACCAAGACTGAAGTTACCCAGCCCTGGTGTGGAACTTCTCAGTCTCCAAGTGCTTTAGTTTACATATCACCTGTACTCTTATCAAATCATGTTTTCAAGCCTATTGGGGGGGAAAGTAACTCATAGATGCACAACTATAGCACATCGGCCTGTTGGTCTTTTTAACATTTTTATGAAAAAAAATGTCCTGTCTTGTGTCCTTCCTTCCAGGTGAGGGTTTCCACAACTACCACCACACCTTTCCCTTCGACTACGCCACCAGTGAGTTCGGCGTGAAGTTGAACATCACCACCGCCTTCATAGACCTCATGTACTTCCTGGGCCTGGCCAAGGACTGCAAGAGGGTGTCCCGCGACCTCATCTCGGCCCGCGCCCAGAGAACCGGTGACGGCAGCCACAAGACTGGCTGAGTAATGTTGTCTCGACCGCCTCAAACTGTTACGGACTTGATAAGACCAGATATGTTAAAACAGGCCAAACCAACGAAAGATGGAAAGAATGTATAGCTGTAGTAAATTGCAGCGATGATGATGGAGTTAGTAGTGCTGCACATAGTAGTGATCGGACCATGGTTCATTGATGTTTCATTTCTGTATTATTAGTTAAAAACCTATTCCTGAGTTCCTCAGACTAATATTGGCTTTAAAACGGTCCTAGACCTTTCAGTAAATTGTGTATTTTTTTATGTTGTGTTTTTGAAATGAATGCTGTGTGAGGTGACTATTAGCCAAAGCGAGCTTATAGGGTGGCAAGGCTGGGCATATTGGCACAGACACTCGAAGAGTCTTGATTAGAGAGTCTTGTTATCTGTGGAATAGCCTGAAGTGTGTGTGTGTGTGGCGGAGCTAGATGGTGTAATGTGTGAAACATTACACCAACCAAACTACCTGCCTGTGCACCAACAATGAAGATGGAAGAACATTAACCTCTAATTTATTCATGTGCTATTATTAATTAACACTCTGTGGCACTTTTGAAATTGTTAAGTGAAAAAAAAATATGGAGTTTGGGGTTTCTTGACATTAAGGCGAAGCAGGCAAGTTTTGTTTTGATCATGTTTCGTTCAATTCGGACAAAAAATTATCTCTTCGATATGTCAGGATCGATCTCTCAATCAGTCGCGCTTTGCTGACGTTCATTTCATAAGAGTGGAGTAGTCTTATGTCCTGAGAGAAGTCCAGCTTTTGTCAAGTTCAAAATTCAAGTTTATTGATATTTTATTTGTTTTATTTTATCAAGGCACCCAACTTCAGTCTTATTTTACCGTAAGCTGCTGTTGAAACAGCCCTATCTACTTCATAGTCAACGTACTGTTTTAGCTGTCATTATATACCAGACCCTATTCCATATAGGCTGGCATAGAAGTTCACTTATGCTGCGGCATTACACATGAAAGCACCAGTGGTCTCCTCCTGTCCAAGTTGCTCTTAAAAGGAGTCTTTCCTCCTTGCAGAAGAGGATGAAGGAAGTTCTCCAAGTTTCAAATGGCACCATATTCCCTATATAGTGCACTACTTTTGACCAGGGCCCAATGTGGGCTCTGGTCATAGGTAGTGCACTATATAGGGAATAGGGTGTCATTTGGGACGTACATAAGGTCTCGGGGTCATTTGTGTATAATACGATTTATACCTCTGGTGTGGGTGAAGGTGCCTGTGCCAGTTGGTGTTTTTTCCCATCCTGCTTCACGGAGACACCTCTGCAATGAAATGTAGTGAAATGACATACTGATCAGTCTTTATTATACAAAGAAATACTTGTTTGTATTTATTTTTTACTCTTACTGCAGTTGAAATACGAATATGGGACTTCTGTCTCTCTTCTCCAATAGGACAATGTGAAAGAAAGAGGCTTTGAGAGCATTTGCGTACGTGTCGTCTCTTGATATCTTGAAGAAAAATATTTTGTCAGGACTCGCCCAAGATGCCTTATGGAAGTAATGTTATGTACTTTGCTTGTAGACATGGACATGTCTAGAAAAAAATGGATGCAACATAGGGGAGGGAAAGAAAGCGCCAACAATTGATGTCCAACCAAATGAACACTCTAGGAGTGATCGTGAAAACTATAGGAATTCCACTTTCTAGGAATGAGAGATTTGCTTTGGTACCGGAGTTGTTATTTAATGACTGTCTTAAAAAAATATTTATACTTGAAAGAATATCCCAAGATGCAAAAGTATGTGTGTATGTATGAGAGAATATCCCAAGATGTACAGTATGTGTGTTATCTATGAGAGAAGGCTCGAGTAACGGATGGCCCTTATTTAAATTGGAAGTAAAAGGAAAGACCATATGATTTGCATCTAGGGATATTCTTTAAAGTATCAGAAGATTCTGATGAGGAATTAGGAATCAATTTTTGCATAATATTTCAACGAATGTTTTGGCTCTGAAGAAACAAGATTCCAGATTAGTTATGAACTCATCAAATTGTAATAATATTTGTCGCACTTTGGTCTACTTTTTTCAGTGCAATTATTTTGTACAGTGTTAACGTCTTGAAGTCTGAATGCCTTAAAAAACTGCCGCATTTTTTTTCAATGAATGTTTTACCCACTGTATGTACCGTAAATAAACCACATTTTCTACATGTTGGAAAGTATGTTCTGCTGTCAGTTTTGTTGTAATTCTGTAATCTCTCCGTTGCTAATTGAATAAAAGACATGTCGTTGTCTTAGCATTTACTGGTCCCGTCCCAGCTGCATTGTCTCAGTAATTGTTCTGCAAAGTGCCCACCGTAGATCTTTTTTTTTTTTTTTTGCAATGGGAAGTGTTGCGCAACAAATACGAGCGTTTCTTATATGTACAATTCCGGTTAGTCCCTCCCACTTCGGCACATTTGGTTCCTAGTGAATACACCCCTGGTGAAGGTGTGCTGTGTATGCAGCATAATACTGCGTTATTCTCACCACTGCCTAAAGTGATTATAAATTAAACTCCAGCTATCGTAGAAGACCATTCTCTGACTGGCCTTGTCCCCAGGCGATGGGTGGATGCTGTTTGACTATTCTGTGACCTATTCTCACAATCTCTCTTCCCCTTACTGAATCATGGTATTTTAGACTAGAATTTAAACTTTACACTATCAACATGCAACACCAAGTACAGAAAATTACATAACACTTGTACAGCTCCTTTGAATGTGGTATTTACCTATCACATTACTTATTCAAACCTTAACCTGACCGCAGGCCTCTGAAACTAAAGGTTTGTTGTATTTAGTCGGTGTGCCTGCTGACAGACAACATGCATACCAGTCGGCCTAAGTGTTTTTCATAACGACTTGAAGTTCTTGTTTGCTGACAGATGTCATCACTTCCTTAAACAGTCTTTTCAAGATTGTGTGTTGGTCCCCTGGGCTCCCTAGACTGTCATTCAGGTTAAATGCAATTTGCTCTTTCACTCACTCTCCCTCTCCAGCTAACCAGCTCTCCCTCTCACACACATCCTCTGTCTCTCTCAGATCGCTCTCTCCACCCCTCTCTCTCTGGACATGATGTGCTTGCTTCCTGTTTCTTCACATTCCTCTAGTTCCTCAGCCACCAGCTGATCAGTTCCATCTTGTGCTGGACGTGCATGACTCACTCACCTATTAAAGCTATCTCACAACGTCAGGCCGTGGGCGCCTGCTATGCATGTTGTCCTCTCCGGCCAACACTGAGTAGCAACAAGACACTGCTTCACCAATTTAATCTGATCTGTTTAATCTGATCGCTGTCTTCTGTGTGTGCCAGAGTCTTGGTTTATCTATGGTATTGTTCTTCAGCCTCTGCTAAATGGGTTAATTTTGGTGCATTGACTGATCGTGAGTTGAATGAACCGTTCTGATAAAGCATGGACGCAGACGGCTAAAATACCGGTTTCAGTTTGGCAGTCGGCCAACTTCTCTTCAAAAACGAACATATCTGCACCCTCTACTGGAGAATATATTAGTTTCAAGCCGATAAGAACCACCACTGAAAATGTTCTCTCTTCTCAGATCTAAATAAGTCCAACTAAATAGACAGGCTAATTATTTTAGCCTGGTTACCAGTCTGTTCAGCTAACATTCCACTCCTTGTACTATTCCTGAATGGCCAGTTTGTGCCTGGACAGTGAAGAGTTAGCCTATGCAAACATGGTCAGAGTTGAAACTGTCTGACTCTAGTCCAGACCTGGGTTCAAATACTATTTGAAATCTTTCAAATACTTTGAGCGTTTGCTTTAGTCTGCCGGGAGTGCCAGGGATTGTACTTTTGAGACTGCTATTGGTTTCATTGCAACAGGCAAGCTCAATCAAGTACAGCTGAAGTATTTGAAATAGTGTTTGATCCCAGGTCTGCTTCAGTCCAGTTGCAGTGGGTGTCCCTACCACAGCACCACGGCCTGTCTGTGAGCTTGCCTCCTTGCCCAATGGTCTGCTGTCAGACTCAGCCCAGCTCCCAGTGACATCACCCCTCTCTCCATTGGCTGCCTGGTGTCAGACCATCCTCTGCTCTGTGTGTAACACTTGTGTGGTCATCAGGCTGACCGTTTTAGCCTTGCACTGTCAAACTCTGATCTGCTTTGCTGGACAATACTAGGTCTAGGTCTAGAATATTAGCCTAGAAAATAGGATGGCAAACTTTTTATTTTATGTATTTTTTTATAAAACCACAGCAAAGCTTCTGAGGAATTTCTAAGTCAGGTTCTTTATTTTTCTCTTATCTATCCTGATGCCTAGTCACTTTACCCTGCCTTCATGTACATATCTACCTCAAATACTTCGTACCTCTGCACATTGATCTGGTACTGGTACTCCCTGTATATAGCTCGATTCTTGTATTTTATTTGATTCCAATTGTGTTACTCTTTTATTTACATTTTTAAACTGCATTGTTGGGAAGGGTTCGTAAGCAAGCATATCCCGGTAAGGTTTACACCAGTTGTATTGGTGCATGTGACAAATAAAAGTTGATTTGATTTTCCATTTAGTCACTCAAGTGTAGGTTATATAAATAGATTATTATGAGTGGACTATACTGAAGTGATTTGTTGGACCATTTGATGGGTGTGATGTGTTGGACTGCTCATCACACATTGGGAAGCTATTGGGGCGTGATAATGAGGTCGTGGTCACAAATAAAATCAACCACTTTAGAGGTTTTTTTTTGTCCTCAAAAAGTGCATTCAAATGGAATGTAGGCATAAGTTTAACAATTTCACAAAATGCTTATTTTCTTAAAACAAATGAGGCTACCTTAGTTTAGATCAGGAGTCTCCAACAGGTAGATCACGAGCTGCCAGTAGCTCGCAGCCCACCTATGAGTAGCTCGCCAATCAATTCAGAAATGAATAATAAACATCAAGATCCTGGCTACTATCCAATCAAAGCCACATTGACATTATCCCACCCCTGAAAAGCTAAACGGAACACAATATCTGCCAATTAATTTCAAGCAATATTGCTCCGGTATATGTCTGTTTGGTGCACGTGTTTGTCTAGCGCTCTGTATGTAGCCAGTTTGCGATGCTAATGATAACCGTCTTGTGGGTAGACTTTATCCATAATCAACTAAAGGGAAAGTTCACCCATTTTTACATGGGGCCTGATTTTCACTCTTTCTGTGCTTGTAGTTGATCCTTCAAACTATTTACCCTGATCCACGCTATAAAGCATGTGTGTAACACAAACCAACCCTGGCTGAAATTAATCCTAAATTTACGTGCGTAGCGGGTCAACGATCCAGGACCAGAGTAACAGGTATCGTGACACGGCAGCTTGAGTTGCGTGGAGGGGCCTATAGGATGTTATAAAATGCTCTAAAACACTCCAAATGAACTCATGAACTCCCAATCTGAAGGATGCCTCTGAAGTCTTAAAAAATATTCCACTGTGCCATAAATCCATGTTTGACTGATACTGTTTACACCAACAACACAACGGTTCAAATATGGATTTATGGGACAGTGGACATTTCTAACACACTTTAGACACATTTTCACAATACATTGTAGTCAATAGCAAGTGAGGACTCTGTAACGAATTAAAATCTGGAAAATAATAGCTGAAAAAAAGGCTTGGGTGAACTTCCCCTTTAAATGTTAGTTTGTTTTATCACTTTGGTGCAATTTTCGCAAGAATGTGGTACATTTTCACAACTCTTAATACAAAAACTCTAAACAAATCATCAAAAAGGCAGTTGTTTAAAAATTATAAGCACATTTTCAATTGACTAAGTAAACACAAAATCATAGTCACTTTTTAACCAAACTTAATCAGTGTTTCATCGAGAAATACATGTTTCACATTGCAATGCCTGTTCATATAAAGTAATTGCCTTTCTGAATGCATGGTCACATTACTGTCCGACTGCTCTTAATTGATGATCACTTAAATGTTTTGTAAACCTATAGATTTTACATGTAAACTCATTTGTCTACTACAGATTTGAGAACTACATAATGGAAATGTACAGTACCAGTCAAAAGTTTGGACAAACCTACTCATTCAATGGTTTTTCTTTATTTGTACTATGTTCTACATTTTAGAATAATAGTGAAGACATCAAAACTATGAAATAACACATATGGAATCATGTAGTAACCAAAAAGGTTTTAAAAAAATCTAAATGTATTTTATATTCTTCAAAGGAAAGAATGCCAAGAGCGTGCAAAGCTGTCATCAAGGCAAAGGGTGGCTTCTTTGAATAATCTCAAATATAAAATATATTTAGATTTTTTTAACACTTTTGTAGTTACTACATGATTCCATATGTGTTATTTCATAGTTTTGATGTCCTCACTATTATTCTACAATGTAGAAAATAGTAAAAATAAAGAAAAACCCATGAATGAGTATGAATATGAATATGTGTCATAAATATGTGTCCAAATTTTTGACTGGTACTGTATGTCTGTAAAGTAGAAACATAAGAAGTATGACATATGATTTTACTTCACAATTATAATTTTTTTAAAGCTGATATTGACAAGATCAGAGACGTACTGTATGTTACAAATCAAATCAAAGTTTGTTGATCACATACACAGATTAGCAGATGTTGCAGCAGGTTCCGTGAAATGCTTGTGTTTCTAACTCCTACATTGCAGTAATACAACATCAATACGCAAAAAATCCAGAAAGTCCTAAACAAGAAAGTGGCCAAATGCTCAAGACATGCTTGATGCAAACTAGTACCTGCTGTCATTTGTGCTCCCTCTCCGGCCTCTAGGTTACCAGGCACCTGTCACCATTGTTACGCGCACCTGCGTGTCATCAGACTCACCTGGACTTCATCACCTCCCCTTGTTTCCTTCCCCAGGTGTCATTGTTTGTGTTTCTTGTCTGTGCATTGTTTGTGTTTCTTGTTTTGTTCATTTGTTTAATAAATGATTCACTCCCTAAACCTGCCTCCCGACTCCCAGTGTACACGTTACAGAATGACACCTCACCAAAGGGAAGCATCAGGGGTTTAAAACATTTTTTTATGGTGTTGGAGGTACCCCCTCCCTGGGTGTCTGAACCGGAGCTACCTGGGAGGCCTCAGACGGTTTGTCGGGTTCCCCTGCCTCAGCTGGCTTGACGGGTTTCCATCTCAGCGGGATCGATAGGCTCCCATGCCTCAGGGGCTTCTATAGGCTCCCATGCCTCAGCTGGTGAACAGGTTCCTGTGCCTCGACCGAGGCAACCGAGAGGTCTCAGCCGGCTTATCAAGCAATCTCGCCTCAGCCGGGTTAGTCAGGTTTCTGCGCCTCAGCGGAGGCGACCGGTCCGCTCTGGATCCCCGGGATCGTCCCTTTGGTTGACTTCCTGCGGCTGGAGCCGAACACGCCGGGGAGGGGGTACCGTCACGTATGCTCTCTCTCCGGCACTCTAGATCGCCCTGTTCCCACGTCTCAGCCGGACTGACAGGTTTTCCGCGCCTCAGCAGAGGTGACAGGCCTGCTCGTGATCCCCAGGATCGTCATTTTGGTTGGCGTCCTGCGGCTGGAGTCGCGTGTCGGGAAGGATATACTGTCACGTGTGCTCCCTCCGGCGCTGTAGGTTGCCATGCTCCCGCGTCTCAGCCGGACTGACAGGTTTCCCACTCCTCAGCAGAGGTGACTGGTCCGCTCCTGATCCCCGGGTTCGTCATTTTAGTCGGCGTCCTGCGGCTGGAGCCGCGTGACAGGAGGGGGTACTGTCACGTGTGCTCCCTCTCCGGCCTCTAGGTCACCAGGCTGCTCGTTATGGCGCACACCTGTCACCATCGTTACACGCACCTGTATGTTATCACTCACCTGGACTCCATCACTTCCTTGATTACCTGCCCTATACAGTTGACGTCAGAAGTTTACATACACCTTAGCCAAATACATTTAAACTCAGTTTTTCACAATTCCTGACATGTAATCCTAGTAAAAATTCCCTGTCTTAGGTCAGTTAGGATCACCACTTTATTTTAAGAATGTGAAATGTCAGAATAATAGTAAAGGGAATGACTTATTTCAGCTTTTATTTCTTTCATCACATTCCCTGTGGGTCAGAAGTTTACATACACTCAATGTCAGGACCCGGTGTGAGAAACAGTCACTAATAGTCGGCAGAACCCAGAAGATGAGGCAGACACAGCAGTACTAGAGACGGTGGTTTAATCAAGGTAAAAGATCTTCAGGCAAAAATATAAATCCACAACGTCAAAAGTAAAGCCAAGAGAAAAAATGGATATCCTCCAAAATACAAAGAAAATCCACAAAGTGGTAAGAACAGCAGGGAAAAAACAAACCTCAAAAGACTAATCAAAAAATAAACAAGAACAAAACCAGAGTACCTCTGGAAAATCCAACAAGAGAAATATATGTTCACAGCATGGCTGGGGCTGGGTGCTAACATACAAACACAGAGCAAAGAACTGAGGGACACTAATGGTTTAAATACCTACAAGGAAATGAGGCACAGGTGAAAACAATAACTAGAAGGGAAAAAAACAAAAGGTTCAAAAAGGCGCAATGGGGACATCTAGTGACCAAAACCTGAATAGTCCTGGCCAAAACCTGACAGAATCCCCCTCCTAGGAACGTCTCCTGACGTTCCTACCAGCCTTCTCAGGGTGGAGGGCCCTGAACTGACGAATGAGGTCAGGGTCCAGTATGTCTTTGGCAGGAACCCAGGAGCGCTCCTCGGGACCGTAGCCTTCCCAGTCCACCAGATACTGCCAGGACCGCTGCACCCGGCGGGAATCCAGTATCCGATGGACGGTATAAGCCGACTGGCCTCCGATGACACGGGGCGGAGGGGGAGGTCTGCCTGCCGGGATAAGGAGAGAAAAAACAACAGGTTTTAATAAAGAAATGTGAAACGTGGGATTAATCTTAAGGGATCTGGGTAAGTGCAGGCGAAAAGTAACGGGGTTCACTCTCCTGGCAACCTTAAAGGGACCGATGAATTTCTGGGACAGCTTGCGAGACTCCACCCGTAGCGGTAAATTCTTAGTTGAGAGCCATACTCTCTGACCGAGGCGCAGGGTAGGCCCGGGACGGCGACGTCTGTTGGCTTGTTGTTGGTACCGCTGTGAGGAACGCAGAAGATTAAGACGGGCCTTCTTCCACGTAAGCCGACAGCGTCTGATGAACCTCAAGGGTGAAGGTACTCTGACTTCTGCCTCCTGGTCCGGGAACAATGGAGGAGCATAGCCAAACTGACACTCGTGCGGGGACATACCAGTGGAGGAGGAGCACAAGGTGTTGTGCGCGTACTCGGCCCAAACCATGAAGGACGACCATGTGGATGGGTTGTTGGAGACCATACATCTGAGGGTGGTTTCCAGCTCTTGATTCATCCTCTCGGTTTGGCCGTTGGACTCCGGATGGTACCCTGAAGATAGACTGGCAGTGGCCCCTATGAGTTGGCAGAAGGCCTTCCAAAACCTTGAGGCGAACTGGGGACCTCTGTCGGAAACCATATCTTGCGGAATGCCGAAGACTCGGAACACATGGTTAATCACCAACTCAGCCGTTTCCTTGGCAGAAGGTAATTTAGTCAAGGGGACGAACCTGGCCGCCTTAGAAAACCTGTCGATGATGACTAGGATAGTAGTATTACCATGGGACGGAGGAAGGCCAGTAATAAAGTCCAATGAGATATGGGACCAGGGTCGGTGGGGAATAGATACAGGGTGAAGGAGTCCTTGAGGGCGGAGGTGAGAAGATTTGCCCTGGCAGCACACGGGACAGGCCTTGACGAAAGTGGCAACGTCTTCTTTTATGGTGGGCCACCAGAACTTACGCTGGATAAACTCCAAGGTGCGACCTACGCCCGGGTGACAGGTGAGGCGAGAGGAGTGCCCCCACAGAAGGACCTGGGTCCTCGCTGCCTTGGAAACAAACAACCGATTGGCAGGACCTCCTTTAGGACCCGGTTCGATGGCTTGAGCTCGTTTCACGGTATCCTCAACTTGCCACGAGATCGGAGCCCCGATCTTAGCGGCAGGAAGGACAGGCATGTCAGTATCTTCTCGAATGGCAGGAGCGTAGACTCGTGACAAGGCGTCCGGTTTGAGATTCTTCGACCCGGGTCTATAGGTGAGGATAAACTGGAATCGATTGAAGAAAAGAGACCATCGAGCTTGTCTGGAGTTCAACCGCTTCGCCTGCTGGATATACTCCAGATTTTTGTGGTCTGTAAGCACTTGAAACGGTTGAGAAGCCCCCTCGAGCCAGTGTCTCCATTCCTTCAATGCCATCTTAACCGCTAGGAGTTCACGATCCCCCACATCGTAGTTCCTCTCGGCCGGGGTAAGCCGGTGAGAGAAGAAGGCGCAAGGGTGAAGCCTCTTGTCTTCACCCCTCTGAGACAGGACAGCTCCAACACCAACCTCTGATGCGTCTACCTCCACCACAAAAGGTTCCTCCGCCGTCGGTAGTGTCAGGATGGGAGCAGAGAGGATGCGCTGCTTGAGTCCTTGGAAGGCCGTCTCAGCTTCTTCTCCCCACAGAAACCTTGCGTTGCCACCCTTGGTTAAAGCTGAGAGAGGGGCTGCCAGCAAGCTGAAGTTCTTGATGAACTTGCGGTAAAAGTTAGTGAAGCCCAGGAAACGCTGAACTTCCTTAACGGACTTGGGGGTGGGCCAATCCGCTACCGCCCCTACCTTCCTGGGGTCCATCTGGACTCGACCGGGTTCCACTACAAATCCCAGGAATTGTACTCCGGAGGAATGGAATTCACATTTTTCCGGCTTAACGTACAAATGGCTGTCAAGGAGGCGTTTGAGTACTTATCTGACATGCTTAGTGTGTTCTTGAAGGGAGCTCGAAAAGATGAGGATGTCATCCAAGTAAACAAACACGAAGATGTTAAGCATATCCCTAAGCACATCGTTTATGAGCGCTTGGAACACAGCCGGGGCGTTGGTCAGGCCGAAGGGCATCACCAAGTATTCGTAGTGACCAGTAGGCGTGTTGAAAGCGGTCTTCCACTCGTCACCGGGTCTGATCCGCACAAGATGGTATGCGTTCCGCAGGTCAAGCTTAGTGAAGACAACTGCTTCCTGGAGCAGCTCAAAGGCTGTGGCCATAAGGGGTAGCGGGTAGCGGTTACGGACGGTTATGGCATTGAGTCCCCGGTAGTCGATGCAAGGACGTAATCCACCGTCTTTTTTGGCCACAAAGAAAAACCCTGCTCCCGCCGGCGAGGTGGATGGACGCATGAGGCCTGCTGCCAGAGCGTCCTTGATGTAGGTATCCATAGCAGCTCGTTCGGGAGGAGATAGGGAAAAGATCCGACCCCTGGGAGGGCAGGTGCCCGGAAACAGGTCGATGGGGCAATCGTAAGGTCTATGGGGTGGTAGTCTGGTGGCCCTCTGTTTGCTAAATACCGGTTTGAGGTCATGGTAACACTCGGGAACTCGGGACAGGTCGATGGATTCTAGAGACTCGGGAGGGGAACTCGGGGAACTCGGGAAGATACAAGTGGCTTGGCACGTAGGACCCCACTGCTTGATAGTGCCCACAGACCAGTCGATGTGAGGGTTATGGCTGTGAAGCCAGGGGTATCCAAGGACGAGAGGGAACTCAGAACAGGAGATCAGATGAGTTCATCACTTCCTGGTGTTGGGAAACTGAAAGTTGCAAGGGGGTAGTGACACGAGTGACAAGTCCAGATCCCAAAGGGCTTCCATCCAACGTAGTAACCCTTATGGGGTCACTTAGAGGTTCAGAGGGAACGCCATTCTCCTTCGCCCAGACACCATCCATGAAGTTACCTGCGGCTCCAGAGTCTACCAAGGCTTGAAGAGGAAGCTCGTGGTTGTCCCAGGAAAGGGTAACTGGAATGAGCAGGCGGGAGTTGGATGGATGGGAGGAGGTTATGTTTCCCGTTACAGTCCTCCGAGGCCTGCAAGGGAGAGTGCGTTTCCCTGGAGCCCGGGACACGTGGAGCGGAAATGGCCCGGTTTGCCGCAATATAGACAGCATCGCTCCCTCATCCGGCGGTCTCTCTCAGCCTGGGAGATGCGTCCAACCTGCATGGGTTCTGGTGGAGCCAGCGAGGATAAAGGTGGAGACTCGGAGCTGGAACCGATAGGAGCTAGGGTGAGAGGTCTACGGTTGAGTTCTCTCTCTCTCAGACGCTGGTCTATGCGCGAGGCCAACTTGATAAGGGACTCGAGGTTGTCCGGTGGTTCCCGAGTGGCCAGTTCATCTTGGATGGTGTCGGAAAGACCCTTCAAAAAGCACGCTGTGAGCACCTCGTCGTTCCAGCCACTCGCTGCTGCCACCGTGCGGAACTGGATGGCATAGTCCGTCACGCTGCGCCGTCCTTGGCGGAGAGTCAGGAGCTGTTTGGCTGAGTCAGGGCCGCTGGTAGGACCTTGAAACACTCGCTTGAATTCTTCAGCAAAGGTAGAGTAGCTGGCACAGCAAGGACTTTGGGCATCCCACACAGCAGTAGCCCAGGCTAGGGCTTTTTCCGACAACAGGGTGATGATATATGCTATCTTGGACCGGTCGGTGGGAAACGACGAGGGTTGCAGCTCGAAGGAGAGAGAACATTGGGTGAAAAACCCCTTACAAACACTCGGATCACCTGAGAACCGTTGGGGAGGTGGCAGACGAGGTTCAGCCAGGGGGTTAACTGCCACGGGCACTTGAATCTGATGTACTGGAGCAGACGCGGTTGCCGGGGAAAGTCGATCAGAAATCTGCTTTATGGAAGTCAGCATCTCCGACAGAAGTTGAGAATGTCTAGCCATTAAGGCCTCTTGCTGAACCAGAGCAGCTTCGTGACGTTGGACAGTCCCCTCGTGGTGGGACAGCATTGAAAAAAAATCCTGGGTACTGGCTGCCTCTGGGTTCATTTTAATGGCTCTGTGTTTCTGTCAGGACCCGGTGTGAGAAACAGTCACTAATAGTCGGCAGAATCCAGAAGATGAGGCAGACACAGCAGTACTAGAGACGGTGGTTTAATCAAGGTAAAAGATCTTCAGGCAAAAATATAAATCCACAACGTCAAAAGTAAAGCCAAGAGAAAAAATGGATATCCTCCAAAATACAAAGAAAATCCACAAAGTGGTAAGAACAGCAGGGAAAAAACAAACCTCAAAAGACTAATCAAAAAATAAACAAGAACAAAACCAGAGTACCTCTGGAAAATCCAACAAGAGAAATATATGTTCACAGCATGGCTGGGGCTGGGTGCTAACATACAAACACAGAGCAAAGAACTGAGGGACACTAATGGTTTAAATACCTACAAGGAAATGAGGCACAGGTGAAAACAATAACTAGAAGGGAAAAAAACAAAAAGGTTCAAAAAGGCGCAATGGGGACATCTAGTGACCAAAACCTGAATAGTCCTGGCCAAACCCTGACACTCAATTAGTATTTGGTAGCATTGCCTTTAAATTGTTTAACTTGGGTCAAACGTTTCGGGTAGCCTTCCACAAGCTTCCCACAATAAGTTGGGTGAATTTTGGCCCATTCCTCCTGACAGAGCTGGTGTAACTGAGTCAGGTTTGTAGGCCTCCTTGCTCGCACACAGTTTTTCAGTTCTGCCCACAAATTTTCTATAGGATTGCGGTGAGGGCTTTGTGATGGCCACTCCAATACCTTGACTTTGTTGTCCTTAAGCCATTTTGCCACAACTTTGGAAGTATGCTTGGGGTCATTGTCCATTTGGAAGACCCATTTGCGACCAAGCTTTAACTTCCTGACTGATGTCTTAAGATGTTGCTTCAATAAATCCACATAATTTTCCTTCTCATGGTGCCATCTATTTTGTGAAGTGGACCAGTCCCTCCTGCAGCAAAGCACCCCCACAAAATGATGCTGCCACCCCCGTGCTTCACGGTTGGGATGGTGTTCTTCGGCTTGCAAGCTTCCCCTTTTTCCTCCAAACATAATGATGGTCATTATGGCCAAACAGTTCTATTTTTGTTTCATCAGACCAGAGGACATTTCTCCAAAAAGTACGATCTTTGTCCCCATGTGCATTTGCAAACTGTAGTCTGGCTTTTTTATGGTGGTTTTAGAGCAGTGGCTTCTTTCTTGTTGAGCGGCCTTTCAGGTTATGTTGATATAGGACTCGTTTTACCGTGGATATAGAAACTTTTGTACCTGTTTCCTCCAGCATCTTCACAAGGTCCTTTGCTGTTGTTCTGGGATTGGTTTGCACTTTTCGCACCAAAGTACGTTCATCTCTAGGAGACCTAGACCTTTCTGAGCGGTATGACGGCTGCGTGGTCCCATGGTGTTTATACTTGCGTACTATTGTTTGTACAGATGAACGTGGTACCTTCAGGCATTTGGAAAGTTCTCCCAAGGATGAACCAGAAAAATTCTGAGGTCTTGGCTGAATTCTTTTGATTTTCTCATGATGTCAAGCAAAGAGGCACTGAGTTTGAAGGTAGGCCTTGAAATATATCCACAGGTTCACCTCCAATAGACTCAAATGATGTCAAAACAGTCAACTTAGTGTATGTAAACTGCTGACCCACTGGAATTGTGATAAAGTGTATCATAAGTGAAATAATCTGTCTGTAAACAATTGTTGGAAAAATTACTTGTGTCATGCACAAAGTAGATATCCTAACCGACTTGCTAAAACTATAGTTTGTTAACAAGACATTTGTGGAGTGGTTGAAAAACGAGTTTTAATGACTCAAACCTAAGTGTATGTAAACTTCCTGACTTCAACTGTATATCGTAAACCAGGAAAAGGAAAACAAAGAAAACTGAATTCAGGAACATACAAAATATAATTGTATTGAGCCCCCTTAGACGTTGTTTATTAGCCATTGTTTTACCAGGTATATTGACAGAAAACACATCTCTTGTACACCAAGGACCCGGGGAAGAGTTGCAGCGTAGGTGAGAAGAGAAAAACGTGCCTTTTTGAAGCAGCTCTCATGCTAGAAATTATTGGGAGACCCCTGCTTTAGACTGTAACATGATCAAATCTCAAGATATGATGCTTCTAGCATCACAAGTGACTTTGTTTCCATATAGGGTAGACTATTAGTCCATGATCCAGCAGGGGGTTGGATAGGCTTACATTGTAATTTGATTTATTGTAATTTGATTATAGTACATTTTTTGAAAATAAGCTATAATCATCAAAACAATAGCCTGTGATAGGCCTACGATAGCCTAGAAATAAATTATTCAATTATTATTCAACAAAATAAATCATACATCAGCATATATACGTATCTAAATTAAGTAAAATACCTAAATACGATTGATCACTAAATCCGCTCAGAAAATGTATCCAAAAACATCCCACGAATGAAACTTCCCAAATCACTGTCCCCTAATCTTAATTTGCACATAAGAAGATGCGCAGACGTCAAAGGCTGTCAAAGGACCAGAGATCTGTATGGTTTTAAACTGGAAATGAGTCAGACGTAGGGGTTAGTTGGGCACAGTAACCCAGTATGAGAAGTTAGATAGTGACCATCTGGATTAGTGATGGATATAGCCAATCTTATCAATGGTCCTTATTCGGATCCCCTTAACTTTTATTTTTATTTTTTGTAGGCTATCTGAAAATGCCATCACATTCAATTCAATTGCACTTGGTTTTGTGAAGTGGGACAATAGAATTAGGAATTAGTCATTTAATAGGATCTCTATAGGTGGAACGTATATCCAATTCTCACAAACTAGTGCAGCATTTGGGTGAAATGTTAACTTGAGATAGCAATTGTTGTCGCGTGAAGTTGTCACGTCATGTTAGGCCTGCAACAGTAGGCTGTTCAATGGGATATGCAAAGGCCAGAATTAAGTGATCGATTAATTAGTTTGGCTTCATAAACCAGGTTTCCATCCAACTTTTTTATGCAAGTACATTTCAGATAAAAAAATGTCGTGACAGGCCTGGTGGAAACAGAACATTTTTCAGTCAACTTTCCAAATGTAGACAAAACAAAATATGCTAGACAAGTTGGGATATTTTTGTGTTAGTAAAATTAATAATGTGAGAAATTTAGGTGGAAACGCTTCTATGTGCAAATATTCAGGGGCGCAACTTTCACTGGGGTTGGGGGAATCGGAATGTGATACATCGGAATGTGATACATCGGAATGTGATACATCGGAATGTGATACATTGGAATGTGATACAAAACAAGGCAACGGTGTGCTTTAGGACCATGCGGGTGCCTCCGAGCAGTCGGGTAGGTTGTTTGGAGCATTTATCCAACTGGATTTAGGACCACGTGGACACCACAAAGTGAGCTGACAGGCTGTGTGAAGTCAAAGCTTCTGGAAGGCTGGCTGGACCAGCACGGGAGAGTTGAGCATAGTTCAGTGTGTACGCGTTGCGCTCTTTCATTGAGTTGTAAAAAGAACAGAAACTGGCTACTCTTTAGTTGACTGATGTAGCTGGCAAGGTAACTGCTGTTTAACTTAACAGAAAAAAACTAAACTAGTGTTTATTCGCAGTGCTGAGCTAGTATTGTAACTGACATGTAACGTTAGCAAATGTTTCATCCCGTCTTGACTGAGGTGAATGAATAAGCTACGCTAGTGAGTAGCTACCACAGCCAGGTCAGCTCTAGCCTCTAGTTATCTGTCAGATAGCAATATGAGGTGGCTGTTATTACTATCTAACAGCAGTTGTTTGAATGGACATGTTTTATAGCTTTTGTTTTGTCCCGTTTCAGGAGTAAATTAATTTGGAAAGCTTTCGCCACTTGATGTACTGTTAGGCAGAAAGCTGGCCAAAAGTTGGCTTACATTAGCTATTATTTTTGCTCAATCAAGCTAGACATGACTCAAATGATGAAACCATCACCAAACGATTGAAGATTGATATTCTGATGTTTTTTCTGTGCAATTTGAGTTGTATTAGTCAGTATGTCAATGTAACGTTATTGATCTGTCAGTTTCCCAAGCTAATTCCCTACTTTTCACACTGACACAGTAATAAACAGCTCTAACGTTACAGGCTTCACTGTCATGGTGCACAGTAGAGGTCTGCGAGGGACCGATTTCTTCATTCCGCTTTCTTCATGCTGGCACCTGCTGGCTTTCTGTCAGTCTCCCTCCCACCTGCTACTGCAAGAACTGGTCCCAAACCCAACCGCAATGTTATTTTAGGCATATGTAATGCAGCTCACTTGCCAGCCATAGTCCCAACAATTGTTACAGGCAATATCAAATGCGCAAACATAACTTTAAAAATAGGTTTAATTACCAGAGATTCTAACATGGCCCTGACATTGTATTACTGGGCTATATCAGCAAATATGCTAGATGTAGTTTGAAGAGAGCAGAGTTGGAGAGACTTGCACTTTCTCTTGAGCTATTTTTATTGCCTACCTTTTAGGAGTGTCAATATTTTCAGACTGAGAAATATGGGTGTTCAATATTTAGGCCTATTTCTAGGCAATGTAGTAAACCATAGTAGCCTAACCTATGGTCACCATAGTAGCCTAACCTATGGTCACCATAGTAACCTAACCTACGGTCACCATAGTAACCTAACCTACAGTATGTGTGCGTTGTGGCTTTTCCTTTTCAATCATGATTACATATTGTGATTGCACTTCGACTCACATTGGTTGAGCGCCCTCCACTTCTTTTCATTGTCATTATTTATTTACAGACTCTGTAGTTAACTACAGTCTAATCATATTTAAGTTAATTTCATATCTAAGTGAACTGCCTTGTGAATTTCCGCTCATGTACTGTAGGCAGCCTACTCTATTTCAATGAGACCACACGTTAGGCGTACTTGAACTCTCACACCCAACTAGGAGATGTAGGCTACTGAAGTTGAAGCAGCGAATCCTGAGTGTGTGAATAATGCGAAAAATATGTGCTTTTAATACAATAGGTAGGCTAACGCATATAAAGCAGAAAGAGGACATTTCAAAAGTGTGACGACCCTCCCACTCTGTCTGCCATATTCTTTCTCTTTGCTCTTGTTTTCCTTATTAGGACGCCGGTGGGTGGAGTCGGGAGGGTCGTCAGCGACATGGGACACATCTGGGCCCGGGTGTGTCCCAGGATAAATACACCACTTCCCCATTCATGGAAGAGACTCTCTCCACGCAGACACCTTTTATAGATTTTGCTGTGGTATTTTTGTGGCCTTTTGTTTGTTTTCTTTGGCACCTTTCAACACCCCGCATTATCACATTTATGCATGCAAACACTCACTTACACTACTGATTACACACACCATTGTTAATTGTATTTAGTTAGTTCTTTATTTAATAAATATATTCTGTTATTCCTTGTCTCCACGTCGTCTCCCTTTTGTTACGAACTTGGAGCCGGTTCGTGACAAAAGAATCTGTTGGACAACCAAAATATTTTCATCCCAAAGTCGTCTGTCTGACCGCCTTGTAACGGTTGTCGTTGGTGGAAGGAGAAGAGGACCAAAGTGCAGCGTGGTACATATTCATAATAATTTAATAAAGAATGAATACTGAACAAAAACAACAAACCGACAAAACGAACAGTTCTGTAAGGTGCAAACAAAAACACTAAACAGAAAATAACTACCCACAAGCCATAGTGGGAAAACAGGCTACCTAAGTATGATTCTCAATCAGAGACAAGGATCGACACCTGCCTCTGATTGAGAACCATACTAGGCCAAACACATAGAAATATAACGACTAGAACAAAACATAGAAAAACAACATAGACTGCCCACCCCAACTCACGCCCTGACCAACTAAATAAAGACATAAAAAAGGAACTAAGGTCAGAACGTGACAGTACCCCCCCCCCTCCCCCCCCCCAAGGTGCGGACTCCGGCCGCAAAACCTGAACCTATAGGGGAGGGTCTGGGTGGGCATTTACCGCCGTGGCGGCTCTGGAGCGGGACGTGGACCCCACTCCACCATAGTCTCGGCCCACTTATGTGGCACCTTAGGAGTAGCGACCCTCGCCACTGACTCCGGATTGGAGACCCTAGTAGAGTGCACCACTGGACTGACGGGCGCCTCTGGACTGACGGGCGCCTCTGGACTGAAGGGCGGCTCCTGACTGAAGGGCGGCTCAGGCGGCTCCTGACTGAAGGGCGGCTCAGGACAGACGGGCGGCTCAGGCGGCTCAGGACAGACGGGCGGCTCAGGCGGCTCAGGACACACGGGCAGCTCAGGACAGACGGGCGGCTCAGGCGGCTCAGGACAGACGGGCGGCTCAGGCTTGGAGAGAGAACCTGGAGGGAGGAGACGGAGAGACAGCCTGGTGCGTGGGGCTGCCACAGGACCCACCAGGCTGGGGAGACCTATAGGAGGCCTGGTGCTTGGAGGAGGCACCGGAAGGACCGGGCTGTGGGGGAGCACTGGAGCTCTGGTGCGCAGCCTTGGCACCACTCCCCCAGGCTGGATGACTATTCTCGCCCGGACCCTCCAGAGTGCAGGCACAGGTTGAACCGGGCTGTGAGTGAGTACTGGAGATCTGGTGCATACCACTCGCACCTCTCCCATAGGCTCAATGCACACATTCGCCCGGCACGAGCGGAGCGCAGGCATAGGACGCACTGCACCCTCCCAGCGCCCCGGAGACACAGCACGCAGAGCCGGCGCAGGATACCCTGGACAGAAACGGCGTACCGGAGACCAGACACGCTGACCGGCACAACACGCCCTGGCTGGATGCCCACTTTCGCATGGCACTTGCGGGGGGCTGGCCTATAGCGCTCCGGGCTATGAACGCGTACTGGCAACACCGTGCGCTTAACCGCATAACACGGTGCCTGACCAGTAACGCGCTGCTTATGATAAGCACGAGGAGTCGGCTCAGGTCTCCAACCTGACTCTGCCACACTCCCCGTGTGTCCCCCCTCGTGCCAGGCCTCTCGTGCCTGTCGCGCTGCCGTGCTACCTCCTCATATCGCCGCCGCTCAGCTTTCGCTGCCTCCAGTTCTTCCTTGGGGCGGCGATATTCCCCAGCCTGTGCCCAGGGTCCCTTACCGTCTAATATCTCCTCCCATGTCCATGAGTCCATAATCCTCTTCTCCCGTTTACCACGCTGCTTGGTCCTTGGTTGGTGGGTAGTTCTGTAACGGTTGTCGTTGGTGGAAGGAGAAGAGGACCAAAGTGCAACGTGGTACATATTCATAATATTTTAATAAAGAATGAATACTGAACAAAAACAACAAACGAACAGTTCTGTAAGGTGCAAACAAAAACACTAAACAGAAAATAACTACCCACAAGCCATAGTGGGAAAACAGGCTACCTAAGTATGATTCTCAATCAGAGACAACGATCAACACCTGCCTCTGATTGAGAACCATACTAGGCCAAACACATGGAAATATAACGACTAGAAAAAACATAGAAAAACAACATAGAATGCCCACCCCAACTCACGCCCTGACCAACTAAAATAAAGACATAAAAAAGGAACTAAGGTCAGAACGTGACACGCCTGCTCCTGCCTAGAGCATGAAAAATGCAGACCGCACCACAATGATCAATGATCTCGTCTGGACCGCAGCCCTCTAGTGCAGTTAGTACACAGCACTATGCTCATCATGTTTTAGCAGGATTAGATGGTGACTGGGGTCCCAGCAGGATCAGACAGCGAGGGAAGACCAGTCCATGGAGCTCAGGTGAATTTTGCAGTATATTCAGTGAATGATACAAAGTTCCATCTTGAGTTAAAAGGTAGACCTACAGTAGCTACAGGACAGCAGCTTAAAGCTAAAGTCTGGGATCTGGGAATAATGGTCATTTCAATTATTGAACCATTGATTCTATTTGGGATAATATAATGTATAAATGTACACCAAGGTATTTCTTTGTCATGCCTCATTTTAGGAGGATCAGATGGTGACAGGGGTCTCATCAGGGTCAGGCAGCCAGGGAAGACCAGTCTGTGACAGAGGTGAGGTGAATTTTTGCAGATACAACACTTTATTCTCTCTGTCCAGCAAACACTGGACAAGCCAGATGCTATTTTAAGGCAGCCTGACAAACACCCAAAGTTGATTTCCAGACTGTATCAGGGGTTGATAGAGGATTTTCCCGATGACACAAAACATGTAAAACAAAAATGTGAGGAAGACCTGGGAGACGCTATTGATGATGAATGGATACAGATGTGTTAGAATGCCCAGTCATGTTCATATCATCTCAGACATAAATTACTGTAGTTTAAGACCATCCATAGAACGTTCTATATGCCAGTGAAACTGAATATCATACACTTAGAAATTGTATTATTCTGCTGGAGGTGTAAAGCACAAAAAGGGACATATTTGCACATGCTGTGGTCTTGTGAAGGCTGGCTGAATTCTGGCAAAGAGTATTTTCTTTTATCTCAGCATGTCTACAGATTCTCCCTTCTCCCTTTTTTTGTTTGCTTGGAAATGTTGATACTGGAGACTGTTATCAGAAGAAACTGTGTAACCTAGTATTTATAGTGACTAACAAATGCATTGCCATTAATGGGACGGTTGGTTATTCTCCCACAATGTATGGAAGAAATGTACAGTTATATACAGTTTCACTAGATGTGTTTTAAGATTGAGGGTATACTGTGCTACATTCATAAGGTCTGAATGCCTTCTGTGGAATACTGTACGACAAAAGGAGTCTGTATTGAAAACATGCCCACGTCAGGGGAGATACCTATTTAGGCAATCCCTAGCTGCTGGGCTGCTCAGTAACGGGCCTGGGTGTCTGCCGTACTGTTGGTTGTCACTCTGTCCTTGGCCTAACACACCTGAAACCAATAATGAATGTTTCACTAAGATCCTAATGTTGAGTGGGGTGTTTTGGGTTGGGGCGCTGCAGGGCCATGGACCCATAGGGGCAGGACGGGGTGACCCAGCTATATTGTGTGGAAGTAAAAAGAGCTCTGTAGTAGTATTAGGCCAATGCTATGAATTATATGGAGGGTGTACTGCTTCTGTGTGTTAATGTGTAGGTTTATCTGTGTTCTTATTAACATTTTGTTTTCCAAACCTTTCCCTTGAGACATAAAAAAAAGATGGGAAGGAAGTTGTGTTGGGGCGAGGGTTGAGTTATTGAATAGACTGGTGGGGGTCGGGCGTGTAGGCGGCTCGGGTTGGCTGGGCGATCTGGCTGAAATTTGATATAGAGGATCAAAAGTTGTCTTTGTACTTTATTTGTAGGAGTTGTTCATTTGTTAAGCTATTGGTTAAAGGTGCAACACAATATTGATTATTGAATTATCATGGATCTAGTTCAGTCATATCAATCACTTAAACATATTTAATAATCTCTTACCTAGCTTGATGACTGTGGGCATTTTTGTTTACTTTTTGTTGTTCTAAATAGAGATGGCTAGAAGGGCCATGGGAGGTCCCCCAGACCCCCTGCCAAGTTACGTCCCCCTCTGCAAATAGCACTGCTGGCTGATTTAAAAAGTCATAGTCAATTGCTCAATAATATAATAATACTCTTAGCAACAAAAAATATATATATATTTTACAATATGTAGAATCTATGAGAATAAAAAGGTCCAGAACTTTTGTGAAACATCACAGCACAGTTGACAAATATATGGCAAATAGAAATCCAAACTGGATGGTGTTCAGAGATAGATGGGAGGGTTTGAGTGGAGCTGAAGGATGGGACTAAAAACAAACAAAAGATAACTATTGTAAAATATACTGTGTCCGTAAAATGGATATAGTATGTATAAGCTGTAAGTAGAAGTCTAAGTGTTGTTGTCCATTAGTTTACTCCAATTAGGGGAGGGATGGTTGGGTTAGGGGTAAATAATAAAGGAAAACATAGTTTTACATATATATAAGTATTTACAAAAATATATAAGGTATATTGGAAATGATGCAGACAATTACATTTATGCAATAATAAAGCTGATCTATCCCTTATTTATTTTTTAATAAATAGATTTAAAAAATGTTTTAAATCCAAAGTTGCCCCCCTGCAAATAGTGATATAATAACCATCATATCTAAGTAAACTTGGAGTCATGGGATGACGTGTGTTACTCCCAATATGACTTGTTGGGAAAGCACGCAGTTTACTAGGCTACAGATTAAATAAATTATGGTTACTGCATTGTTGCGTTTAAAGCTTGCAAGAAAGGCATTTCACTGTACTTGTGCATGTGACATTAAAACTTGAAGATGACATAAATGATGATGAATTTCACAGGGTGGTGAAAGTGCAAGGTGATGAGCTTGATGCTCCTTTCCAATAAATATCGAGGGTCTTATTCAATTTTTCTAGTGACATGATAAATTGATGCTTGGCTGCCATTTGACGAATCTCGCTCCATTGTCCATAATATTCTCATTATGTAGGCTATAATACATGCACTCTAGCCAACCGTGCTATCTGCGCACACTATCTGCATGCTGTTGGCTAGAGCACACGTGCCAACACCAGAGTGGGCACACACACTAAATAACACAACAAAAAAACATACAGTTGAAACCCATTTAACTTGTGTTTTTTAATCGGTACATGGGAATTTAACTCAACATTTACTTGTATGTGTAGGCCCACTATGTCACCACGCACAGCCTTTTATCGGCAACAAGTCCATTTTATGGAAACACATATGTGGTGGGGAAATGCACATGTTTTTATGCGGATTTCAGAATATTCGCACGAAAATCTGTTGCAAATTGGATGGAAATTTAGGGGGCTTGGAATTCTCATAAAGGACTAATGTCATAATTTTGAGGAAGGACATTGACGGTAATGCGCAACAGTAATTTGCAACACTAGCTAGGTTTCCATCCAATGTGCGACTGATTTTCATGTGAATATTTTTAAATGTGCATAAAATAATATGCACATTTTCCCACAAGAGATGTGTTTTCATAAAACTGACTTATTGCGGGATAAAAGTATGTGCGTGATGACGTAGTGCACATAAAAATCTTTGCATTAAATTCCCATGTACAGAATAAAACATACAAGTTAAATGGGTTTCCATCACATTTCAACTCGACTGATGGTTTAGTAACAAAAACTGTTGCGTTATATAGCAAATGTGCCCACTCTGGACTTGACGTGCGCTCTAGACAACTACTCAACAGTTTGCGGATACAGTGCTGGTAAACTACCTACATTATGAGATTATTATGGATAAGAGGGATAATATTTTTATTTATCAAAGGCAGCCACATCAATCATCATGTCACCAGAATATGACCCTCAATATTTATTGGAAAGGAGTATCAAGCACATCACTTGCACTTTCCTTACTACAGCTGTGACGGAAACAGGACGTTTCGGCACTATTTTATGAATGCCAACAGATAATTTGTTCGTTCATTTGACATCGTGGGATCTTTTTGTGTCAGTAACATTAATTATGCGAGAAATTGGGGTGGAAACGCTTTTATGGGCAAATATTGATATAATAACCATAATATCTAATTAAACTTGGAGTCAAATGATGACATGTGTGGTCTTCCCACTATTACTTGTTGGGAAAGCATGCCGTTTATTCGGCTACAGATGAAATAATTTATGATGAATTTGACAGGGTGGTGAAAGTGCAAGGTGATCTTGATGCTCCTTTCCAATAAATATTGAGGGTCTTATTCTGGTGACATGATGATTGATGCTTGACTGCCATTTGACAAATAAAAATATTATTGCTCTTATCCATAATAATCTGATCATGTACTGTAAGACTAGCCACACAGCCTACCTGCACTGTATCTGCAAGCTGTTGGCTAGAGCGCACATGGCAAGACCAAAGAGGCACATTTGCTATTTAATATAACAGTTTTTGTGACAAAATATCAGTAGAGCTTAAAATGTGATGGAAAACACTGAACTTTAAAATGCTATTTGGTACATGAAAACTTAAGCAGAGAAAGTACATTTTGTGTGCACTGTCATTACGTACTGTTTTTTTAAAATCCACAAGTCAGTTTTCTGGAATTAAAATATTTTCATGAAAATCTGTTTACAATGGAATGTAAACCTAGCTATTTATGCTATAAATAAACAAGTTTTTTCCTCGATTTGTATTAGGCTAATTATCAACTCATTTTCGAGAAGGCATAATATGTCTTCAGTTCATTGTTAAGGGATCTAATATGCCTTACCACCACCAAAACAATCAACATGAATACTCGATCTCTAATTAATTTGGATCTTACTGATGTGGAAATGTTAGTGCATTATTGATTATGTTAGGCTAAACAATTATCAATATGAATAGGCTATCTGATGTCCGCCTGATGTCCGCCCCAGTCCGCCTGGCCTTGCTGCTATTCCAGTTTCAACTGTTCTGCCTGCGGTTACGGAACCCCTACCTGTCCCAGACCTGCTGTTTTCAACTCTTAATGATCGGCTATGAAAAGCCAACTGAGATTTATTCCTGATTATTATTTGACCATGCTTGTCATTTATGAACATTTTGAAAATCTTGGCTCTCTCTAATTTTCTCCTTCTCTCTTTCTTTCTCTCGGAGGACCTGGGCCCTAGGACCATGCGTCGGGACTGCCGCCCGTGGTGACTCCTTGCTGTCCCCAGTCCGCCTGGCCTTGCTGCTATTCCAGTTTCAGCTGTTCTGCCTGCGGTTATGGAACCGCCACCTGTCCC
Source organism: Salvelinus namaycush (assembly GCF_016432855.1). Classification (NCBI taxonomy): domain Eukaryota; kingdom Metazoa; phylum Chordata; class Actinopteri; order Salmoniformes; family Salmonidae; genus Salvelinus; species Salvelinus namaycush. The sequence continues at coordinate 29,883,512 of NC_052328.1, forward strand.
AGACCTGCTGTTTTCAACTCTTAATGATCGGCTATGAAAAGCCAACTGAGATTTATTCCTGATTATTATTTGACCATGCTTGTCATTTATGAACATTTTGAAAATCTTGGCTCTCTCTAATTTTCTCCTTCTCTCTTTCTTTCTCTCGGAGGACCTGGGCCCTAGGACCATGCGTCGGGACTGCCGCCCGTGGTGACTCCTTGCTGTCCCCAGTCCGCCTGGCCTTGCTGCTATTCCAGTTTCAGCTGTTCTGCCTGCGGTTATGGAACCGCCACCTGTCCCAGACCTGTTGTTTTTCAACTCTTAATGATCAGCTATGAAAAGCCAACTGAAAATTATTCATGATTATTATTTGACCATGCTTGTCACTTATGAACATTTTTGAACATCTTGGCATAGTTTTGTTATAATCTCCACCCGGCACAGCCAGAAGAGGACTGGCCACCCCTCATAGCCTGGTTCCTCTCTAGGTTTCTTCCTAGGTTTTGGCCTTTCTAGGGAGTTTTTCCTAGCCACCGTGCTTCTACACCTGCATTACTAGCTGTTTGGGGTTTTAGGCTGGGTTTCTGTACAGCACTTCGAGATATTAGCTGATGTATGAAGGGCTATATAAAATAAAATTGATTGATTGATTGATTGATGTTGTTTTAAAACTATTTCCCTAAAATGTATTTTTGGTTAAATCATTTAAAATTCGTTTTAATAGGCCTATATTTTCTTTTACATCAAAAATTCGAAAATAACTTGGGGGAAACTGAGCGCCTTCTTGAAAATGTAAAATGTCAACAATGCTTCAACATTGAATTTAAAACAATGGGATGTTAATTAGGCCTAGGCTATGTTTGTTTTTAGAGGGACAACAATTGATTAAATCGGACGTGGCATTTGTAAAATCGGGCAAAATTCCAAAAAAGCACAACTCTCCAAAAATCACACAGTATCCAAATAACATCTCATGTTTGTTCCATTGATATAATACCAGTAATCCGTGACTGTTACCAGCTCCCACTGTATCAAACTCTTTCAAGACGGTGTGTAAATACATTTTTCAGGGCGCAAACACCGACAGATCTATTAGAGATCAGTCGTTTTCAGCCGGTTTAATATTAATTAACTTTATCCTGAATCCTTCAGAAGGCCGCGCAACGAAAAAGAGATTTCGGGCTGCTATTTTCCGCGCGAGGCCCAGGGTGCCCTTTTGATAATTTCAGTCTCTCCTCGGTGTGCTCCTTCTGATTGGTCGAGGGAGTAAGAAGGGGAACATCTTTAATTAAGTAGATAATCTCTTGTTGGGATGAGAGTGGGTCCGTTTCAGAGCCCCCCTCGAGTGAGTCCCGCATGAGAACCTTGGCATATACAGCCAGTGGAGTTGTGTATGTATGTAGGGTTGGTAGCCTCTCGCTATATCCTCTCTTCTCCTTTAGAGAGCTGCTGAATGTGCATGCCATCTCTATCCTCTCTCGTCTCTTCTGGCAGGATGTTCATGCATTTGGAGGTCTTTTACTGTATCTTAATTTTGATGTCTCACATGACAACGTCTTGCTGCAGCTGGTGAGTTTGAACCATTTTGGATTCTTTGTGATTGCCTCATTGATTTGATGCAATGTATGTGATAGGAAGGTCGTTCATGAAATATTGGTACATAGGCCTATTGGAATGTATAAATAATTCCATGATTTATATGTTGAAATGTTTTTCTATTTACTGATCAAATTAAAAAGTGAGTTTCTGTTCAGTTTTTTTACCTTCCAAAATGGTTTACCAAATGACATCATTTGGTGCAGGACTGGGAAACAGTTAGGCTTCTTGATTTTCCTTTATGAGAATGTAGGCATGGACAATTATTAAATGATTATAATTAAATATTTTCCTAAAATTCTTGTTTGTTGCATGTTTATTACTCATGAATATACTTTCATCCCACTGTATTTTCTTGAGTTTTTGTGTATGTGACCAGTAACAATGTATTTTGTCAGTATAAATTAATACTTTTATCATAATTAGCGTAGGGCTTTATTTTAGGTATTTTGGATATAACATCCCCAAGAAATGTCACTTTACCAGCATGGTTATTGACCAGCAGGCGGGGGTTTCATTCATATGGGAGACAATGATTTAGATTGATGATGGTTTAGTACCATGTTATTACATTTTATTAAAGATAGTTATCTAATGAGGGAGCAAAGAAATCCCTCCCTTTACTGAAGGACACGGAATTTCTGAGAGTATGCTAATAAATGCTTCAGTACCATGTTATTTAAGATAGCCAATGATGCTATCGTACCATGTTATTAAATGTTATTAAAGATAACTAATGAGAGACTTAAGTGAGGGAGCTGTGGAATTCCTTCCCTGGCTGAAGGACAACTCTTAATTCCCAGAGTTAATAAGCTGTCTCCTCTTCCAGGTCAGTGAATAATTTCCTTATGACTGGACCTAAGGTAAGCCAACATTCTTTTGATCTTCTGGCCAGATCCCTCTTTCCCTTCCCTTCTTCCCTATCCCAAAAAAGAGAGCAAAGACCACCCCTGTAAGGATCTCATATTGCTGTCTGCGAACATTACTCTCTTTCCCCTCTGTTTCTAAATAGACTGCATTTCTCCAGAATGAGATTGTCATGGGTACATATAAATATAAATATGTCCTTTCATCATTGATTTGTTGTAACAACAGCAAGGGTAGGCCTAATCAGTGTAATGGTGACCTTTTGGGTTTCTATCTATGGCTCTTGACTCTATTAAGGCTGAGAAGCTTTGAATGTCCATGGGCTGAGATAGTAGAGGCATGGAGAGTTATTTGTTCAGTGTGTATAGAGGCAACCTGGTCTTAGAGCAATTCTTATATTCTATATGTAAATCAAAGATGCTCCTTTAGTATGATATGTTACGTTTTGTATGGTATGTATCCATTTGTATACAATTTGTATACAATTCGTATTATATATGTTACGAATTTGCAAAACATACAATATGTTGCGAATTTGCAAAACCTATGATATGTTACGAGTTCTAGCTAGGTGGCTAACATTAGCTAGCTGGCTAATGTTAGCTAGGCTAGGGGTTAGGGGTTAAGGTTAGGGTTAAGTTTAGAAGTTAGCTTAACGCGTTAGGGTTAGGGTTAGGGGAAGGGTTAGCTAACATGATAAGTAGTTGCAAAATAGCTAAAAACTAGTAAGTAGTTGAAAAGTTGTTAATTACCTAAAATACTAAAGTTGTCCATGATGACTTTCGAACTTGCAACTTTTGGGTCGCTAGACGTTTGCGTTATAGGCCCGACCAACCACCCTACTTTCATTTTTTCCTTAAGTAACCATCTGCCTTATGTAACCATACCAAACGTAACATATCATACTAATTTGAGTGTCCCAGATTTACATTTACTATGTTGTGTCTAGTCTATGAGACCAGGCTGGCTCTATCAACTCAGGGACCTATAGATCTAGGCTAGGCAGTAGAGGTCCCTAGATTGATAGATCTAGACTAGAGGCAGTAGGATTCCCTGGATTGATAGATCTAGACTAGAGGCAGTAGGATTCCCTGGGTTGATAGATCTAGACTAGACTAGAGGAGGAGAGGCATTAGATAATGTGTGTTGCGTGTGAATAAACTAGAGGCAGTAGTGGCAGGGAAGGCAGTGCTGGCCTGTGCAGTACTATGATGTGGTGGGTGGTCATCATTAGCCCACCAGACCGCAGTGAGAAGCAGAGAGGTGGTGGCTCAGTCTCTGCACAAGCCACTTGAGACATATCATTCACACAGTCTCAACAAGGACCAGAGAGCTAGGCGAACAAGCCAAGTGGACATAGTGAACTTGTAAAGAATAGGGCTTGGGATTCCAACTCATTCAGGGGTTGTGAAACAGGTTAAAAAAGTTGAATTAATATTGTATTAAGACTTTTCCCACCGTTGTTAAAAAAAACAAAAATCTTGTATACACTACGACTTTTAGGGTTATGGAAGTAAATGTCCCTAGAATGTGTTGCTTCCCATGGTCATGATTGAACCTATTCAGTTTTAAGTGACCTGATGATATACTCTGTGTTCCTCAAGGTGTACCTGATTTACTCCAGCAGCGTAGCGGCCGGGGCTCAGAGCGGCATCGAGGAGTGTAAGTATCAGTTTGCCTGGGACCGATGGAACTGCCCTGAGAGAGCCCTGCAGCTGTCCACACACAGAAGCCTCCGCAGCGGTAAGAGCAAATGAATATAGTGTACTATTTTTGACCAGAAGATATGTAGGACACTATATGTTCAAAAGTAATGTAGTACTGTATATGCTGACTCATTTGATCTGCCCTTTAATAACAGACCGAAGGATGGCATTTGTTTGTTAAGTCATGAGATTCATCAGTCAAAAGGATCATTACAGCAACCCAACAGCCGCCATGGTCGCCTCGCCTAAATCAACAGCAAGCCCCACGGTCGCCCTGGCTAAATCAACAGCAACCCCACGGTCACCCTGGCTAAAACAACACAACCCCACTGTCACCCTGGCTAAAACAACACAACCCCACTGTCACCCTGGCTAAAACAACACAACCCCACTCTCACCCTGACTAAATCAACAGCAACCCCACGGTCACCCTGGCTAAATCAACAGCAACCCCACGGTCGCCCTGGCTAAATCAACAGCAACCCCACTGTCACCCTGGCTAAAACAACACAACCCCACTCTCACCCTGGCTAAATCAACAGCAACCCCACTGTCACCCTGGCTAAAACAACAGCAACCCCACTGTCACCCTGGCTAAAACAACACAACCCCACTCTCACCCTGGCTAAAACAACACAACCCCACTGTCACCCTGGCTAAAACAACACAACCCCACTGTCACCCTGGCTAAAACAACACAACCCCACTGTCACCCTGGCTAAAACAACAGCAACCCCACTGTCACCCTGGCTAAATCAACAGCAACCCCACTCTCACCCTGGCTAAAACAACACAACCCCACTCTCACCCTGGCTAAAACAACACAACCCCACTCTCACCCTGGCTAAAACAACAGCAACCCCACTCTCACCCTGGCTAAAACAACACAACCCCACTCTCACCCTGGCTAAAACAACACAACCCCACTCTCACCCTGGCTAAAACAACAGCAACCCCACTGTCACCCTGGCTAAAACAACACAACCCCACTGTCACCCTGGCTAAAACAACACAACCCCACTCTCACCCTGGCTAAAACAACACAACCCCACTGTCACCCTGGCTAAATCAACAGCAACCCCACGGTCACCCTGGCTAAATCAACAGCAACCCCACGGTCACCCTGGCTAAAACAACACAACCCCACTGTCACCCTGGCTAAAACAACACAACCCCACTCTCACCCTGGCTAAAACAACACAACCCCACTGTCACCCTGGCTAAATCAACAGCAACCCCACGGTCACCCTGGCTAAATCAACAGCAACCCCACGGTCACCCTGGCTAAAACAACAGCAACCCCACTGTCACTGTAACAGTTCCAATGGTGGACATGAAAGAGTCAGGTGCAGAGAGCAGGGTAATCTCAATCGAGTGGATTTATTATTTCACCCAGAAATAATCACATAAACGGCGACGCCACACAAACAACGGGCGCGTCAAAATACTGTCCAATAAAAGTAGGACTGAAATCCACTATACGAAACACCACCAACACAAACAGAAAAACAAGCCCGCACAAAAGTCGGCGGGCCAACTGGGTTTAAATAACCCCCTACCCTAAACACAAAACAGGTGATACAAATTAGACAAACTCAAAAGAAAACAGAAAAGGGGATCGGTGGCAGCTAGTAGACCGGAGACGACGACCGCCGAGCACCGCCCGAACGGGAAGAGGCACCATCCTCGGCGGGATTCGTAACAGTACCCCCCTCCCGACGCGCGGCTCCTGCAGCGCGCCGACCCCGGCCTCGAGGACGACCCGGAGGGCGAGGAGCAGGGCGATCCGGATGGAGGCGGTGAAAGTCCCTCAAGAGGGACGGATCCAAAATGTCCCCCACCGGTACCCAGCATCTCTCCTCCGGACCGTACCCCTCCCAGTCCACGAGGTACTGCAGGCCCCTCACCCGGCGTCTTGAGTCCAGAATGGCTCGTATCCTATACGCCGGGGACCCCTCGATGTCGAGAGGGGGAGGAGGGACCTCCGGTACCTCACCTTCCTGCAGGGGACCAGCTACCACCGGCCTGAGGAGAGACACATGAAACGAGGGGTTAATACGATAGTAAGAGGGAAGTTGTAACCTATAACACACCTCGTTTATCCTCCTCAGGACTTTAAATGGCCCCACACACTGCGGCCCCAGCTTCCGGCAGGGCAGGCGGAGGGGCAGGTTTCGGGCCGAGAGCCAGACCCTGTCCCCTGGTGCGAACACAGGGGCCTCACTGCGGTGGCGGTCAGCGCTCCTCTTCTGCCGTTCACTGGCCTGCCTGAGAGAGTCCTGGACCGCTCGCCAGGTCTCTCTAGAGCGCTGTACCCACTCCTCCACCGCAGGAGCGTCGGTCTGGCTCTGATGCCACGGAGCCAGGACCGGCTGGTACCCCAGTACACATTCGAAGGGCGACATGTTCGTTGATGAGTGGCGGAGTGAGTTCTGAGCCAACTCCGCCCACGGGACGTACCTCGCCCATTCTCCTGGCCGGTCCTGGCAATACGACCTCAGAAACCTACCCACTTCCTGGTTCACTCTTTCCACCTGCCCATTACTTTCGGGGTGATACCCAGAGGTGAGGCTGACCGAGACCCCCAGACGCTCCATAAACGACCTCCACACTCGGGACGTGAACTGGGGACCTCGATCAGATACGATGTCCTCCGGCACCCCGTAATGCCGGAAGACGTGGGTAAATAGAGCCTCCGCAGTCTGTAGGGCCGTAGGGAGACCAGGCAATGGGAGGAGACGACAGGACTTAGAGAACCGATCCACAACGACCAGAATGGTAGTGTTCCCCTGAGATGGAGGAAGATCAGTCAAAAAATCTACCGAGAGATGAGACCATGGCCGTTGTGGAACCGGAAGGGGTTGTAACTTCCCTCTCGGTAGGTGCCTAGGAGCCTTACTCTGAGCGCATACCGAGCAGGAGGAGACATAGAGTCTCACGTCCTTAGCCAAGGTGGGCCACCAGTATTTCCCTCTAAGACCCCGCACTGTCCTCTCCATCCCCGGATGACCCGAAGAAGGTAGTGTGTGAGCCCACCGAATCAATCGATCACGGACACCAAGCGGTACGTACTTAAGGCCAGTCGGACACTGGGACGGCACAGGTTCTACCCTCAACGCCCGCTCGATGTCCGCGTCCACCTCCCATACCATCGGGGCCACCAGACAAGAGGCGGGAAGGATGGGAGTCGGATCGATGGGCCGGTCATCCGTGTCATAGAGACGAGACAGCGCGTCGGCCTTAGTGTTGAGGGAACCTGGTCGGTAAGAGATCGTGAATCTAAAACGAGTAAAGAACATGGCCCACCTCGCCTGACGCGGATTCAGTCTCCTCGCCTCTCGGATATACTCCAGATTGCGGTGGTCAGTCCAGATGAGAAAAGGGTACTTAGCCCCCTCAAGCCAGTGTCTCCACACCTTCAGGGCTTTTACCATAGCTAGTAGCTCCCTGTCCCCCACATCATAGTTCCGCTCCGCCGGACCCAGCTTCTTAGAAAAGAAAGCACAGGGACGGAGCTTCGGTGGCGTGCCCGAGCGCTGTGATAGCACGGCTCCAACACCAGCCTCGGACGCATCCACCTCCACTATGAACGCTAATGAAGGGTCCGGATGCGCCAACACGGGAGCCTCAGTAAACCGTGCCTTCAACTGGTTGAAAGCTCCCTCTGCCTCAGCCGACCACTGTAGACGCACCGGCCCTCCCTTTAGCAGTGAGGTAATGGGTGCCGCCACTTGGCCAAAACCCCGGATAAACCTCCGGTAGTAATTGGCAAACCCTAAAAACCGCTGCACCTCCTTTACCGTGGTCGGAGTCGGCCAATTACGCACGGCGTTAACGCGGTCACTCTCCATCACCACCCCTGAGGTGGAAATGCGATAACCCAGGAAGGAAACGGCTTGTTTGGAGAACACACATTTCTCAGCCTTGACGTATAGGTCATGCTCCAGCAGCCGCCCAAGGACCCTGCGCACCAGGGAGACATGCGCGGCGCGTGTGGCAGAATAGATCAAGATGTCATCAATATACACTACCACACCCTGCCCGTGCAAGTCCCTGAGAATCTCATCTACAAAGGATTGGAAGACGGCTGGAGCATTCTTTAACCCATACGGCATGACGAGGTACTCATAGTGGCCTGATGTGGTACTAAACGCTGTTTTCCACTCGTCTCCTCCCCGAATACGCACCAGATTATACGCGCTCCTGAGGTCCAGTTTTGTGAAAAAACGTGCTCCGTGGAATGATTCCACTGCCGTAGCGATGAGAGGTAGCGGATAACTAAATCCCACTGTGATTGAATTTAGACCTCGATAATCAATGCACGGACGCAGACCTCCCTCCTTCTTTCTCACAAAAAAGAAACTCGAGGAGGCGGGTGACATGGAGGGCCGAATGAACCCCTGTCTCAGAGTTTCCGTGACATATGTCTCCATAGCCAACGTCTCCTCCTGTGACAATGGGTACACATGACTCCTGGGAAGTGCAGCGTTCTCCTGGAGGTTTATCACGCAATCCCACCGTCGATGAGGTGGTAATTTGGTCGCTTTCTTCTTACTAAAAGCGATAGCCAAATCGGCATATTCTGGGGGAATGCGCACAGTGGAAACCTGGTCTGGACTCTCCACCGATGTGGCACCGATGGAAACTCCCACACACCTACCTGAACACTCCTCTGACCACCCCTGAAGAGCTCCCTGTCTCCAGGAAATGAGGGGATTGTGAATGGCTAACCAGGGAACCCCCAACACCACCGGAAACCCAGGTGAATCAATAAGGTAGAAACTAATCTGCTCCCTATGATCCCCCTGCGTTACCATGTCCAGCGGAATCGTGGCCTCCCTGATCAGCCCTGACCCTAACGGTCGGCTATCTAAGGAGTGCACAGGGAAAGGTGGGTCTATCTGCACCAACGGAATACCCAACTTACGGGCGAGTCCGCGATCCATAAAACTCCCAGCTGCGCCTGAGTCTACTAGCGCCTTATGCTGGAGAGAGGGGAAAAACGCAGGGAAAAAAATAACCAAAAACATGTGACCGACAGGAAGCTCTGGGTGAGTCTTGTGCCTACTCACCTGGGGTGACCGAGAAGTATTCCGCCTGCCATCTCTACTCCCAGAGGCACTCCTCCAGCACCGGTCCGAAGTGTGTCCTCTTCGGCCACAATAGGTGCAAGAGAAGCCACCTCCTCCGGCCCCCCTAGATGCAGCCCCTCCCAACTCCATCGGAGTTGGAGCGGGAGGGCTGGGAGGTGGAACTGACAGGACCCCCTCTGAACGCCCGCGGGCAGCTAGCAGGTTGTCCAGTCGTATAGACATGTCAATGAGCTCATCGAGGGAGAGTGTAGTGTTTCGACAAGCTAGCTCCCGACGGACGTCCTCCCGAAGGCTACATCGGTAATGGTCCATCAGGGCCCTGTCATTCCACCCCGCACCAGCAGCCAAGGTCCGGAACTCCAAGGCGAAGTCTTGCGCACTCCTCGTCTCCTGTCTGAGGTGGAATAGTCGCTCACCCACCGCTCGGCCTTCCTGAGGGTGGTCAAATACGGCCCGAAAGCGGCGGGTGAACTCTGGGTAGTGGTCTCGAACCGAGTCTGGGCCGTTCCAGACCGCGTTAGCCCATTCCAGGGCTCTACCCGTCAGACAGGAGATGAGGAGGCTAACACTCTCCTCTCCAGAGGGAGTCGGATGAACGGTGGCCAAGTAGAGCTCCAACTGGAGCAAAAACCCCTGGCACCCAGCCACCGCTCCGTCGTACTCCCTTGGGAGCGCGAGACGCAATGCGCCTGAACCAGATGCCGACGTTGAAGGAGTAGGTTGCGACGTCGGGATACCACTCCTCTCCCATCGCTCCATCCTCTCCATCATCATGTCCATCGCCGACCCAATCCGATGGAGAACGGCGGTGTGATGAAGGACACGCTCCTCCATCGATGGAAGAGGGGTGGTTGCTGCTTCTGCTGACTCCATGACTGGTGCGGGCTTCTGTAACAATTCCAATGGTGGACATGAAAGAGTCAGGTGCAGAGAGCAGGGTAATCTCAATCGAGTGGATTTATTATTTCACCCAGAAATAATCACATAAACGGCGACGCCACACAAACAACGGGCGCGTCAAAATACTGTCCAATAAAAGTAGGAATGAAATCCACTATACGAAACACCACCAACACAAACAGAAAAACAAGCCCGCACAAAAGTCGGCGGGCCAACTGGGTTTAAATAACCCCCTACCCTAAACACAAAACAGGTGATACAAATTAGACAAACTCAAAAGAAAACAGAAAAGGGGATCGGTGGCAGCTAGTAGACCGGAGACGACGACCGCCGAGCACCGCCCGAACGGGAAGAGGCACCATCCTCGGCGGGATTTGTAACAGTCACCCTGGCTAAAACAACAGCAACCCCACTGTCACCCTGGCTAAAACAACACAACCCCACTCTCACCCTGGCTAAAACAACACAACCCCACTGTCACCCTGGCTAAAACAACACAACCCCACTCTCACCCTGGCTAAAACAACAGCAACCCCACTGTCACCCTGGCTAAATCAACAGCAACCCCACGGTCACCCTGGCTAAATCAACAGCAACCCCACGGTCACCCTGGCTAAAACAACAGCAACCCCACGGTCACCCTGGCTAAATCAACAGCAACCCCACTCTCACCCTGGCTAAAACAACACAACCCCACTGTCACCCTGGCTAAAACAACACAACCCCACTCTCACCCTGGCTAAAACAACACAACCCCACTGTCACCCTGGCTAAATCAACAGCAACCCCACTGTCACCCTGGCTAAAACAACAGCAACCCCACTGTCACCCTGGCTAAATCAACAGCAACCCCACGGTCACCCTGGCTAAATCAACAGCAACCCCACGGTCGCCCTGGCTAAAACAACAGCAACCCCACGGTCACCCTGGCTAAAACTACAGCAACCCCACGGTCACCCTGGCTAAAACTACAGCAACCCCACGGTCACCCTGGCTAAAACTACAGCAACCCCACGGTCACCCTGGCTAAAACTACAGCAACCCCACGGTCACCCTGGCTAAAACTATGCTACAAATCCAATTCACAACATCCTACTGAGCCACCCATCGACAGGACACTGCTCAGGGGCCTTGCGAAAATATGGCACGCCAATGGCAATTAGAGCCAATGTGTTAATTACCAGGAGAGATAGGAGATAAAGGATACTGTTGAGTGAGAGGCGTTGAAATAGAAGCCCCACTCTGAAGATAATGACTAGAGGAGAGGAATGACCTCTTCAGGAGAAGGTATTCCTGAGTGCATTTAAAATGTCTCTCTCACACACAGCAAACAGAGACAGCGTTTGTCCTTGCCATCAGTTCAGCAATCATTACTACTATAATGTCATATAATATTATATATAATATTTGTTTTTTGTCCACAGCGAACCGAGAGACAGCGTTTGTCCTTGCCATCAGTTCAGTAATCATTGCTACTAAATCAAATATCATTTACATAACAATAACGAGGCTATATACAGTGGGTACCGAGTCAATGTGCGAGGGTACAGGTTAGTCGAGGTCATTTGTAAAGTGACTATGATATGTTATATATGTTATATATAATATATGTTTTTTTCCACAGCGAACAGGGAGACAGCATTTGTCCATGCCATCAGTTCAGCAGGGGTCATGTACACTCTGACGAGGAACTGCAGTCTGGGGGACTTTGACAACTGTGCCTGTGATGACACCAGGAACGGACAAAGGGGTAAGAGAAGATTTAAAAATCCACACACAGATCATTACAAGACTTGCATAGATGAAACAGCTGTGTACACATTGTGTTGTATTCACGCTGTGTTGTATTCACGCTGCGTTGTATTCACGCTGTGTTGTATTCACAATGTGTTGTATTCATGTAATGTGATTCGGTTGTAGGCAAAACAACAAAACAGGTATTTTTTAAAGTACCTTGGAAATAATACCCTTCCATGTTTTTTCATCAAAAATGGTGAGCCATCCTCTCATACAGACAAACTGATGTCTCCTGCTTGTTTCCCCAGGGGGTACAGGCTGGCAGTGGGGGGGCTGCAGTGACAACGTGGGGTTTGGTGAGGCCATCTCCAAGCAGTTTGTTGACACGCTGGAGACAGGCCAGGATGCACGGGCCGCCATGAACCTCCACAACAACGAGGCTGGACGCAAGGTACAGTATTTAGTTAACTTTACTTTAACTTTACACCTTGGTGATGGAAGGGGTAAGCTATCCCTCAATACCATACAATTTAAAAAACTTTGATGATATAGTGAAATATTATCATGATTCCAGATAGATTTAGAGCTTGGTTTTCTGGTTGTTCTGAAAACCCAGATCATGTTGAGATTGAATCAGTGCAATTGCCATAGGAGGGAGCTCTTGTAGTTCAAGGTGGAGGGTCAGATATTTGAGTTTCCCACTCAACCCCCAACTGACCGACTGCTCAATGTAAAGTACCTTTAGAATAATTTCTTTCTTTCTCAGTCTGCTCATTGAGTATTACAGCATACAGCAAGCATACCACCCAAGCATCCCTTTCACGTCCCCATAAGTGGGCTGCCACTTGTCCTCCAATAACCACAGTGTGTTCGCTGTACCACAAGGGCCTGTTTACCAGTCAATGAATGTCCTTTATTATGACAAGTCTTAAGTTTCAGAATCTCAGGATCACTGATGCTAGTTCTTAATTAGAGTATCCCATGGTGCCACACACTGCAGACCAGGGCCAGTATTATGCCTGCCCGCTTTCTTTAAGTAGTTTTTAGTTTTATTCTTGCAATAAGCATCCAACATTTATTCTGTTGGTCTTTGTGTGGCCCCTAAGGAGTCCTTAGTCAGGGACGGAGGACCACAAGCGAGAGGCTGGAGTAGTCTTTGTTTACCCCACCTAGGAGCCCTCCTGTTGGGGCCTCGTTGCCCCTCCGAGCCCCACAGCACCTGGAGCATCATTGTAACAAAAAGAAATTCACCCTTTTTTCATTTTGCCACTCAATAGACTCTCCGTAGACTCTTCATTGGGTGTATTCATGGCAGAAAACATGTTGACAATGGCCTTGCCTAATAAATACTCCTCTCATTCCAGGAGGGACAGTCAGTGTCTCAATGTGAAACTTTGATTCGGCACTCACCTCGCGAGAAAGCCCCCCCCCCCCCCCCTCCCTGAAAATAAATGTTCCTTTTCAACCGACATCTGTTGACATCTGTGTCGGGGTGAAGTCAGGAAATATTGAGGGGGACCACAAAAACTCCAGCATGAACCTTGAACCTATCCTTTCTCCCTTAGTAAATACATCGTCTTTTTGTCAAATGGGAAGGCTTGAGTGTGCAATGGGTTCATTTGACAACACATCAATCAAGAGCCAATGGTCTTCACATTACACAACTGATTCTTTAAAACAAATTCATACTCAGCCACATATACTTACACAACTGATTTCCTGAGACCAAATCAGACAATGTTGCCACGTCCCCATCTTAAAAAGAAGTTTGAGTAATTATACATTTTTCTACACTCCTGTTTCACCTGGTATTTGCCTGGTATTTACATAATAATTAAATGGCAACAACAGATTCTGTCTGGAGTTTACACAGTATTTACTTCATTTCTGTAATTTTCATGTTATTATTCCTAGTTCACAACAAATCATCCTTCACTCATGCTGCCAAACATACCCTCGTAAAACTGACCATCCTACCGAGCCTCGACTTCGGCGATGTCATTTACAAAATAGCCTCCAATACCCTACTCAATAAATTGGATGCAGTCTACCACAGTGCCATCCGTTTTGTCACCAAAGCCCCATATACTACCCACCACTGCGACCTGTACGCTCTCGTTGGCTGGCCCTCGCTTCATACTCGTCGCCAAACCCACTGGCTCCAGGTCATCTACAAGACCCTGCTAGGTAAAGTCCCCCATTATCTCAGCTCGCTGGTCACCATAGCAGCACCCACCTGTAGCACGTGCTCCAGCAGGTATATCTCTCTAGTCACCCCCAAAACCAATTCTTCCTTTGGCCGCCTCTCCTTCCAGTTCTCTGCTGCCAATGACTGGAACGAACTACAAAATCTCTGAAACTGGAAACACTTATCTCCCTCACTAGCTTTAAGCACCAGCTGTCAGAGCAGCTCACAGATTACTGCACCTGTACATAGCCCATCTATAATTTATCCCAAACAACTACCACTTCCCCTACTGTATTTATTTATTTATTTATTTTGCTCCTTTGCACCCCATTATTTCTATCTCTACTTTGCACATTCTTCCACTGCAAATCTACCATTCCAGTGTTTTACTTGCTATATTGTATTTACTTCGCCACCATGGCCTTTTTTGCCTTTACCTCCCTTATCTCACCTCATTTGCTCACATTGTATATAGACTTATTTTTCTACTGTATTATTGACTGTATGTTTGTTTTACTCCATGTGTAACTCTGTGTTGTTGTATGTGTCAAACTGCTTTGCTTTATCTTGACCAGGTCGCAATTGTAAATGAGAACTTGTTCTCAACTTGCCTACCTGGTTAAATAAAGGTGAAGAAAAAAAATGTAATTACCATTTTTTCCAGGTGAATCACAGACTGTAGAAAAGCTTAACCAAAGACTCTCTCGCTCCCTCCCTCTCTCCCCCCTCCTGCTTTCCTTCCTTCCTTCCTTCCTTCCTTCCTTCCTTCCTTCCTTCCTTCCTTCCTTCCTTCCTTCCTTCCTTCCTTCCTTCCTTCCTTCCTTCCTTCCTTCCTTCCTTCCTTCCTTCCTTCCTCCACTCCTTCCCTTTCCTCTCCTTCCCAGGCAGTGAAAGGGACTATGCACAAGACGTGTAAGTGCCATGGCGTCTCTGGGTCCTGCGCCACACAGACCTGCTGGTTACAGCTCACAGATTTCAGGGAAGTGGGAAACTATCTGAAGGAGAAGTACCACCGAGCACTGAAGGTACAGTATATATTGTTTATATTAAACAATAATGTTTATAAGCACTCTAAAGACACTTCACATAAAATTAATTCTATCATTCATTAATTTATTCAAGGTGGACCTGCTCCGGGGGGCCGGGAACAGTGCAGCCAGTCGAAGTGCCATTGCTGAGACCTTCAGCTCCATCTCTCGTAAAGAACTGGTCCACTTAGAGGACTCCCCAGACTACTGCCTGGAGAACCGTACCCTGGGCCTGCCCGGCACAGAGGGCAGAGAGTGCCTGAAGAAGGGCAAGAGCCTAAATAAGTGGGAGAAGCGTAGCTGCAAGAGGCTGTGCGGGCAGTGTGGTTTAGCTGTGGAGGAGAGGAAGGCGGAGCTGGTGTCGAGTTGCAATTGCAAGTTCCACTGGTGCTGCGCGGTAAAATGCGAGCAGTGCCGCAAGACAGTGACCAAGTACTTCTGCGTGAAGAATGGGGGGCAGAGGGGGAAGAACGAGAGCGGCGGCAGCCGTAGGAAGAACCTGAGGCTGAAGAAGAAGCACTGAGCGGCATCCATCTTCCTCACCATCATCATCATCATCACTGCCACACGCCATGCCTTCTCACAAGCTGATTTTCACAGACCTCTGTGCACCGAAACTGTGCCCCTCTCAAACATTTCTACAACACACTTTTGTTCTAAAGACATAATTGAAAATGTATTTATTGAGTAAGACTAGTATTGTTATTATCCTAATCAAACATTTAATAGTGGGGGAGTAAATGTGTAAAAAAAACATGTTGATAAAACTACATGATAGAAAAAGAAGGGTAACTATTACTTGTCTAGAACTGATGGTATACATATATTTAACAGTATATATATATGTATATCTTCCCCCCCCAATTATATATATCATTATAAGTCATTGGGCATTTAAAGCATGTTACATACGGCCGCTCTGAATAATCTCCTTCATATTTGATAGCTTGAACAACTCTTCCTAAATGGTCAGTCCACGGCATACCTTAACAACATCTTATTTATTGTCATAAGTACCACCAATGAGCTATGCCATTTCTGATTGGTCAGTTTATCAGACATTCCTTCCTGTCATGATGACAACTCCAGCCCAAGCTCTCTCTACGCGTGGCAGTGCCTGAGATCAAAGCATCCCAGTAGTTTGTCAAGCATGTATCACAACAGATATTGAGATTATACTGTATGTTTGAAAAAAGAAGAAGAGACTTCGGGGCACATTCCACTCGTCCACTTCCCTACAATGACCAGCCCTCCCCAGCCCTGACCAACCCTGACCAGCCCTCCCCCGCCCTGACCAACCCTGACCAGCCCTCCCCAGCCCAGCCCAGCCCTCCCCTCCCTTCCCTTCCCAGCCCTGCCTTAAGGATGTATTTAATTGTAAATAAAATGAAGCACTTTGTTCTGTATATTGTTAATTTATTGCACATTTTTCCCAAGTTGTTGCTTTATTGTTGATATTTTCTTTAAAACTTGTGTAATTAAAAAAGTATAATCTACAACCCCCTATTATATTAATTTATTGAGCATGCCCATCACCCATTTCACATCCATTAATTTCAGAAGTGTTTAAATCGAATGCATGATTATTTCTTATATTCCCCCTGTGTGACACATAAATCACCAATGTTCAGCAGTGGTAGGCTACAACACAACCTGTGTCTTGTTACATTGTTCACTTGGGGATCTGATAACCCTCTGGGACAAATTAACAACAACAGAAAACTTTTCATTGGACTCTTCCTTCACGCCTTTCTCAATTACGCCTTGACAAATATCTCCTATTTATTTCTGCCCCTCGTACGTGTAATCCTCAAGGAGCCTCTCCTAACGCCCTGGAGCTCAGAACTTTCTTTACAGTTTAATACTAGTTTAATTAACTTTGTCCAGACAGAGTGCATGGTGGGGGGGAAACACGAAGAAGCCAGACAAGTTGCCCTTAAAAATCCTTAAAATCACCCACCCCGCCTCTAATTTTGTATGCTAATCTCCTTTTCACTCTACCCCTCCTTAGGAGTGAGTGGTGAGTTCGGACAAAAACTATTAGGAAAACTTGGTGGAGTTGCCTTCCTTCACCGAGAACTCGCCAGTGGCTTCCTGCTGGCTGTTTCATTCCTGGGCCCCCTCAGCCTCCTCGGTTCACCTACCTTTCTCTACTCTAGGGCCTTCCTTTGCTTGATTTAACAATGAGCGTCGAGCTAATCAGCCCTCTCGGAAATGCGCCACTGCCGAGCCACTTAATCCCCTCTCCTCTTCCACTGGCTCAATGGACCGCCGCCTTCAAAAGGGCTTTGGGAAAAGGTTTTGCACGGATTCACACTGTTCCCTCAATACAAGTTAGTTCAAGTATTGTACCCACAACAAGTGGGTTTGATAAACAAATGCTTGCCAGGGTGGATACCCACCCACCACCCCACCTGTGGTAGCCTAAAGAGGGTGCCAGGGCTGGGGGAAGACGGTAGTGCATGGCAGCCCGACAAGGCCCTCCAGACGAGATGGGACCTGAAAGAGGAGATTAGGAGCCCCTATTGAGAGTAGGGGCAGTTCATTTCTGCACCCTCGTCTTTCTGTCCAATAAAGTGTCAAGGAAACACCTTGTTGACATATTTTTTACGAAATAATGATCAGAAACTCAGAGACAGAACACACCCCTCATTAAATGAGCCCTGTTGGCTGGATGGAGCTAGGGGGTGGCATGCCCAGCAGAGCAATTCTCTGTAATCACTCATCTGTGCGCATATAACAAGAATATTTGTGCAAGTCTCCCATTGACATCAATACATGAAGGTAGGATTGGCCCTCTAAAGAGTCACCATAAATGTTATGCTGAGGTCCAGTACAAGATCTGCATTGTGTTCATTAGGGCACTCAACAGAACATTTTGTAAATAGGTTGTGTTTGTTAGGGTATGCAGTGGACAAAGTTTCAAACGTTTTGCAACCGAAAATGAAACTGAACCTTTCTTTATGGAAAAGTCCATGTAGTCCCTCCCTGTTTCAGTCCGGTTTCTTCCGTTTGGTGCCTAATGAACCCGGCCCTGCTGACAGAGACACTGCCTGTAGGAGTGGAACTGTGGGAAGAATGAAAACCCCACACAGCAGCCGACCCAACCGAACACTTTGAGTTGGTTAACACCCAGACCGTCAGACCTCCTGTGACACCATCTACCCCGGTCAGTCAGAAGCGATTGCGCTCGGGGGGGAAAGATGAAAGAGAAGTGATTTAAAACAGTGGACTAATCCCGTTCTGTTGGTGCAACCAAGGCGAATCTGTTAGAAGATAATATCATGCTTAATAATTGAACCTGGGGAGCCTTTCGTTTAGATCCTCCTGGTCTTCAGTTTCACACACACACACACACACACACACACACAGAAGCACGCATGCACATACACACACAGAAACATGCACGTACGTGCACTCACACAGCTGAGCCAGGAGATGTAAGTTTAGTCGATCATACAGTTATGAAGACTCTGGCTACTTCTGGACTAGGAGCACCTCAGGGTCCTAAAGCCTAAAGCTGTACATAGCACTGCACTGGCTGACCCTCTCAACCTTGCCTCACACTGCACCTAATCACCTAATCCCACGCTCAACATCGTCTGTCTACTAATCACCGGACCTGGCAACCCCCATTACACATACCTGTCAACCCCCATTACTCACACCTGTCAACCCTCATCACTCACACCTGTCAACCCCCATTACACACACCTGTCAACCCCCCTTATGCACACCTGTCAACCCCCATTATGCACACCTGTCAACCCCCATTACTCACATCTGTCAACCTCCATTACACACACCTGTCAACCCCCATTACTCACACGTGTCAACTCCCATTACGCACACTTGTCAAACCCCACTATGCACACCTGTCAACCCCCATTACTCACATCTGTCAACCTCCATTACACACACCTGTCAACCCCCATTACTCACACGTGTCAACTCCCATTACGCACACTTGTCAAACCCCACTATGCACACCTGTCAACCCCCATTACACACACCTGTCAACCCCCATTATGCACACCTGTCAACCCCTATTACTCACACCTGTCAACCCTCATTACTCACACCTGTCAACCCCCATTACACATACCTGTCAACCCCCATTACGCACACCTGTCAATCCCCATTACTCACACCTGTCAACCCCCATTACTCACACCTGTCAACCCCCATTATGCACACCTGTCAACCCCCATTATGCACACCTGTCAACCCCCATTACGCACACCTGTCAACCCCCTTTATGCACACCTGTCAACCCCCATTACGCACACCTGTCAACGACCCATTATGCACACCTGTCAACCCCCATTATGCACACCTGTCAACCCCCATTACGCACACCTGTCAACCCCCATCATGAGGCACACCTGGACTCCATCGCTACCCTGATTACTCCCCCTTTATCTAGCACATTCTAGCATCACTCTTCAGGCAGTATTGGTTCAGTTTTCATGTCCAGAAGCTTCTCTTGTTTTGTAACTGTCGATGTTCATTATTATTAAACTCACCATCTGCACCTGCTTCCTGACTCTCTGCTTCTACGTTACAATCACATTGATGTCTGGAAGAAATACTGTATGAAGAAATTAAGGAACTTTACGTCAAGCAACGTACAGGTAACTGCCAAAAATAATGGAAACACTTGAGTAAATGAGGGATACAAAGTCTATTGAAAGCAGGTGCTTCCCCACAGGTGTGGTTCCTGAGTTAATTAAGCAATTAACATCCCATCATGCTTAGGGCCATGTATAAAAATGCTGGGCAGGTCATTATTTTGGCTACCATGGCAATGCTACCATCCACAGGGAACGAGGGGTCCCTGAATGGTTTGATGATCATGAAAATGATAGAAACCATACTGTATGCCATGACCGTCTCAGTCACCAGATCTCAACGCAATTAAACACTTATTGGAGATTCTGGAGCTGTGCCTGAGACAGCGTTCACCACCATCAACAAAACACAGAATTATGGAATTTATTGTGGAAGAATGGTGTCGCATCCCTCCAATAGAGTTCCAGACACTTGTAGAATATACGCCAAGGTCCATTGAAGCTATTTTGGCGGCTTGTGGTGTCCCAATGCCCTATTAAGACACTTTATGTTGGTTTTTCCTCTATTTTGGCAGTTACCTGTACATGGAAATGCTCTGGGAAACGTTATAATTGTGTGTGGTGTAACTTCAGTTGGGCTATCATACGGCCACGGTTCTCTCTCTCTCTCTCTCTCTCTCTCTCACTCTCTCACACACACAAAACCAGTGTGAGACAAGGTTAGGTTCTCACACAAACACCTATGTTTCACATGCAGAATGCAGCGTGCAACACGGTTCACACACAACAGACCTCCCTCCGGAGAGTGAAGCACACTCTGACCTCGGGTGCTGAACTTCCGCCTCCTCTCGTCCAACACTCAGAGGGGTTAGGGGGGGGGGGGGGGTTGGTTCTGCCAGGTCCAGTTTGCTCTGAGGCATGAGCCTGAGGTGGAGGAGAGGCAGAGGTGACACTGCCGGGGAAGAGGGAGAGATTAAAGATCACTTCCCGGAGGGTCAATAGATTCTGCAGTTCTGGTGGCACTGGAAGCAGAGGGACACTGGCAGATAGAAAGCAGAGCCAGAGATGTCAAGGGATTGGCAAACTGTCTTCAATTATGGTTTCAAACATTCCATGACAATATAATTTTATTTGGGATTCATTCTCGAATGTGTCTGTCTTGGAACTTCTGCTGGAAATTCCAGTTCGTATGAATGTACTTAAAGACTATAACTATACTTATCTAAAGATGAGTGAACAATCATTCAGTTTGACACATAACAATAATTTAACATTGCTCTGTTAACTTTCCTTTTAAAATGAACCCTTTATACACTGCATACTGCCTGTCTCTTACAGCCGTTGTTTCAATCTCAATCGGGAAAAAGAATAACAGACAGATAACAGGAGAAAAATGACAATTTCGCTCAAGTGATGATACAAGGCATGGAAAATAGGACAATTGCATTTAATGCCTCCTGGAATCTCTAACTAATAGGATTGTAGGCTTAGTGGATCTGGACACACAACACCCAGAGGGGCCAGGGTCACTATGGATGAGAGAGAGAGAGCAAAGCCAAATAAAAGAGAGGCCAGGAGACAAGAGACAGAGACCCTCGCAGGATTCCATGAGAAGAATGGTTTAATAACTACTATTGCTATTATATTGTTCTGTTTCTGATCTGCTATTGTTGAGTTGAAGGTACAACAGTAAACCTACCTTTCAGTAAAAAGCGTGGTGTGGGGTATCAGCAGGATAGAGATGTGCACCCCTGTCTCAGCACAGCACGGTGGCTAGTCAATCCCTTTACTGTGAGATCTGTGGGGAGAAAGGGAAGAGAATGGGAAGAGAATGGGAAGCGAAGAGGCATGGATCAGATCCGCTCAGAGCAGGAAACATAGAGTATGGGAACACACCAGGAGGCCATCATCAGTCCCGGGGTTGAATGGTGCTAATAGACAGACAATGAAGGAGAAGGAGAAAGAGAACAGAGAGGACAAGCATACCCATAACATGATGCTGCCACCACAATTTTACAACCTTGCATTCACTCCACATTACTGGCCTGCATGACAAGTGAAAAGAAGGAAGCCTATTTTAAAAATACATTTAAAATAATCAATTACTTTTGCAAGAAGGTCCTTAAGTAATACTGCAAGACAACATGGCAAATAAATTAACTTTTTGCCTTAAAATAAAAACGTCAGGTTTGGGTCACATCCAGTGAAACCCTCTGTATTTTCAAGTATTGTGGTGGCAGCATCATGTTATGGGTATGCTTGTCACTGTCAGGGACTGGGGAATTTGTCAGGAGCAAAATAAATACTAAAGGAGCAAAGCTCAGGTAAAAAGTAAGAGGGAAACCTGCCTCAGTCTAACCCTGGGATAGAGTTTTGGGACAATGGGACAATTACACACATTTGAATGCCAAAGACACACCAGAATGGTATTCCAAGAGGCGATGGGGGTTTCTGAGGTGTCCAGTCCTGACTTAAATTTGCTTGAAAATCAGAGACATGGTTTGCATAGTCGATTAAGGCAGCCCCCTGCACCTCTCTGATTCAGAGGGGTTGGGTTAAATGTGAAAGACACATTTCAGTTGAATGCATTCAGTTGAACAACTGACTAGGTATCCTCCTTTCCTTTCCTTTCCTTTCATAATACTGCCTATCAATGATTCCCAATCCAATTTACTGATCTTGAGCAATTTTGTCAAAAACAATGGATATAATGTTGTCCTAAGAGTTGTGCGGAGTTGGAAGAATCTTATTCAAAATGTTTTGCAGCTGCAATTGCTGTAATTGCTGCCCAAAGGTACTTCCACCAAGTTTGGGGTGTGAAGATATACACAATCAAGACATCTTTGTTTTTCCATTTTTTATGAATTTGAATTTATATATATTTTTAGACTTTTTCTTTCACTTTGAAAATGTGGATCAGTTCACTTTGAACGTGTAATTTATTCCCTATTAAGAATAAATCTAGGCATTGTAAAAAACTCCAACATCCAAATCAAGGACTGTTCTCCATGCTCCTGTTTGGCAGGCGGTACCAGTGCATCAAGGCTCGGACAAACAGACTCCTAAACAGCTTCTATCCCCTGGACATAAGACTGTGAAATGGCTAACAACTACTGCTCTCCCTCTCCCACAGACTATCCACACTGACTCTATGCCCATCCACAGGTCTCTACCCAGTCAGACACAACCTAAGGTTCTGCTACAATTATTATTGATTAGATGTATTACACCATTATGCTGCTGTCCATTGATTATTGATTTCCATTACCATTAGTATTTATATATTTAACCTCTTACTGGTCACGATTACTCCTGTATACATATATATATATATATTACCATACGTATTTACAGTACTGTATATATTCCTGCTACCAGTCACTTTCAGTCCTGTTTACATGTATATCTTATTACCAGACACTTTTTATGTATAAACCCACCTCAAACCACGCCAGTACCCCTGCACATTGAATTAGTTACTGGCACTGACCTGTATGTACAATACTTGCATTCTTGTTTCTTTAACTCTCATTGTAGTTCTTGTGTGATTTTTATTCAGACTTTTATTTTTTATTCTATTTTCTATTATTATCTATATTATTATTATGACTGCCATGTTGGAAAGAGCTCTCAAGGTAAGAATTTCACTGTAATGTTTTACACCTGTTGTATCCTGTGCATGTGGCGAATACACTTTGAAACTTGAAACTGGAAGTTTTACAGTACAAAATATCACGTGGTATTTATGGCAAAATAATTATTAAAGGCCCCCTCCTCAATTCCTAAATATAAAAGAGTGGGCCTTTAAGGTGGTTGGTACAAAAGGTACAGAAACTGGCCAAAGTTACACAGACAAAGTAAAGAAACATAGCCTTGATCAGCTGGTCAGACGACTGAGCAAAGTCAATGGTGTGCAATACAAATAGAATGCTATCTTCAAAGTGTGACCATAGAGTTTACCCAGGGGTCAATAAAGTAAGAGGGTACTGTAACCAATGTTTAAATATTGACAGACCATTTCAAAAGTATTTGTCTATCCCCTCCACCTAACACACATGCGGACAAATGCATGGACAGACTCACGCAGACACGCACTCCTGTTCAGATGTCACGCATGCACGTGCGTACACACGTATACAGTATACACACACACACAGGGTTGGTTAGTAACTTATCACATGTAACAGGTATTAATAATAAAAATCATATTACAAAAATAAAGTAACTGTAATCATCCCAGATTCCTTTTGAAAAAATGTGTAATCAGATTACAGTTACATTAATACAGTGCATTCGAAAAGCATTCAGACCCCTTGACTTTCTCCAGATTTTGTTACGTTACAGCCTTATTCTAAAATGGATTACATTGTTTTTCTTCTCATCAATCTACACACAATACCCCATAATGACAAAGCAAAAACAGGTTTTTAGACATTTTCGCAAATGTATTAAAAATAAAAAACTGAAATATGACGTTTTACATAAATATTCAGACACTTTACTCAGTCCTTTGTTGACGCACATTTGGCAGTGACTACAGCCTTGAGTCTTCTTGGGTATGACGCTACAAGCTTGGCACACCTGTATTTGGGGAGTTTCTCCCATTTTTCTTTGCAGATCTTCTCAAGCTCTGTCAGGTTCGATGGGGAGCGTTGCTGCACAGCTATTTTCAAGTCTCTCCAGAGATGTTCGATCAGGTTCAAGTCCGGGCTCTGGCTGGGCCACTCAAGGACATTCAGAGACTTGTCCAGAAGCCACTCCTGTGTTGTCTTGGCTGTGTGCTTAGAGTTGTTGTACTGTTGGAAGGTGAACCTTCGCCCCAGTCTGAGGTCCTGAGTGCTCTGGACAGGTTTTCATCAAGGATCTCCCTATACTTTGCACGGTTCATCTTTCCCTTGATCCTGACTAGTCTCCAGTCACTGCAGCTGAAAAACATCCCCACAGCATGATGCTGCCACCACCATGCTTCACCGTAGGGAGGGTGCCAGGTTTCCTCCAGACGTGACACTTGGCATTCAGGCCAAAAAGTTCAATCTTGGTTTCATCAGACCAGATAATCTTGTTTTTCATGGTCTGAGAGTCCTTTAGGTGCATTTAGGCAAACCCCAAGCGGGCTTTCATGTGCCTTTTACTGAGGAGTGGCTTCTGTCTGGCCACTGTACCATAAAGGCATGATTGGTGGAGTGCTGCAGAGATGGTTGTCCTCCTGGAAGGTTCTCCCATCTCCCCAGAGGAACTCTAGAGCTCTGTCAGAGTGACCATCGGGTTCTTGGTCACCTCCATGACCAAGGCCATTCTCCCCTGATTGTTCAGTTTGGCCGGGTGGCCAGCTCTAGGAAGAGTCTTAGTGGTTCCAAACTTCTTCCATTTAAGAATGATGGAGGCCACTGTGTTCTTGGGTACCTTCAATGCTGCAGAAATGTTTTGGTACCCTTCCCCACATCTGTGCCTCAACACAATCCTGTCTCGGAGCTCTACAGACAATTCCTTCTACCTCATGGAATGGTTTTTTCTCTCTGACATGCACTGTCAAGTGTGGGACCTTAAATAGTTATATAGACAGGTGTGTGCCTTTCCAAATCATGTCCAATAAATTGAATTTACCACAGATGGACTCCAATTAAGTTGTAGAAACATCTCAAGGTTGATCAATGGAAGCAGGATGCACCTGAGCTCAATTTAGAGTCTCATAGCAAAGGGTCTGAATACTTATGTAAATAATGTATTTCTGTTTTTCATCTTAAATACATTTGCAAAAAAATCTAAAAACGTTTTTTCTATTTCTCATTATGTGCTATTGTGTAGATTAATGAGGAGAATTTGTATTTTAATCCATTTTAGAATAAGGCTGTAACGTAACAAAATGTCGAAAAGTCAAGGGGTCTGAATACTTTCCGAATGCACTGTAAAGTTACCGTCAACAACTGATTACATATTTGATTACTCAATCTAATCAGGATGTGTGCTAGAAGTGTTTGCCTAAAACATAATAAAATAGTTGTGCTGTGCTGTGCTGAGTAAGCCAGACATCTTGGAAGTCACCTTTTAGTGGAAATTCTGTTCTAATCTATTTGAAATCTGATGCCAAATTTGCTTTCGACAGAACCATTTTGTAACCAAAACTTAAGACCCGCATTTACTGAGACCTCAATCATCCCACATTTCATCAGGATCTTTGTGTCGAGAGGACATTTTTCATTATATAGCATCCCCCTGTTCACTTCCAAAGCACTGGGATGACATACAATATAATTTGATTGCTCTTTAGAGAGGGAACTGATTGGTGTACAGCATAAACTGAGGAGACAGAGATGCTGACAAACCAAGGAAGTAATCCAAAAGTAATCCTTAAATTACACATTTCGAGTAATTCAATGAATTATGTTACTAATGACTTTTATTGTCACGTAATCTGTAATCAGTAACTGATTACATTTTTAAGGTAATTCATCCAACCCTGCACACACACACACACACATACAGAGAGATGAGCAAAGATACATAAAATGTATGTTATTTGCACCGAATTTCAACTCGGAATCCTATATTCTATGGGTGTCTCTCATTTCAAGATTTCAAGTGAGTGTAATTCGGAATTGTTTCTATACACTGTGATGTCAGAAACCTGAGCAAGATCTATTTTTCTGACTGTTTTCGTTCTAATCAAATAGCAGTACTCTGACGCCATCTACCAAAATTACCAATTTTTCTGATTGAATTTAATTATCTTATTAAAACATTAACCCTAGTGAATAACAACAAGAATAACATCTTCATGAATCATTACAAGATCTTTTCAGAGTGAATATAATTGCACTTAAATTGTTTATTTTTTGTATAATTTTATTTTTATTGATATTTTTTGTATGTTTGAGTATTGTTAATACCTGTGTTTGGTTTGCTAGACATGTTTGATGTAGCAATGTAAGTTGATTTTTGTATTATGAATATTAAAAAATATATATAAAAAAAATCTATATATATACAATAATAATATTAATAAAAATAATAAAATTAAAAAATACTCTGACGCCATCTGATGGATGTGTGCGAAGTTGCTCTATAGCAGTTAGTCATTCAATACACTAGATGTCGCTGTACTCTCATTCTGGGTACTACACCTCGCTTGGTATTTCCCTTCCAAATACATTTTCGTCGTTTGTTTTTTTGCCTGTCACTGCGGTTCTTATTATACCTCAGTGGTCACGGCTGTTTACACATTTGGCTGGTGCTAGCAACCACTGAGCTTTGGAAGCTTGTAGATTCGGTGTTTAATGTATTGCATCGGGAAAGAAACAGACAATTTATGCATGGCAATGTTGTGAGCAAACACGTAGCATAAGTCCTAAAGAAGAGGTGTCAGTATCTCGAGTCAAGAGAACATCTTTTGACAGCGAGCGAGGGGCAATCTTGGCTTGGGTTCGGTACACGGGCATGGCAGCGGCAACAGTGGTCGAGAATGATCCGACGGCGAGCGAAGGCGGTGCCGCATCATTCTCGGAGCCGGAGGTCCACAGCCCTATCTGGAACGACACTCAACTTCGAAAGTATCCTTTCCAGACCAGACCGATACCCAGACTCTCTCACACGGATCCTAGAGCTGAGATGCTCATAAACAACGAGGTAAAGTGACAGTTGACATGACAATTCATTTGCTGTCATGTTTTTGTTCAAGTCTGACAGATAGCTCAAATTAAGTAACCCAATTGTATTTGTCAAATGCGCCTAATACAACGGGTGTATACTTTACCGTGAAATGCTTGCTTACTAGCCCTTCCCAACGATGCAGTTAAAAAACAATACGAACAATTAAAAATAGTAACACGAGGAATAAAATATACACGAATGGAGCTATAATATCCAGTACCAGCTCAATGTGCAGGCCAGGGGTACGAGGTATTTGGTGAGAAACAAAAATAACTAGCTAACGATAGCTATATGGCTAGCTGCTACTTTGTCAAATAACGTTAATCAACAAGTATTTTGTCTTGCACACACACCACTTGCTTGTATCCTGTATGTTGTTAGTAAGATAGCCAATGTTCTCTCAACTGAATCAGTTGCCTGGCAAGCCAGCGAACACGATTTTGACAGTGGTTCTATTTTTTCAATTTCACCTGTTTTATCCAGGCTTGTTCTGCATGAATCAAATCTCATGCAAGAGACAACCTACTTGGTCTGGGTGATAGTGGACAAGTCCAGTGTTCTTCCAACCTGGTCCTGGGGTCCTTCGTAGGGTGTGCAGTTCCAATTTATCATGGCAGGGCTTGATGATTAGGTGAAACAGGTGTTTTTGACACTGGATTGGAACACAAGCTTGGCTGTAGCCTAGGTTACAACCCCTTGGTCCCCATAACCAAGGCCAAAGAACACTGGACTTGACAAGTCTGCATGGCATGGCACTCTGCAGTGCAGATAATCAGTTTGCTGGTAACACACATCTGGCCTACCATAGACTATCTTATTTTCTTATAGGTAGCCTATGAAGCAGATTTTTTTTCTTCTCCTGTCTGATACTATTTGTAAACCAGGTAATCTGGACCCCTTGTTAGCAAGGTCCTCTCAGTATACACGTGCCACCTCCTTTGCTTTATGTTCAATAAGAAAACATGTCATGCCTCCACTTGAATGCTTCTCTCCAAAAGTCAGTCTGCATTTACTACATCTGATATGACGTTGATTCCCATGAAATGATATCGACTGGTTGATCTCTAACTTGGCCTACATCAGAGGAATGCAACAGTCACACCCTGTTATAACACCGAAATGCACGTACCACTAAATAAATCAGTATTTCTCATATGACTGTCTTTCACATCCATTGATGTGCCTTTCTTTGAAATATGATTATACAATGCCAGAGATTAGGCTACAGCCTGGAAGATCAATGCTGGCTGTTAGTATGTGGCATGCTGGCACCAGGTATGGTACTATTGATGCATATGGGATATCTAGGCTATTACAGTATAACTCTGTAACTGTTGACATAAGTGAACTGTAGTGAATATCAGGTATATGTCCCATACACGAGGCTAGGTATTGTGCATGGCAGGCATAACTGTGTTGTGTGCTGCGTGATCCATCTGCAAAGTAAACCTTTTATGCATGCAAATCACAGGTTTTATTCCTTGGTCTTTATTCAGCTATTTTTATAGGAGCGTGATTCAAATATTGTTTTTGTTTTTTTGGGGGGGGGGGGCATAGAATGGTTGTGGTTCCACAATTATGACCTGTGGTGAACTCCCAGAGAGGGAAAGAGATGAGGAGGATGGCGGAGATGAGGGATTGAGTTTTGACCAGACACATCAATGTTGACTAGGAGGTGAATGAGCTGAATAATTCAGATTTACCGCGCGATGAACAGTAGAGTACCCGCGCGATGAACAGTAGAGTACCGAATAGAGTAGACCAACAATTTGCTGTTGACATGAAATTAGTTGAATAGCGTCTTATTGACCCAAGTTAAAAGTCAAACAACATAGTCTGTTGAAATGGAGCTTCCGTATCCTATTCATAATTCATTCAGTATATTTTGCCTCTTGCTTCCGCCCTGCTTGCGGTCTTGCTGTACGGGCTTCGCTAATGAAATACAGTGCAGCGGCACAGCGCGCATGTGCTACACAGCCTACGTTCCAGTAGTCACGTAGCACTTGCCACTTGTGTCCAATGGGACCATCAATCGCTCTGCTTGCCAGCGAACCGCAGTGTTGTTGATACACATGGCTAATGCAGGCTCTTCCTATTCGCCAGAGACAGGTGTGCCTTTCTTTGCTACGTGCCTAAGGATCATATGTGTAATGTATTAAAAGCTATTAAATATTGATGAATTCCCCATGCATTTAATTTGGTCTGACTATAGCCTAACTATTCAATGCGTCAAAGGAAAACTGATTAGATGTATATTGATATTTTATGGTCTGGTATACCACGGCTGTCAGCCAATCAGCATTCAGGGCTCGAACCACCCAGTTTATAATGATATTTAATGCATATAACGTTAGGCCTATCACTATTAGCACAACATGTTAACCAATTATGTAAAAAAGTTGAATACTTTTTGTATAATTTAATCAAAATTGTTGCTTGCTTCAGTCCTATATTATAAGGAATAAAAATATCAGAGTATATGCCGTCTTTTTCTAATCTAACAAATCCTCCTTTTTGGGGGGGTTTCCAGGAACCGGTGGTTTTAACAGACACCAATCTAGTGTATCCGGCTCTCCAGTGGGACATCCCGTACCTGCAGGAGAACATTGGAAACGGGGACTTCTCTGTGTACATCGCGGAAAACCACAAATTCCTCTACTATGACGAGAAGAAAATGGCCAACTTTGAGAACTTTGTACCCAAGTCTCGACGGATAGACATGAAATTCTCGGATTTTGTGGAGAAAATGCATAAAACGCAGGAAGAGGGAGGAGAGGAGAGGTAATGTTTTTGTGTAAATGGATATATTAAATCATCATCCAAGGGACGATGATCTGCTGTTTGATCTGCTGACCTGCTGCAGTAGAGTTAGGTCCTTAGGGACAGTTGATGAAAAATATTAGACATTTTATCAGTGCTTAATATGAGTGAAAATAATATACAACTTCTCTTATTTGAGTCACAAAATATGTATAATATGGACAGAATCAGATTAAATGCTATCCAGTCTAGGTGTTTGCGTTGCAGGAGTGCTGGGCATTGCTCTTTAGACGAAAGTAAAATGTTGAGTGAGTCAAATTAAATCTAATGCAGGAACTGAAATAGCTAGCTGTCGAGAATGACTAAGCATTTATAAGGCATCTTGGGAACACTTTGTACCACTCTCACCTGACTGAGTTGCTTGGCCTGGGAGAGAGAGAGACACACGCACACACATATCACTTACTGCACTGAGCCCCTTCCTTAGAACTA
Source organism: Salvelinus namaycush (assembly GCF_016432855.1). Classification (NCBI taxonomy): domain Eukaryota; kingdom Metazoa; phylum Chordata; class Actinopteri; order Salmoniformes; family Salmonidae; genus Salvelinus; species Salvelinus namaycush. Next base: position 29,914,079 of record NC_052328.1, read on the forward strand.
ATGCTTGCTGCTTGTGTCCATGTACTGTAGATTTGATCAGTTAAATTACGTTTTCTGTCACATTATATAGTGGTGGTTTGTTGCATGGCATTACTGTTTTCTAATTGAAATCCTTCTTTGTGGTTTGGCAAGGAATGCTTTCTTCTGAGCCGAGTTGAACATTTTATATTGGCAAGACAAGCTTTCATTTCCGGATGCATGTACACTTGCTGAGTACACTTGACTCCTGATAAGTGCAAACTCTGTGGAATTGCATTGCATTTCAACTGTCCCTATTCAATTGCATTTCTCTTAATTCCTCTGTATATCTGTGTTAACCACTGGGCTTACAGCAGAATATTCACTACAGTTCCAACCCTTTTGCTTTTATCAGTAGTTGACTCTACAGTTACAGCATTAGCCCTTCTTTGGACTGTGTTAATGACAGAGTGCCATGCAGGACAGTCTTATCCTTTGTGTCTCTATCCACATTCTGCTCCAACTAGCTCCAGGATCACTGTACTGCAGCTCCCTCTGTGGCTGTGCGCCTTCCAAAATATGTGCAAAGCAGAATATCAATTTCTGTCTCATCAGATGGTCTAATTCTATTCTGTTCATCCTCCCAGGGTGTACCTGCAGCAGACACTGAACGACACAGTGGGCAGGAAGATCGTGGTGGACTTCCTGGGTTTCAACTGGAACTGGATCACAAAGCAGCAGAGCAAGAGAAACTGGGGACAGCTCACCTCCAACCTGCTGCTCATAGGCATGGAGGGTAAGCGACCTAGCCCTGGCCTATAGGCATGGAGGGTAAGAGACCTAGCCCTGGCCTATAGGCATGGAGGGTAAGAGACCTAGCCCTGGCCTATAGGCATGGAGGGTAAGAGACCTAGCCCTGGCCTATAGGCATGGAGGGTAAGAGACCTAGCCCTGGCCTATAGGCATGGAGGGTAAGAGACCTAGCCCTGGCCTATAGGCATGGAGGGTAAGAGACCTAGCCCTGGCCTATAGGCATGGAGGGTAAGAGACCTAGCCCTGGCCTATAGGCATGGAGGGTAAGAGACCTAGCCCTGGCCTATAGGCATGGAGGGTAAGAGACTTAGCCCTGGCCTATAGGCATGGAGGGTAAGAGACCTAGCCTTGGCCTATAGGCATGGAGGGTAAATAGTTGCTTTTTTAAAGGTACAAAATCAGTGCCACTTTTACATTCTTTGGGGAGAACCCTGGTAAGGAAGGGACCCTGGTGCTTTTAGGCATGGGGACCATGGCTAGCAGGTGATTTCCCTAGTCCTATTAGACAAGGAAATTGTATACAGTATATCTACAATGTGGGTGCCACATATCGCTGATGGAAAGAGTGAACTACCCTGTCTCAATGTGCAGTAAAAGGCCTTGTGGAAAGGGCATTAAGAAAGAAATCCACTCACCTTAATTTCAGCTGAAATTATCTTAAGGGCATTGCTTCTCCAGAGACAGACAGGTAATCCTGTGATCTGCTCAATGTTTGTAGGCAATGTGACGCCAGCCCATTACGACGAGCAGCAGAACTTCTTTGCACAAATCAAAGGTTACAAGAGGTGCATCCTGTTCCCTCCCGACCAGTTTGAGTGTCTCTACCCCTTCCCTGTTCACCACCCCTGTGACAGACAGAGCCAGGTAAACCCTACTTTCTGATGTCATTTATTTGACCATTTTTAAACAATCAACCAGACGTGGATGCAATGCAATCTTAGAGGATAACACATCAAGGAAAACGTATTTCCATTGTGGTCCCTTTAGAAACCGGTGTTTGATTTGATATGCAGTGGATTTTCTGTTTCTCAACTGTTTCTGTTTGTTTTTAATGAATCTTACTAACAGCAAGTTTGCTTTTGCCATTTGTAGGTTGACTTTGAGAACCCTGACTATGAGAGGTTTCCCAACTTCAAGAATGTGTCGGGCTATGAGACTGTGGTGGGCCCGGGAGATGTTCTCTACATCCCCATGTACTGGTAGGAGCTGCTTTACACTGTTCTACCTAGTATTATGTGTGTGGTGGGATCCCATGTACAGTGTGTATTGGTAAGAGTCATTCTGTACCGAGTCTGAAAATAGACTGATTTTGATGCTGTTTTCTCACTGAGGATTCTGTCGCTGAAATGTCAACACTGTGGCATTGTGGAACCAGAATGGTCAGTTTGACCTGTTGGTGACATTGTAAATGAACTGATAAGTCTGCTCTGTTTTCGTTTCATGGCTAATTCAGGTGGCACCACATTGAGTCCCTGTTGAGTGGTGGAGTGACCATCACTGTCAACTTCTGGTACAAGGTACTGTATGTGCTCACTGATATATGCCAAAATGTATCACCATATCAGTATCATCTTTACTACATTCATGTCAACTAATTTTGTGGCACCCTAAAGAAGGCACTATTACGGTCAAAATATTGGTGAAATGAATTGAATATCTTTGCTTTGAAAGATAGATTTCTCACTGTGCTCTCTTCACTAATAATTTTTAATTAGCTTGGATCACCTTGATACATCCCTTACTCATAGAAATAGTATTAGAGGACATGTTATATTTCTGTCCTCACTAAATGATCTGTTATTCCCTCAGGGTGCGCCCACGCCCAAGAGGATCGAGTACCCACTGAGAGCTCATCAGAAGGTGGCCATCATGAGAAACATAGAGAAGATGCTGGGGGAGGCACTGGGAGACCCACACGAGGTACTGAAACTGGACAGATGAGGAATATTTTGATGGGATTTATTTATGGGAGGTCTGGTATGTTAAAGCAATTGTACACGACAGGCCATGGGTTTGGACTTTTTTAGCACGGCTGTGCTGCGGTCGTAGGTACGAGGCAAAGCCCACCCATCACAATGCTTGTTTTGACCAACCTGTTGTAGAAAGGTATTTTTGTATGCACTGGCTACTTTAGGCATATCTGTCATGACAGCCATAATGTCATATCTGGGCATGACAGCCATAATGTCATATCTGGGCATGACAGCCATAATGTCATATCTGTCATGACAGGCATAATGTCATATCTGGGCATGACAGCCATAATGTCATATCTGGGCATGACAGCCATAATGTCATATCTGGGCATGACAGCCATAATGTCATATCTGGGTATGACAGCCATAATGTCATATCTGTCATGACAGCCATAATGTCATATCTGTCATGACAGCCATAATGTCATATCTGGGAATGACAGCCATAATGTCATATCTGGGAATGACAGCCATAATGTCATATCTGGGCATGACAGCCATAATGTCATATCTGGGCATGACAGCCATAATGTCATATCTGGGCATGACAGCCATAATGTCATATCTGGGCATGACAGCCATAATGCCATATCTGTCATGACAGCCATAATGTCATATCTGTCATGACAGACATAGTCAGAGTTGGCTAAACCCAAGAACAAACATCTGTACCAGGCTGCCAAAGATCCCATAGACTCACTAGTTCTAGAACATGACTAAATCACATCATTTCTAGAACATCAAATGACATTTCACAGCTCTGAGATCCCAATGAGATTACATTGAGATGAAGATTCTGGCTGGTTCCATAACTAGAACATGACATCAGATGAATGACATTCCATTTGGCGGCTCCGTATTTAGTTGGTCCTGTAGGAATAGTGCAGAAAGCTTGCCATGCCCGGAATCCTTACGGCTCCGGAACGCTGACCCTGATAGCAACCCAATTACTGTGAATATTTATGGTCTACCTGATTTAGCACAGAGTGAATGGAAGAAGGGGGATGTGTGGTACAGCACAAAGACTAGAGGACAGGACACTCAGTGAAACATAGCTATAGTATCTCACCTAGTAGTAGGCCCTAATAGGTTTTCAACAATGGACTTGTTTTAGTGCGATTGTATTTTAATGCATCAATGTGCTTTCTGTTCTGTAGGTTGGCCCTTTATTGAACATGATGATTAAAGGCCGATATGACCAGGGATTCAGCTAGAGGTACTGCCTCAGAACTGTCTGTGTGTGTAGTTGTGTGAGTGAGTGTGCCCAGGCCTGATTGTGTGTTTGTAGGTGAGCATGTGTGTGCAGACACGTGTTTGTGCATTCGGACTGTTAAGCTAGCAGTGACTTGGCCAATCAGCCAATTTGACTGTTTTGATTGTCTGGGAGCCATAATCATCACAACTTCAGCCACCAGTGGGAAGACAATAGTGGACAACGGACCAGCCATGGAGACCCACATGCAGTGTGCTCTGAGAGAGGGATGAACTGTGTAAACTACACAATGTAGAGTTGTGGTATTTTAGAGGGAGTGGAGTGATAGGCAACCGCTGTAGATGTCAAAGAATAAACCCCAAACACCCTCAAAGTGGAAGTTGCCCATAATTAACCACTGATGCAGGGTCAGATATTGGACATTTTATCATCACACCCAATATGATTGGGGTTGGGAAAATCTGATCCTAGATCTGTAGTTGGGGGCAATTTCTACATTGAACAGTAAACAGGTGTGTGTGTTGGGTGGTTGTTAGTCATAACCAACAAGATACTCCCTTCGTCTATTTAACCGTTCCCCTGTCATTACTGTTTGTAACCATAGCAACACACCTGCAGCTTGAATATTAAATAGGGAATAGTTGTGTAGTAACTAAAGTAGGCCTACTTATTTTGTGACAAACTTCTCAATTAATTTGCGACACATGAACCCTGAAAGAGATGAGTCATATTCTTGTTGTTCTGTTGACTAGGTCAGGAAGCTGATTTTTGTTTCTGTATGATTGCTGAACATTTCTATGTTATAGCCGACATACTTTTTCTTTGATGGTGTGTTTTTGTGTACATTCAGGCATAACTGATTTTCTGTTGGTGTGTTTTTTTGTTGTTGTAGTAAATCTGTTATGATTACAATTAAGTTAATGAGGATGGGCTTAAAAGTATTTAAACTAATTTCAATTGCAGCTGGACAGTAAAATAAAAGAATAGATTGCACCCAGCATGCTTCCAGTGGAATGATTGAAGACATCTCACCAGTTTTGCTACTCAAATGCATCCTAAAACAGGTTTCCCAAACTCAGTCCTGGGGCCCCCCCTGGGTACACGTTTTGGGTTCTGCCCTGGCTCTACACAGCTGATTCAAATAATTAAAGCTTGATGAAGAGTTGGTTATTTGAATCAGCTGTGTAGTGCTAGGACAAAAAATGAAACGTTCACCCAGGACCGAGTTTGGGAAACACTGTTCTAAACAACAGTTCTGTTTTGCTCCGGTAACAGTCACACAATACGCTAACCCTATATTCATTTAAATTCAATATAATGTCAAATATATTCTACTTGTAGTTATTACAACAGTATTTCTTAGTACTCGTACCAAGACTGTACCTAGTGGATGGTTTGCATGCGCGTGTGCCTCTCCAATCTTACACTTCCCCTACTGTTGCTGTTTTTTCTCAATTCTTTTCGGAAGGATGTCAAAGAGTGTGTAGAGTTCAGTTGAATTCCGGTTGTTATTGTGCCATTGTCAAGTGTTTCTAGTGAACACTTCACTTCAACAGGTGCAGTTTAGAGCACAGGACTTATTTAAAGCACATATTGGCAGTCCTAGTGCTGTGTACCAAACCAGGTGTGTCCTTACCTGGGTTGGGGCTATTTCAATTTGGTCAATTCAGGAAGACAACTGTCATTTCAATTTTCCTCTGATTTTCTGTGAGGAAAATGTGGAGTTGGAATTTTAGTTAATGTAAACGATGTTCAGAAAGTTGTATGTATGGAGGCCCTGGTGTGACATTGGTTTGACTTGATTTTAAGCTGCATCATATTCATTTGTTATTAAAACGATTAGCCTAGTTAAACCAGACTGACCACGGCTGTGTGAATGGTGAACGCAGCATTCCGTCTGATTTAACTACTAGGCTAATATACTAATGCTGCATGTTCAATTCCTACACCTTCAGTGACTGACAAAATATTTCTAGGGGAGTTTCTATGTTCTAGCCATGTGTATTATAATTATTAGCATTTTCCCAACAGCATGTATTGTACTCCTCTGGCTTTCCAAAAACAAATATGGAATCCATCAAGCGGAATGTTCATATCTTTTTGTTTATATTTAGGCTAATATTCTAAGAATGTTAAAGTCCATCAAGTGGAATGTTCATATCGTATTGTTTATATTTAGGCTAATATTCTAAGAATGTTAATGTCAAGGGAGTGTATGCTTGATTGTTGATATTATATCAATATTGTTGATGAATAGACTAGTTCTTCAATGAATTATTATTTGGCAGTTAAGTCTGAGGTTAAATTGCTCTCTTCTGTGTATTTGTTTCTCCCACCTGTGTGCCTAGCTTGGTTATGACATGGCTCAAGAAACAGCCAGAACAATGATATTTTTATTTAATTTTTGCATTATGTAGCTTTAAATGCAAAACCTGAACATGGTTAAATCAACTCTTTGCTGTGTTTTTTTTATTTTACAAATACAAAACAATTTTCTGGGTTCCTGCACTTGTATGATTTGAGTTTGTCTGCTGTATGTAATTTGCACTGATTTCAAATTGACTGCTGAACAAGAGTTCTATTGTTGTGCTAGTGGCTTTGTAATAAAATCTCAAACTTTTTTGATCAAGTCCTTGTTTCAGTCATCACAGCGGTTTGGTGTCAAATTCAAGTCTGTTATTGTAGAGATTCATTGTGAGGAAATAGACCAAAGGATACAGCTATAGCACTGGGAATGTTTAATATACTACTATGACAGTAATATCGCAGTATTGTACACCAGCAGTAATGTAAAATAGAGATTTTTTTTTAAATACATTTGGAGTTAATGTAGACATTAGTTTAGAGGGATGATGGGTGAAATTGTCTGTCTGATTATTTGAGTCTGACCATGGGAGATTCTCAATTGGGAAAAAGTAATTCCTCTCCGTGACCTGGAATCCAGTAAGCGGTTGGCATATGTAGGAGCGTGTCAATTTGTTAATAGGTCAACGAAGGAGTTTGGCTCCTTGACTGCCAACTGCGGCGAAGGATGCTCGGCTGTATCCTACCGCGGAAGTGTTTTGAAATCAGCCACACCTCCTTTGAAACAACTATTTTCTCAGAGGGGAAAAGCATGTACACATTTAAAAATGATACTCTACTTATTTATCCTTTTATCTATAAAATGTCTAGCACAACTAGAATAAACATAATTTGCCTGATGACAAGCACATTTATTTCCTGTTTCCATCTCCTCGACTCAAATTGAGATTCTTCACATTTCCTCCAGCCACTTCAAACTTGCCAGATTGATGTCTTATGTATCCATTGGAAAGCACAATATCACCATCTGCTGGTCTGTCCTACAGTCAGTGTGTTCGTCTTTCATCTCCGACTGGATTCGAACCTGGGTCTTCTGCGTGCCACAAGGACAGAAAAAAGGAGAATGGAATGGACTCTAGCTACATGTGTATTTATCCTACTGTTTTTAACAGACAATGTGATTCCACCTCTGTAAATGTAATTTGCCTGATGACAAGTGCATTTATTTCCTGGTTTCCTCGCCTCCTCCTCGAAAAGGAGGCAAGGAAATCCAATTGAGATTCTCCCCATTTTCGTTAGGCATTTGCTTGGGGAACTAATGCAAGTCTTCAATAAATTCACATGCTGATAAGGTGCCATTTCCAGCTCTAGGTAGACGTAGATTAGGCTTATTGCCTGGTCCAAATCACATCAGACACCCAGGAGTTGCATGGCTCCAATTCCACATCTTCCCAGTGTCAGCGCATCTTGGATATCTTTAATTAGAGTGTGTGAAGGGAGATAAACACACAAACATTATATTACAAGCATACAATAATACTCTCAATTGGACAATCGATAGCAGAGAACATAAAAGATTACTTTTTACACTTCAGTCTGGTTCCCAGATTACAAATTGAATGGTTGGTTCTCTGCCCCAAATGATGATGCTAGTGAGGTTGTTTAGCTGTAAGTTATGCAGTAGACTTGGATTTGGTTGGACCATGGAGTTAGTTAGAGAAACTCAAGGGAGGGTTGGACCATAGAGTTAGATAGAGGGCGCAACACTGCATCTGTCCCATTATGGCATCTATGAGACCATAGCCAGCGCCATCTCCATTTTGAAGTAGTCAATGTTCTTCTTCTACTACTTTATGAGTTGGTAAACAAACTGAAATGGGTGCATACTGCCACCTGAAGTGTGTTGTCTGGACAGGTATAAAGCCAAGGTTGGCAATATGCTGCCACCTGCAGTTATGGAATGTTTGTATAATTCATTGGCTGGTCCGTCCTGATGACCTGGATGGAATTGTGTGATCCTTCCTTAACCCATAGGAAGTTCCACCCAGTTGACTACTTAAAAATTCTGAAAGTCCTCAATGGCGCTGCCCATGCTAAAACAGGCTTTTGGGCACTAGAGTCCTCTATTTATCTCTATGAGTTGGACATAGAGATCCTATAATACACTTGGAATACACTGTGTGCGTAGTAGAACAGGTATGAAGGAGAACCACTAACGTCACTCTCTGTTCTCACTCAGATGCAGACAGCACACTGCCCTCTCATCCTTGCTGTGCACCACCTCAGAGCAGGCGTGAGCCCCGATCCATACGGCCCGGCTCCGGCCTGTCAGTCGTTTCAACTCGCTCGCCAACGATATTCCTTTCCGCCGATCCTCGCGAACAGGTCTGACACAGTCTTCACACTGAGCTGTCTGAGAACATTGAAGCCGTCAATTATGGCTAGCTACTCCAGAGAAATTTTGGTCATTACAAAATAGAGGGATTTGTTAAGATTTGGAGACATTTGCAAACTGTTCTTTTGATTGGGTTGGTCTTGCCATCTTAAACACAACAAACATTTTTACAGTTACTGACAAATTCAATAAATGTGGCCCATGCAGGAAATCTCATACATTTGGCTATCAACAACACTTGAAGTATCACACACACGCACGCACACACACACACACACACACACACACACACACACACACACACACACACACACACACACACACACACACACACACACACACACACACACACACACACACACACACACACACACAATGTCCTCATCCTATATCCTCACCTCTTTTCCCTGAGCCTGCTCTCTGAGTCTGAGGATGAACTTCCCCTGTCCCCTCCACCTCCCCTGGGCCTGGAATACACATTCCTGGTCCAGAAGGATCCTCTGGGTGGGTCTGGCAGGGAACCTGCGCCCCAGGGGCTCCTTGACTACCTCCTCTATCAGAATGTAGTCACTGGCGTTGCCCGCTGACAGCAGGAGGCTGGACTGTCTGGCTTTCCTCAGGGTCTGCAAGTTAAATGGAGATCAGGTACATGGTTAAAGGCACGATCTGTAATTATAACAGCCTGCCCCTGCAACTTTGTTTGTTTGGTAAGTAATGGGGTTAGGGAAATGTAACCACTCCCGTGACTGACTCCCATATGCTTACCTGTTGGATGAGGTCATTGCCTGTGATGTGTCTGGGAGCTCTGAGGGTCACTGGTGATTGGTCAGGAGACACTCCATGTACTTCCACCAGAAAGGATTCGTCCTCCAGTCCACAGCTGACCTCCATCTCCTCTATAACTGGCTTCTCGTCATTCACAACCTGAAACAAAGGTGAATATTAAAGGTATGGTTAAGGTTAAGTCTTTATTAGAGACATCAACAACAGTTCATTCATATCTGCGAAGAATGGCATAATTGGCGCATTCCACACATACATTGAAAGGAACAGGGTCAGTTGCAGTGCAACGCCGCCAGAGCAGTTTTTGGGGTTGAACAAGCTGAACAAGTTGAGTAGATCAAAGAAAAAAATGTCCAATATAATTTGAATTCTAGGCTCTGAAGCAACAAAATTGAAAAACTGTGCAATGACTTTACCAATTGGAAGTCATACATTTGGTCATAAGAGAACGGAACAGTGATTTTGAGTAGGTTGAAATACAACCAGACCTTTTCTCTCGTTTTGAGGCATATTCTGCCCAGGTAGCCTTCGTCAGGGTTCCAGCTCTCGACAACCCTGAGTATCTCCTCCTCATGCCTGATCGTCCTCTGCAGGAGAGGCCTCCGAACCTCCCCCCTCTCACCCCGAACCTCACCCTGAGCCTCCCCCCTCTCACGGGGCAATGCCACCCTCTCTTCCATCAGGAAGTAAGAAGAGAGGGATTCTAGAGTAGAGGAGGAGAGGGATGGAAGGATCTGGGAGGCAGATATAGAGAGAGAGAAAGATAGAGATGAAGCATTATATTGCTGCAATTGCACTGTTGAAATGAATCTCGAAGATCCAAATGATCTTAACCCCCCACCAAATGTGTAGAATGCCGAGGTACAGTACATGGTGAATTGAAAGATGACATGCTTACATTGTGTAGGAGCTCTCTGGCAGTGGTCCTCTCACTCACACCCACCACTGTAAAAGGCTCAGGCCCAGGGACTCCATGGACGGTGACCCTGTACTGCACAGCAGCCCTACGCTCCTCAGTGCTGAAGAGCTGGGAGACACACACAGACACACAGACACACAGACGGCGTGAGTTTAGTGGTTAATGCACGGCTGAATCAAAATCCTGCACACCCTGTGGCTCTCAAGGACAGGAGTAGGAGAAAACCCTGCACTACACACTCACCCAATATACACTCACTGCACACTACAGACTACAGACTCACCCACTATACACTCACTACACACTATAGACTACACACTCACCCACTATACACTCACTACACACTGTAGACTACACACTCACCCACTATACACTCACTACACACTATAGACTACACACTCACCCACTATACACTCACTACACACTATAGACTACAGACTCACCCATGATGCAGGCCGTGAACCTGCTGTTCCGCTGTCTTCAGATGTACGGCTGTAGATGAACAGACTGGAGACTGGCAGGACCTCGTTGTGCTGATTCCTCAGCTGCACGTGTCTGTATCCTGCCACACACACCCCCACACAGTTTTGAAATGATTGCCACTGTTAGTATTGGAAAAATAATGCTCTCATTTGACAGCATTGCAACTTTTTCTGCCTTTCTTCTAGTTTTGTTTTACCCATGCTGTCTCTTTTAAACTGAACTTTATATGGGCATAGAATTTTACCCATTTTGTGTGAATTCAATTAGCTAATCAAATTGAAAAATGTTGTGTTTATCTCCAAGTCAGTTCGTCAAATTTCTGCACTGCTAGAGCTGCCCCGGTCAACTGGTGCTGTTATTGTGAAGTGGAAACATCTAGGAGCAACAACGGCTCAGCCATAAAGTGGTAGGCCACACAAGCTCACAGAACGGGACCGCCGAGTGCTGAAGCATGTAGCTTTAAAAATCAAATGTATTATTGTATGAAATATGGATTAAAATGATATGCAGCCATAGTTCTACAACCACTGAACCTTCAAATGCAGCATGCCTACCCCCAGAAGAAAAAAAAAATTTGAATGAATTATTTTCAGTTTTGAAACAGGGTTACAGTATTTTGAAAATGTCGGTTACATTTATTGCACATCAAACTGTCTGACGATACTCATGACTGAAGCCTACCTTCACAGTACGACATTATTCTGGACAAAAAGATCCAGGTGTAATAAGCCTTGAATGGGCATGTGAAGACAAATAGGTACAGGTCATTTGCATGTATCCTATTTGTTTGCACATGGCCATTCCCTTGGTATACAGTATGACCATTCAGTTAGCATTTTATTCATTTAGCAGACACAACTTACAGTAGTGTGTGCATACATTTTCATTTGTACTGGTCCCCTGTGGGAATCGAACCTACAACCCTAGCGTTGCAGGGGCCATGCTCTACCAACTGAGCCAAACGTGACCATTTGGTGCTCATTCAGAGGCATAGCAGAAGTGTTAAAGCTATAGTCCTTAATTAAAACAATAACAAAGCGTCCACCCCACCTCTGTTTTGGTAAAAAGCTGAGGGATGGGCCTGGAGAAAATATAACCACTCTCAAATTCATAGACAAACCTATGGATGCAAGGACAGACCATCCATGAAATCAACATTATAGTTTTAACCATGTTTTGAGGCTATACAGTCTTTGCATTTACATTGTTTACAAACATTGGAGTTAAAACAAGCTTATATTTTTGGTTCTGATGGGATACGACAGTTGAACTAAGCTCATGAGGAATTTCTAAGTTATATTATTACTCTTATTATTATATTCTTCAAGAATCAATAGGTTTATATCATTTATTTACAAGTCCAAAAATGTATGTAGGAACTAAGGATTCTAGCTTTAATGTTAGGAAAGAATGTAGCCCCACTCACAGCAGGTGTTCATGTTTGAAATGTCTCATGTGACAATGAGTTTCTTTTCATCTGAAATGATTATAGCTGTACCAGGCTTGGGTCTTCTAATAAAAACACACTCTTTGTGTGTGTGCCAGTGTGTGGAAGATAAGTCACAGATGAAATGATGTAGTGTGCGTGTGTGCCTACCTGTCCTGAGTGCTCTGAGTGATATGATTCTCTGAGCGGTGGTCTGGGAGCTGTTGTGTTCCACCACAGTAAACCGTAGGAAGGCCAGGTCAGCCATGAGCAGGGGGAGGTGGAAGCTCTGGTTCCATATGGGGTTCAGGGGGTTACGGTGGACGGGTTTGGTGCGGAAGTGACACCCATCAGCCTGCATCCCCAGGATGTCTACCTCGATGCATGGACTGCCTGCTGTAGTCCCTGGGCATAGGTTCTGACCAGAGATAATCTGGAAGGAATGGAAAGAGAGAAGGGGGGTATAGGCGAGAGACACCGATAGAGAAAGACGTCAAGAAAAAATGTGTTGCACCAGATGAACTGACCGAAAAAGGGAACCGGTTGACACTGCTGCCTTTGAGGATCACTAGCTACTTGTTGTACACATGTATACATTCAATCCATTACCTCTGCTATGTACTCACAGTGAGAGACAACAGGACGGGGCTCATCCCCCTTGGGTCTCTGTCCAGGGGGCAGAAGTGTCCGTAGAGTGGGCAGCTGTGGTCCCACAGGACCGGGGGCTTCAGAACGTACCCACAACCCCTGTTAGGCTCAAACATGGCGGCGTTCAGTTGCAAGGGAAGGTCTGTCAGAGAGAGAGAGAGAGAGAGAGAGAGAGAGAGAGAGAGAGAGAGAGAAAGAGAAAGAGAAAGAGAGAGAAATATGTAAACTATTGGAGAGACTCAAAAATAGGTTTGTGCACCAAAAACTAGACTTTCAGACAGACAATGTAATTTTCAAGAAGCATGTTGTGCTCCAATTACAAATGACTTCTCTGAATCAACTTCTGAAATATTGAATTCGCCAAACCCCTTGTCCCTTCGTACTTTTGACTGAATGCAGACAGGGCCAACTCGTTCTGGCAATAGGCCAAATATCAGTTCCTCATATGAAGCTAGCCAAATGAATTTCCCACTTTCTCCCACATTTGGCATAATGAAGCAAACTTTACTTAGTTGACGACTCCTAGTGTCTAGCTCACCATCGGTCTGGTAGTTGAGAGCGACCAGCTGTATTCCATGCAGCCAGAAGAGTAGGGGACTGGGGTTGGTGGAGTCGATACGTGTGGCTGCTGGGTAGGTCCGCAGGAGCTGGGTGCTGGTGTGTTGGATCAGCTTCTGGGCGTAGCGGCGACACAGGCGTTTGGCGGCGTTCTCATTGACTGAGGAGACGTGGTAGCACTTTGGGGTGTGGATGAGGGAGCTGAGGAAGGCATTACAGGTGTACAGAGGGGAGGTGGGTGGTTCTTCCCAGTTGGAACAGGGGCCCTCTGATGCTGCTCCTTCAGATTTAGGGGGAAAGGGTTATGAGAGGGGTGTGTGTAAGGGGTATGTGTGTGTGTGTGTGTGTGTGTGTGTGTGTGTGTGTGTGTGTGTGTGTGTGTGTGTGTGTGTGTGTGTGTGTGTGTGTGTGTGTGTGTGTGTGTGTGTGTGTGTGTGTGTGTGTGTGTGTGTGTGCGTGCGTGTGTGCGTGCGTGCGTGTGTGTGTGTGTGTGTTTGTGTGTGTGTGTGAGTGTGAGACATACTGAACGCAAAGGGTTTAACTTTCAAATATATCCAAAAGATGTCCAGCCTGTCTAGGAAGAGGTAGCAGACCCTTAACCATTGAGTTAGAACTACGTTTTGATAGCTAGGCATGGGGCAGAGAAGAGTAGTCTACCTCTCCCTGGGGTGCGCATCACTGTCGATGGGTCCCCTGGAACACCTTTCTCTGGATCTTTCCCAAAGATGTACCTCCTTCCCTTTCCTTTAGGAGAAAGAATTTCCTGTCTCTCTTTTCTTTCCCTGGAAGTGGACAGACCTGGGACACACACAGACTCATACCTTCACAAGATCTCACAAGTCAGGAATATTACGTTAACCTCTCGTGAATGTGAGACTGGAACACAAGGCTATTTACAAGGCATTGTATAGTTTGTTTATAGAAGATGATGTAATGTAAGGAAAGACCTGGGAATTTGACAGCTTGGCAGTAGATCACCAGATCTGAGAGCCCCTGGGCTATCTGGCGTCCTTCCTTCTTGCTTCGAGGCAGCTTGAACTCTTCCTCCAGCTCCTTGCCAAATACATGTGTGCGAGTGAGAGAGTGTGTAAAAATACAAAAGAGACAAAACTCTTGTCTCATGATGTTATTAATCAAAAATAACGGGAGAAACTGGTTAATTAAGAAAAATTCCAACAAGATAAATACTTTTGTATTCCTATGTCTGCTGGATCCTGAATGGAGGACAAACTCACTTCTCCTTTGTTGTGAGTAGCTCTCTCGCATTTCTTCATCTTCTTGGGGACATCGTTACTGTGTTTGGTCTGTAACTTCTCCCCTGAAAGAGACTTTCCCTCAGGCCTATCCTCCAGGATATTATCTGTATCAATGTAGACATTCCCAGCCAAAGACATTATTATTGCAGTATAAACAAAAACACACATTCATGCAGTGTAATCTAATTTGAGGTTTTCAGTGATCTAAGTAACATTAAAACATGTGGCCAAAAACTATTGGCTTTCAAGCAATCTCTTGTTGTTTTTGACCCACTTGGTAATCAAATTGAGTATCAGTGGGTACTAATTTAGTATAAGAAGCTTTCGAAAAGTCACAACACACAGTCACACAGCCAGTGTACTAGAGCACTGCACAAACAGAGCACAAATCTATTCAGCAATAGGACAAGCATGCTGTGGAATTGGCAAATCTTAAGTGATTAATTTGATTATTTTTATTACCTTCTGGGAGAGAATAAGCAGTAGATAAAGCCAGGGCGTCAGCTACAGAGGAAGAGTGAGTAGGGGGTCCCAGGATAAGTGTCACGTTCTGACCTTAGTTCCTTTTTTATGTCTTTATTTTAGTTTGGTCAAGGCGTGAGTTGGGGTGGGCATTCTATGTTGTTAGTCTATGTTTTGTTCTGTGTGTTATATTTCTATGTGTTTGGCCTAGTATGGTTCTCAATCAGAGGCAGGTGTCGATCGTTGTCTCTGATTGAGAATCATACTTAGGTAGCCTGTTTTTCCACTATGGGTTGTGGGTAGTTATTTTCTGTGTCTGTGTTTCACCATACAGAACTGTTTCGGTTGTTTGTTTGTGCTTTTGTTATTTTGTTCTGTGTTCTGTTGATTTATTAAAAATCTAATTATGGACACTTACCACGCTGCACATTGGTCCGATATTTCCTACTCCTCCTCAGACGAAGAGGAGATTCGTTACAATAAGTAGAAGAATTGGGATAATCAACATTATTGCTGTTTGAGGTTGTTACCACAGAAACGTCTCAACTATAAACTGGCATACACTGGGATGCTCTTGGTGTTGTGACCATACCATCAGATAGTGATTCATACTCATAGTCGTATTCATCCTCATCTTCCTCCTGATCCTCAATGGTTGGGAAGGGAGGAGGCATCACACTACTGGCCTGAGAATGCATCTGGGCCAACTGGTGAGCCTGTATCAGGAAGAGTCATTTAGGACAATCTTAGTTCCTTCTAATTATGTATCAGTGTGCCATCATTTTAGGTACATATAGCACATTATATAGATACCGGACTGGATCAACAACTGTTAAAAAAACGTTTGGTCAGTGTGTTCCTTATCAGTGGCCCTGCCTTCTGTTTGAGGATGTCCACCGGCGTCTGGTGAGCTTTTAGCTTCTTGTTCTTGAGGAGGATTTTCCCCCTCAGTTGCCATGGTGATGGCAGCTGTGGGTCGTCCGAGAAATCACTTTCGAACAGGAACTTTGTCACCAGCTTATCCCCAAACACCGTCTGTTGAAGGACAACACAAACACACCATCAGAGTTCTAATCTGTTCTGAGGGGAAGAAGGATCCATTGTGATTGACCTGTTAATAGCAATGTAAGGTATATGTTCCCGGGTGGTGGTTCACTAACTCTATGACTACCCTGAACCCTTAACCTCACCCCGTCTCTACTTCCTTTCGTTAAACACCAACAAGCATCAGAAAGAGCCCATTTCACATCTCAACATTGAACTAGACAGGACAGTAAGTAGGCCTACCAACCTTGAATATGTCGGCCATCTTGCATTGCTGCGGCAGGGAGCAGTGATTCTCTATGGACAGCATCACAGGTAGGTCAGAGGTCACGAAGGCAGAGCGGTTCACTGCCTCCACCACATCCTGCAGGAACGGGAGATTAACTCAACTCAATAAATTAAATTCAACTAAATTCAACCCAACTAAACTCAATTCAACTCAGCTCATCTCAACCCAACTCAATTCAACCCAAACCAACTCAACTCATCTCAGCTTAGGTAAACTAAATTCAACTCACTTAATTTCAACTGACTTCAACTCTACTCACCTTGAAGGGTATGCGGGTAGTGAGGGTGTGTCCATGGTAGATGATTGGCATGCCATCATCTCCATCCCAACAGTCCAGTTCAATACTCCTACATCCCTGGAGGAGCACCTGAGACAACAACAAACCAAACAATAATGTAGCGACCTGGACACAACATCTGGACACCTGCACACAACACCTGGACACAACACCTGGATACCTGAACACAACACCTGAACACAACACCTGCACAAAACACCTGGACACAACACCTGGACACCAGGACACAACACCTAGACACCTGGACACACCACCTGGACACAACACCTGGACACCTGTACACAACACCTGGACACAACACCCGGACACCTGGACACAACACCTGGACACAACACCTGGACACCTGTACACAACACCTGAACACAACACCTGGACACAACACCTGGACACCTGTACAAAACACCTGGACACCTGGACACAACACCTGGACACAGCACCTGGACACCTGTACACAACACATGTACACAACACCTGGACACAACACCTGGACACAACACCTGGACACCAGGACACAACACCTGGACACACCACCTGGACACAACACCTGGACACCTGTACACAACACCTGGACACAACACCCGGACACCTGGACACAACACCTGGACACAACACCTGGACACCTGTACACAACACCTGAACACAACACCTGGACACAACACCTGGACACGACACTTGGACACAACACCTGGACACCTGTACACAACACCTGGACACCAGGACACAACACCTGGACACTTGGACACAACACCTGGACACCTGTACATAACACCTGGACACAACGCCTGGATACAACACCTGGACACAACACCTGGACACAACGCCTGGATACAACACCTGGACACAACACCTAGACACAACACCTGGACACAATAACTGGACACCTCTATGGCTTGGATCAGAAGGACACAACATCTAGACACTTCTATGGCTTGGATCAGAAGTTTTGGATCTCTTGATGGATCTCCGGATCTCTTGACCCGGGTTCAAATCCTGGTAGGGCTTCCACCCAAATTCATAACAATAAAGGCTTTTCAATGACAGTTTATCACCACAACAGCTGTATTGCTGTACACTCAATCGGTTTGAGTAAATATTACATGGAGTGTTCACGTGTCCCCGTCACGTGAATACCAGTGTTCTGATTGTCACCTGGCTGTACAGCTCCACAGACGACTCTCCCTTGAGTTGGTGGGAGGTCAGGTAGGTGTTGTGTGATGTAGCGATGTAGTAGTAAGACAGAGGGTAATGGAGCTCTTCAACATTCAGCGGAGACTCTTCCAGTTTGGAAGCAGAGTTGTCCTTGTCCATCAGATACCTTATAGCAGGGGAAAACCAACCTGGGTCATTCCTTTTTGGCTCAGTTGGTAACAGCAGGGTCATGGGTTCAATTCCCGCAGGGATCACAAATACATACAAAAAATACTGACCGGGCAAATCCCTCAAAGGACATCCAGCCAATCTGATGCAAAGTGGTAGACGGTTCAAATGTCTAGAACACACAACACATGCATTCAGTGGAAGATTGTGGAAGGTGGAAGGACAAACGCACGCACACACACAGACACACTTCATCGTCACACACCTGGATGATTCTTAGGACTTCATCATGCGAGTGGTTCTCTCCCTGACAGTTGACCAGGAAGTCGTTGAGGTGCATGATGGTCATGCCCAGAGCTCCCAGCGAGGCACTCTCCACGCCAGTACCATTGGTCACGATGCTGGCAGAAGCTATGGCGTCTGAAATATGCTTCTGATTGTCTGACATGTGTCTCATGATCTGGATGGAAAGACCAAGGTCCAGGCCATTACGTGTCAGAAGGTCTAGGAGGGTGGGGAAACACAAATAAAGACTTTTACACTTGACTTCAAAGCAAATATGAGTAGCTGAGTTTATTTACATACACAGCCCTGATTGGTTGATCAATTTTCAATTTTTATTTTATATAGCCCTTCGTAAATCAGCTAATATCTCGAAGTGCTGTACAGAAACCCAGCCTAAAACCCCAAACAGCTAGTAATGCAGGTGTAGAAGCACGGTGGCTAGGAAAAACTCCCTAGAAAGGCCAAAACCTAGGAAGAAACCTAGAGAGGAACCAGGCTATGAGGGGTGGCCAGTCCTCTTCTGGCTGTGCCGGGTGGAGATTATAACAGAACTATGCCAAGATGTTCAAAAATGTTCATAAGTGACAAGCATGGTCAAATAATAATCATGAATAATTTTCAGTTGGCTTTTCATAGCTGATCATTAAGAGTTGAAAAACAACAGGTCTGGGACAGGTGGCGGTTCCATAACCGCAGGCAGAACAGCTGAAACTGGAATAGCAGCAAGGCCAGGCGGACTGGGGACAGCAAGGAGTCACCACGGGCGGCAGTCCCGACGCATGGTCCTAGGGCCCAGGTCCTCCGAGAGAAAGAAAGAGAGAAGGAGAAAATTAGAGAGAGCCAAGATTTTCAAAATGTTCATAAATGACAAGCATGGTCAAATAATAATCAGGAATAAATCTCAGTTGGCTTTTCATAGCCGATCATTAAGAGTTGAAAACAGCAGGTCTGGGACAGGTAGGGGTTCCATAACCGCAGGCAGAACAGTTGAAACTGGAATAGCAGCAAGGCCAGGCGGACTGGGGACAGCAAGGAGTCACCACGGCCGGTAGTCCCGACGTATGGTCCTAGGGCTCAGGTCCTCCGAGAGAAAGAAAGAGAGAAGGAGAAAATTAGAGAGAGCCAAGATTTTCAAAATGTTCATAAATGACAAGCATGGTCAAATAATAATCAGGAATAAATCTCAGTTGGCTTTTCATAGCCGATCATTAAGAGTTGAAAACAGCAGGTCTGGGACAGGTAGGGGTTTCGTAACCGCAGGCAGAACAGTTGAAACTGGAATAGCAGCAAGGCCAGGCGGACTGGGGACAGCAAGGTGTCAGCATGCCCGGTAGTCCTGACGTATGGTCCTAGGGCTCAGGTTCTCAGAGAGAAAGAGAGAACGAGAGAATTAGAGAGAGCATACTTAAATTCACACAGGACACTGGATAAGACAGGAGAAGTACTCCAGGTATAACCAACTGACCCTAGCCCCCCGACACATAAACTACTGCAGCATAAATACTGGAGGCTGAGACAGGAGCGGTCAGGAGACACTGTGGCCCCATCCGAAGAAACCCCCGGACAGGGCCAAACAGGAAGGATATAACCCCACCCACTTTGCCAAAGCACAGCCCCCGCACCACTAGAGGGATATCCTCAACCACCAACTTACAATCCTGAGACAAGGCCGAGTATAGCCCACAAAGGTCTCCACCACAGCACAAACCAAGGGGGGGCGCCAACCCAGACAGGAAGATCACGTCAGTAACTCAACCCACTCAAGTGACGCACCCCTCCTAGGGACGGCATGAAAGAGCACCAGCAAGCCAGTGACTCAGCCCCTGTAACAGGGTTAGAGGCAGAGAATCCCAGTGGAGAGAGGGGAACCGGCCTGGCAGAGACAGCAAGGGCGGTTCGTTGCTCCAGAGCCTTTCCGTTCACCTTCACACTCCTGGGCCAGACTACACTCAATCATATGACCTACTGAAGAGATAAGTCTTCAGTAAAGACTTAAAGGTTGAGACCGAGTCTGCGTCTCTCACATGGGTAGGCAGACTGTTCCATAAAAATGGAGATCTATAGGAGAAAGCCCTGCCTCCCGCTGTTTGCTTAGAAATTCTAGGGACAATTAGGAGGCCTGCGTCTTGTGACCGTAGCGTACGTATTGGTATGTACGGCAGGACCAACTCGGAAAGATAGGTAGGAGCAAGCCCATGTAACGCTTTATAGGTTAACAGTAAAACCTTGAAATCAACCCTTGCCTTAACAGGAAGCCAGTGTAGGGAAGCTAGCACTGGAGTAATATGATCAAATTTCTTGGTTCTAGTCAGGATTCTAGCAGCCGTATTTAGCACTAACTGAAGTTTATTTAGTGCTTTATCCGGGTAGCCGGAAAGTAGAGCATTGCAGTAGTCTAACCTAGAAGTAACAAATGCATGGATTAATTTTTCTGCATCATTTTTGGACAGAAAATTTCTGATTTTTGCAATGTTACGTAGATGGAAAAAAGCTGTCCTTGAAACAGTCTTGATATGTTCGTCAAAAGAGAGATCAGGGTCAAGAGTAACGCCGAGGTCCTTCACAGTTTTATTTGAGACGACTTTACAACCATCAAGATGAATTGTCAGATTTAACAGAAGATCTCTTTGTTTCTTGGGACCTAGAACAAGCATCTCTGTTTTGTCCGAGTTTAAAAGTAGAAAGTTTTCAGCCATCCACTTCCTTATGTCTGAAACACAGGCTTCTAGCGAGGGCAATTTTGGGGCTTCACCATGTTTCATTGAAATGTACAGCTGTGTGTCATCCGCATAGCAGTGAAAGTTAACATTATGTTTTCGAATAACATCCCCAAGAGGTAAAATATATAGTGAAAACAATAGTGGTCCTAAAACGGAACCTTGAGGAACACCGAAATGTACAGTTGATTTGTCAGAGGACAGACCATTCACAGAGACAAACTGATATCTTTCCGACAGGTAAGATCTAAACCAGGCCAGAACTTGTCCGTGTAGACCAATTTGGGTTTCCAGTCTCTCCAAAAGAATGTGGTGATCGATGGTGTCAAAGGCAGCACTAAGGTCTAGTAGCACGAGGACAGATGCAGAGCCTCGGTCTGACGCCATTAAAAGGTCATTTACCACCTTCACAAGTGCAGTCTCAGTGCTATGATGGGGTCTAAAACCAGACTGAAGCATTTCGTATACATTGTTTGTCTTCAGAAAGGCAGTGAGTTGCTGCGCAACAGCTTTTTCTAAAATTTTTGAGAGGAATGGAAGATTCGATATAGGCCGATAGTTTTTTATATTTTCCGGGTCAAGGTTTGGCTTTTTCAAGAGAGGCTTTATCACTGCCACTTTTAGTGAGTTTGGTACACATCCGGTGGATAGAGAGCTGTTTATTATGTTCAACATAGGAGGGCCAAGCACAGGAAGCAGCTCCTTCAGCAGTTTAGTAGGAATAGGATCCAGTATGCAGCTTGAAGGTTTAGAGGCCATGATTATTTTCATCATTGTGTCAAGAGATATAGTACTAAAACACTTAAGTGTCTCTCCCGATCCCAGGCCCTCGCAGAGCTGTGCAGATCCAGGACAGCTAAGCCCTGGAGGAATACGCAGATTCAAAGAGGAGTCCGTAATTTGCTTTCTAATGGTCATGATCTTTTCCTCAAAGAAGTTCATGAATTTATTACTGCTGAAGTGAAAGCCATCCTCTCTTGGGGAATGCTGCTTTTTAGTTAGCTTTGCAACAGTATCAAAAAGAAATTTTGGATTGTTCTTATTTTCCTCGATTAAGTTGGAAAAGTAGGATGATCGAGCAGCAGTGAGGGCTCTTCGGTACTGCACGGTACTGTCTTTCCAAGCTAGTCGGAAGACTTCCAGTTTGGTGTGGCGCCATTTCCGTTCCAATTTCCTGGAAGCTTGCTTCAAAGCTCGGGTATTTTCTGTATACCAGGGAGCTAGTTTCTTATGACAAATGTTTTTCGTTTTTAGGGGTGCAACTGCATCTAGGGTATTGCGCAAGGTTAAATTGAGTTCCTCAGTTAAGTGGTTAACTGATTTTTGTCCTCTGACGTCCTTGAGTAGGCAGAAGGAGTCTGGAAGGGCATCAAGGAATTGTTGTGTTGTCTGAGAATTTATAGCACGACTTTTGATGCTCCTTGGTTGGGGTCTGAGCAGATTATTTGTTGCGATTGCAAACGTAATAAAATGGTGGTCCGATAGTCCAGGATTATGTGGAAAAACATTAAGATCTACAACATTTATTCCATGGGACAAAACTAGGTCCAGAGTATGACTGTGGCAGTGAGTAGGTCCAGAGACATGTTGGACAAAACCCACTGAGTCGATGATGGCTCCGAAAGACTTTTGGAGTGGGTCTGTGGACTTCTCCATGTGAATATTAAAATCACCAAAAATTAGAATATGATCTGCTATGACTACAAGGTCTGATAGGAATTCAGGAAACTCAGAGAGGAACGCTGTATATGGCCCAGGAGGCCTGTAAACAGTAGCTATAAAAAGTGATTGAGTAGGCTGCATAGATTTCATGACTAGAAGCTCAAAAGACGAAAACGCCATTTTTTTTTTTGTAAATTGAAATTTGCTATCGTAAATGTTAGCAACACCTCCGCCTTTGCGGGATGCACGGGGGATATGGTCACTAGTGTAACCAGGAGGTGAGGCCTCATTTAACACAGTAAATTCATCAGGCTTAAGCCATGTTTCAGTCAGGCCAATCACATCAAGATTATGATCAGTGATTAGTTCATTGACTATGACTGCCTTTGAAGTGAGGGATCTAACATTAAGTAACCCTATTTTGAGATGTGAGGTATCACGATCTCTTTCAATAATGGCAGGAATGGAGGAGGTCTTTATCCTAATAAGATTGCTAAGGCGAACACCGCCATGTTTAGTTTTGCCCAACCTAGGTCGAGGCACAGACACAGTCTCAATGGGTATGGCTGAGCTGACTACACTGACTGTGCTATTGGCAGACTCCACTAAGCTGGCAGGTTGGCTAACAGCCTGCTGCCTGGCCTGCACCCTATTTCATTGTGGGGCTAGAGGAGTTAGAGCCCTATCTATGTTGGTAGATAAGATGAGAGCACCCCTCCAGCTAGGATGGAGTCCGTCACTCCTCAGCAGGTCAGGCTTGGTCCTGTTTGTGGGTGAGTCCCAGAAAGAGGGCCAATTATCTACAAATTCTATCTTTTGGGAGGGGCAGAAAACAGTTTTCAACCAGCGATTGAGTGCTGAGACTCTGCTGTAGAGCTCGTCACTCCCCCTAACTGGGAGGGGGCCAGAGACAATTACTCGATGCCGACACATCTTTCTAGCTGATTTACACGCTGAAGCTATGTTGCACTTGGTGACCTTGATAGGATGGTCTAGAGCTCACCCCCTTACCCAGATGAATGGTCATTGGTCTATTATAATCAGATCAAATTGCGATGTCATGATCTGGGCCAAAAACTCCATTACATCTCAACATGCTGAAATTCAAGGCATTCAAGTCAGTTTCAGAGTGTTATTTCGACCTCAGTGTGGAAATAAATAAAACAATAAGAATATCATGTTTTTAACTCCACTGCCCCTTTAAGGGCTTTTCACACTGCACAGGCCGTCTTAGCCTAGGGCTCAGAGATCCCTTTAAATTTGTAGTTTGAAGACTGTTATTCCTAGATTTGTACCAGATCTGTTTGTGCTTCTCTCATCAACTCCAGCGGTCCTTGACATGCCAAACATGGCCATACAGCACATACAGATCTGGGACCAGGCTTCATTACTCCTAAAGAATCTAAATGGAAATGACCCCAACTGGGCAGGTAACTCACCCAGGAAACTCACCCTGGTAACGCACCCTGGTAACTCACATAGGAAACTCACCCAGGAGACTTACCCAGGAAACTCACCCAGGAAACTCACCCAGATCTGGCTGTATTCCTGTGACTCTGTCGTCGATGTGGAGGTGAGTGTAGAGAGGAGCAGGCTCAGAGGCAGACTGACCACAGGACACAGCATGGGCATCAAACACATTCTTCAGGTCCTTACGACTCCGGATACTACACACCAACATGGGAACAAAAAGTTGGAGGCCCCAATTCACCCAATTGTAGATAATGTCAACTTCCTAGGACAAGCTGGTGCAAATCAAACACACTACTGAAAGCCCTATCTGGAAATACACAATCTGCCATTGATTAAATAGTGGCAATTTTGTACACTGGGAAAACACTTGGAAAAACACTGGGAAAATAATAAGGAATCTCACTGCTGTAACAGCTAATAATGTATTACACAATAATACTATATACAGTGCATTCTGAAAATATTCAGACCCCTTCCCTTTTTCCACATTTTGTTACGTTACAGCCTTATTCTAAAATGGATTAAACACAAATAATTCCTCATCAATATCCACACAATACCCCGTAATAATAAAGTAAAAACAGGTTCATAAAATTTTGCTAATTAAAAAAAATTATAAACATAAATACCTTATTTACATAAGTATTCGAACCCTTTGCTATGAGACTCGAAATTGAGCTCAGGTGCATCCTGTTTCCATTGATCATCCTTGAGATGTTTCTACAACTTGATTGTAGTCCACCTGTGGTAAATTCAATTGATTGGACATGATTTGGAAAGGCGCACACACCTGTCTATGTAAGGTCTCACAGTTGACAGTGCATGTCAGAGAAGAAAACAAGCGATGAAGTCCGCAGCATTGAAGGTCCCCAAGAACGCAGTGGTCTCCATCATTCTTAAATGCAAGAAGTTTGGAACCACTAAGACTCTTCCTAGAGCTGGCCACCCGGCCAAACAGCAATCGGGGGGAAAGGGCCTTTGTCGGGGAGGTGACCCAGAACCTGATGGTGACTCTGACAGAGCTCCAGAGTTCCTCTGTGGAGATGGGAGAACCTTCCAGAAGAACAACCATCTCTGCAGCACACTACCAATCAGGCCTTTATGGTACAGTGGCCAGACGGAAGCCACTCCTCAGTAAAAGGACATGACAGTCCGCTTGGAATTTGCCAAAAGACACCTAAAGGACTCTCATACCATAAGAAACAAGATTCTTTGGTCTGATGAAACCAAGATTGAACTCTTTGGTCTGGAGGAAACCTGGCACCATCTCTACGGTGAAGCATGGTGGTGTCAGCATCATGCTTTGGGGATATTTTTCAGCTGCAGGGACTGGGAGACTAATCAGGATTGAGGCAAAGATGAACGGAGAAAAGTAGAGAGAGATCCTTGATGAAAACCTGCTCCAGAGCTCTCAGTACTTCAGACTTGGGCGAAGGTTCACCTTCCAACAGAACAACGACCCTAAGCACACAGCCAAGACAACGCAGGGGTGGCTTCGGGACAAGTCTCTGCATGTCCTTGAGTGGCCCAGCCAGAACCCGGAATTGAACCCAATCGAACATCTCTGGAGAGACCTGAAAATAGCTGCGCAGTGACGCTCCCCATCCAACCTGGCAGAGCTTGAGAGGATCTGCAGAGAAGAATGGGAGAAACTCCCCAAATACAGGTGTGCCAAGCTTGTAGCGTCATAACCAAGAAGACTTGAGGCTGTAATCGCTGCCAAAGGTACTTCAACCAAGTACAGTATAAAGGGTCTGAATACTTATGTAAATGTGATATCATTATTATTTTTTTCTCCGCCTTATCTCAGCTCACTGGTCACCATAGCAACACCCACCTGTAGCACGCGCTCCAGCAGGTACATTTCACTGGTCATCCCCAAAGCCAACACCTCCTGTGGCCGCCTTTCCTTCTAGTTCTCTGTTGCCAATGACTGGAACGAATTGCAAAAATCACTGAAGTTGGAGACTTATATCTCCCTCACTAACTTTAAGAATCAGCTGTCAGATCAGCTTACCGATCGCTGCAGCTGTACACAGCCCATCTGTAAATAGCCCATCCAACCAACTACCTACCTCATCCCCATATTTGTTTTTGTTTTTCTGCTCTTTTGCACACCAGTATTTCTACCTTCACATCCTCATCTGGACATATATCACTCCAGTGTAAATTGCTAAATTGTAATTACTTCACCACTATTGGCCTATTTATTGCCTTATCTCCTTACTTCATTTGCACACACTGTATACAGATTTTTCTATTGTGTTATTGACTGTACGATTGTTTATCCCATGTGTAACTCTGTGTTGTTTTTGTCGCACCGCTTTGCTTTATCTTGGCCAGGTTGCTTGTTCTCAACTGGCCTACCTGGTTAAATAAAGGTGAAATAAAAAAAAATGTGTGTCACGCCCTGGCCTTAGTTATCTATGTTTTCTGTATTATTTTGGTCAGATCAGGGTGTGACGAGGGTGGATATGCTTGTTTGTCCTGTCTAGGGGTGTTTGTTAGTCTAGGCATATTGTAGGTCTATGGTGGCCTGAATTGGTCCCCAATCAGAGACAGCTGTTTATCGTTGTCTCTGATTGGGGATCCTATTTAGGTTGCCATTTCCATTTTGGTTTTGTGGGTTCTTGTCTATGTGTAGTTGCCTGTCAGCACTCGGTTTATATAGCTTCACGTTCGTTTTGTTAGTTTGTTCAGTGTTATTCCTTCATTAAAAAGAAGAATGTATTCATATCACGCTGCGCCTTGGTTTCCTCAATACGACGAACGTGACAATGTGCAAACATTTCTAAAAACCTGTTTTTGATTTGTCATTATGGGGTATTGTGTGTAGATTGATGAGTGGGGCGGACAATTGTATACATTTTAGAATAAGACTGTAACGCAACAAAATGTGGAAAAAGTCAAGGGGTCTGAATACTTTCAGAAAGCCCTGTAGATAGATAAATGTTGAGTTAGAGGAGATTACCTGAAGGACTTGAAGAGCTCAACAAACTCAGTAAAGCTCATGGTGCCATCTGATACCATGAGGTTCTGGAAGCTCTTTGATTGGCCCTTACCCCGGCTAGATAGTGTCTGACTTGACCTATTCCTGAAGCGAGTAGCCAAAGAAAATACACAAGAGATGTTATGTGTACTGAATTCCAGCACAAACATCAGCACAACAAATTAAACATGAAGCATATGCACGCAAACGCACACAGAAGAATATACCACAGTTTGTAGCATCTTACCCTGTTTGAGCTTTGTGATTGGAGGCTGAGGAAGAGATGGAGGAGGAAGATGTGCTAATGGCCATGGATCTACTGGTAGAGGAGGAGAGAGGCCCAGGGAAACCATAGGAGCTGCTGTCTTCCTGGTCTTGGTCCATGTTGTCTGTCGGGTCAGGTGCATTCCGCCCTAGGATATCCCAACCACTCGTCACCTTCTGTGACACCATCTCATCGTCTGTGGCATCCCCACTGTTCCCCTGTCACCACACACACACACACACACACACACACACACACACACACACACACACACACACACACACACACACACACACACACACACACACACACACACACACACACACACACACACACACACACACACCAAATGTAGCTATTTTATTGAAACTGACTCAACATGTTCCTCCAACCCAGCTCCAGGCATTTGTGCAGGAGTTGAATCAATCTCTACTGCAAATATGGCTCCTTACCCTGGTCCCAACCTTCTTTTTATTTTTATTGGAGTTAACCGTCTTGTGATTGGTCACAGCTCCAGACTTCTCCATGCTACCAACACCCACACTCCATCTCCTGCCCCCAAACAGCTCGATGGCCTGGGCTAGAGTTGGACCCTCGTACCTGCCATCCTCCTGGAAGAGAGAGGAACATTTTCTTGGTACAAAATGGTAAATCACTCACATCTCGTCCCTCAGAGTTGTGGTGCTCGTGTCCAGAGCTCAGACTCAATTTTCATGACTGGTGACACCATTCACACTCTACCAGTAGGGACTGGAACACTTGACTCGGACCCGAGGTTTAGTAACTAGACTCCATCATTGCAATGCAGTCCCTCACCTGATAGAGGTTGACGTACTTCCTCCGGAGCCACTGCAACCTTTGGTCAGGGAACCTCCTCATCCTCCTGTGAACAGCTAACAGGGACTGCAGCCCAGCGTACACCATCCTAGCTGTGTTTCTCGGGGCCACAAAGTGTAATAACCTGTTGTCTGTTGTATGGAGCCCATAGAGCAGAGTCACCCCACACTCCTCCAGGCTCAGTCCAAATGAGAGCTTGTTCTGCATGCATACCGCCTGAATGTCAGCCCCAGGATGGCCCATGAAGACAGCTTTAGCCACGGAGAGATCCAGGAATCCATCCGCCAGGCTGTTCAGTATGAGCTTCCCACAGTACCCTGACCCAGTGGGGCTCCGGAGCTTTGAGAAGTCAGGGCCAGGGCTAGAACCAGGGAGGCCCTCACTGTGGAGCTTGGCCCAGGTGAGTATACAATTGTCGGGTTGGAGTCGGAGCAGGCAGCGGGCGGTGAGGTGGGAGTCCTGGTCATAGTGGATCACAGTAGCGCCCTGCTGGAGGAAGTGGTGTACGTGGGGGTGGAGGGAGAGGACGTACCAGGGCATGAGCTCTGTACCATGGGAAAAGGCCTTCTGAGTCCTCTCACCCATACCCTGGAAGTCTGGGTCTTTGCCCTGTATTAGGTCAGATAGGTCACCCGCAGACTCGGAGAGATCGCCCACGGTGAACCTGACCAGAGAAGAGTGTTTTCAGGAGAGGAAAATGACCAAAAGAAGCTTTAAAAGGATGCAGATATTTTTATCTACACAACACAAATACAGGCCACACAAATATTTCTAAAGAAGCAAAATAAATGATAATGCATTGACAATTATATTAAGAAAAATACGATGTAATATTGAAACGGGGAGCCAACTTCACCTAGCTTGTATCAGATAGCAGGTGTTGTGGTATCAGTGTTTTCAGATTTTATTGACACTTTCTAGCATAATCAGAGCCAAAATCCAGCACAAACCACTAAAAAGTAGACTAAAGTTAGGTGGGTCTACTGTGGACACTTACTGGTTGTGGTTGCCATCCTTGAAGGAGTTTTTACGTGAGCCAGTGATGCTCCCGTCACCAGACCCTCCAGACTCCTCCCAATCCTCAGACTCCATACTGCGGTTGCAGCTACGGATGGTCTGCAGGATGTTGTTGATGGTTGCTTCCTTCTCTGGTTGGTTGAGCCCATCTGGCCCCGCCCGTTGCAGGAAGTTGTCCTGTCCGTTGTAGTCAGAGACAAACTATGCAGTAGCGGTGCGTTGGTAAAATCACCGGGGAAGCCAAGCCAGAAAAAAAAAACATATTACAACCGATGTGTTAGTGATAATTGCGTTGTTTGCTCTATAACCTGTTAGTTTATATGTCTTGACACCGTGAAGAAGACACAGTGGCAGAATAAATCCAACCACACCTTTGTTTCATCACAAAACCGGAGAGCAACATCTGCATCGGTGATCTGAGCAGATTATGTATTTGATACCATTCCACTGATACCGCTCCAGCCATTACCAGGTGCCCGTTCTCCCCAATTAAGGTGCCACTAACCTCTGTCGAGCTATGTGTTGAACTTTCATCCTCTCAGGCCAAGGGCACAATGTATGAATTTATGGTTCGATCAGAATCGCCTTCATAATCATTGGCCATTGCAAAGAATTAAGTAAAACCACAAGTCCAAATCCCTATCTCCATCCATGACTAATTTAGGAAATCGCTAGCTAGCCACCGGAGGACAACAACACAACAATTTCAGTTGTTTCTGTCAATAACGTTTGGCTTTTGATGTGATGTGATTGGTGTGAAGCCAAATCCAAACTGGTTTCCCTTGACACTTTATTTGCACCAGGACCATTCACAGTTGAGCTCACTCAGTTTAGCTCAATGCTGATTGGCTATTATTTTTATTTTTTAAATGATCAAGGGAGGCCAAATGCTTGCTTCCCTTGCATTCAATGCTACGGGCGGCAACACTGTTATAGTCATTTAGACCAGACAGCATCAGATAGATGGCCTATACATACAGAGACAGAGGGGCTCTGTTTTGCTCGCTCGGATGCTTTCTCCAGTGAGATACATTCAGCCTCTTGCGAATTGAAGGAAATGGAAGGAAATACATTATTTTGTATGTTTTTTTCTTTGTACATTTTTTGGGATTCATGAATACACAGCATTGAAACTATGGAAAGAAGGCATGGTGGTGTTTAAGATGGGAAAGGTTACTAAAGTATATTTATAATGAGTAGTGTTGTGTGGAGATTCACTTCTGGCCTGAATGGATGGTCACAAAAAGGTAAAATGCACTTGATACTTGGATAGAACACATTTAAATGTTGTGTAAAGGAATATCAAAAAAGGAAACAACTGTAGGAAACAAATTCAGTGATGTCAACACTTAGTAAATGTGGCCCTAATTTCTAAGTATAAGGCCAAGATTCCTCTAGCCTGATCCTAGATCTGTTTGTATGGTCTTGCCAACTCCTATGGTCATTGTCACACCCCCCAAACAGATATGTGTACAGACAAAAAATGCATAATTCCTCACCTCCACAGAGTCCTGTGAGCTGAGGCGTGGTCTGAGGTTGATCAGGCTAGCTGCTCCATCCAGGGCCTCCCCTAGCTCTTTCAGAATGACCCCAGAGAAGGGCACCACCCTGCAGCCCGGGGTGTGGAGAGCACGCGAGACCACCTTCCTGTACTCTGCAGACGTCTCGTGGTGCGCCATGGCATCCTTCAGGGCACGCATGGTCTCGATGTTCGACTGCTCCATGAACTGCCACATCTTTAGCACCTTGCGAGACCTGAAGGGTAAGATGGAGGGATGCTGCTGAGTGAGAATGGAAGGGCCAAAAGTGGACAGTTTAGGAGGCGAAGTTGGAGATGAAGACAGAATGAGGGTGAAAGAAAAATGGTGTGATGTTTATTTACTAAGCAGGAAATGATAGTGGGGCAGATGGATCCGAAATATATTTGCAAAAATATAAAATCAAATAATCAAATGTTCCCTTGAAGAATTGGTTCTAGCCCTGCTTCTACCTGAGTCCAGCCAGGAACTCCATGACAGTGTTGTAGTTTCCCATGTTCCAACAGCACCTGGCCACGTGGACCAGACATGAGAACACCTCTCTCTTCTCCTCCATAGAACCTGCTGTCAGAATCATCCAGGTCACCCAGGAGCTCACCTGGAAACAGGAAAATACAGTAACTGTAAGTGTGACTAACTGGGTTTGACTCCAGAGTCACCTTTGTGCAACAGGACTGTGTTAGCCCACTGAGCTCAAGCCAAGTTATTAGCTCTGGGAACCAACACTAGTCTTCAGGTCTCAGGCACAGTTACTCAACATATAGGTTCAAAATGTATTCCCCATGCTGAGACACATTGCAGGTTAGTTAGGTCTCTCTCACCTCGTTGAATCTTGTGACCAGGTCCTCTACTGCGTTGTGGGGCCGACTGCAGCCAGCCATAAGATGGGGTTGTCCAGGTTGGTGTGTCTGCCCCTGAGGATGTGGCTGACCAGGGCCCCCCAGGTCATGGGTGAGGAAGCAGATGTAGTCCAGGGGTAAGATCCGGCTGTAGAGCTGCAGCTCCTGATCCATGAGGATGTAGGCCATCTCCTCCGGGAAACTGACCAGGGGTTGGAGGTCAGACAGCTCCTTGTTGACCTCTGTCAGTGGAGCCGCCGGCACCACGCTGGATCCCACCATGGGGGAGTGCAGCTGACGCTCTGGGAGGGAGCAATATGGAGAGGGAGGGCGAGGGGTGAAGGAGGAGGGATAGGAGGGTGAGTCAAGAGGGAGTTAAGAAAGGAGTAAAATACTGTGGATTGTTTCTGGACTCCTATATTGACTCTACTGGTAGACACTTCATGTAGAACTGAATCAATCAGATAACTGTAAGCAATATGGTTATAGCCATAGAATTAGAAATTAGAATACTAATAGTAATTTAATAGGATCTCTATAGTAACAGCTGTATCCTACTCTCTGATAAGACAGGTAGTATTTTAACCACATTTGATTAATATACATTTCATATGATTTATAATGTCAGTTTACTTCATTCAATACTTCATCAACTTGAATTTCACAAGATTCATATTGGTTATGGGACCTTTTAGGACAGCCCAGCCCAAGGGACTTGTGGTGATACAGGGAGGAGAGAAGTCATTGATGCCCGTGTTGCCCATGGACAGAACCACTTCCAGGAGGGTCCCTGAGATGTAGGCAGAAATGTCAGTCCTCTGTAGGGTTGCTCGGTAGCTACACGCCCCTCCTCCTTCCGGCCATGGCAATGTGGCCCTCCTGCGACATAGATCCCTCCTCTCGGCAGACGACAGCAGCTTCCTGGAAGACAGGAGTAGAGCTCCTGAACTGGCCACCCTTACTTCAGAACTCAGGGCATGGCATGCCTGGGAAGACATAGGAAGATACAGGGTCGCGTTCAGGAAGGCACACTGTAGCAAACCAAAACAATTATCTGTGTTCTCATTGGATAAGTTCAGGTGGAAGTCACGAAGTTATAAAACCTTTTCTCCCTACTGAACACGACCCAGGCATCTCATCACCTAATCACACCACAGGAGGCTGGTTAGGGGAGGACGGCTCATAATAATGTCTGAAATGGAGTGAATGCAGTGGTATCAAAGATGGAAACCTTGTGTTTGATACCATTCCATTAATTCCGTTCCAATCATTACTATGAACCCATCCTCCC
Source organism: Salvelinus namaycush (assembly GCF_016432855.1). Taxonomy (NCBI): domain Eukaryota; kingdom Metazoa; phylum Chordata; class Actinopteri; order Salmoniformes; family Salmonidae; genus Salvelinus; species Salvelinus namaycush. Next base: position 29,947,134 of record NC_052328.1, read on the forward strand.
CTTAAGGTGCCACCAGCCTCCTTGAGAATTACAAACGTACAAGACATACAGTAGCCTTTCTCATAAAAGGTGCTATTATAACACGGTCTCTGTGTGTGTGTGTGTGTGTGTGTGTGTGTGTGTGTGTGTGTGTGTGTGTGTGTGTGTGTGTGTGTGTGTGTGTGTGTGTGTGTGTGTGTGTGTATGTGTGTGTATGTGTGTGTGTGTGTGTGTGTGTGTGTGTGTGTGTTATGTATAGAAACAGGTATAGCCTCTTGTAAATTATTTGTATTCCATTTCCGACCGCCATAAAACTATCTGAAGTGTCTGTGTGCCTCTGAGAGTTGACTTGGCAGTTATTCTGAGTCTAAAATCAATATATTGGAGTTTGCCTAATGAATTTGCTTGGGCATTAAATCAGTGCTGTGAACATGAGGGTTCTTATATAAACAAAGATCTTCGGACTGATCTGTGTATTTGACTCTCACATTGTAGCATTATGGCATGTTAGTTGTTGGTAAACCCTCTGAACCTGGGAAGATGTTATTTTTTAAATGTTATTTCCTGTTTTATAAGGATCTGAACTTTGGGATTTTCTGTCTGTAAATCTCTTGTTTATAAGGATGTTCTCAGCTATCCAGGATTAAGGTTTGGGGCCCGTGAAAGGGCGCCTGTGGTGCAACACATTCCCCACCAACACCCCTCCCCAGGACTTCTACCAACCCCCTTTGTGGCTGTTAGTCAGTATAGGGAAAAATGAGAGGAAGGTCAGGAGTAGTACTGTACTGTCCACCACCACCCCTGGTGCACAGGAAAGGAGCACCCATGGAGGGCCACCACCACTACTAACCTTCCCACCACCCCTCCCTAGGACTACCACACTACCCCAGGACATTCAGCCCCCACCCACCACCCCTCCCTAGGACTACAACACTACCCCAGGACATTCAGCCCCCACCCACCACCACCCCTCCCTAGGACCACCACCCTATCCCAGGACATTCAGCCCCCACCACCAGGAGAGAGAGAGGAGACAGGGAAGTGGATCCAGCTGGCAGAACCTAACAGACAATGTGCTTTAGCTAAACCAAATATTCCTTGGAGTCGAATATTCTGAAATTATATTCACATCATCATCACCGGACTTTAACCTCTTCTGGTTCCTTTAAAGGGTATGGAACCCATAGTCATGAATTAATTTATTCTCCCCAACACATAGATGAACACACCAATGAACGGACGCACGCATACACACCACACACACACACACACACACACACACATGTATGTTCATTCTTTTAGAAAGTCTTCCATACTACATACTTCCATATGATATGTGCGGATATCATAAACAGCAGGGTGTCTTCTTCCTTACAGACATTACATTCTGTCTTGTTGAGGTTGAGCTTGAGGTGGTGGAGAGACATCCAAGCTGAGATATCTGCCAGGCACGCAGAGATATTGAGAAAGTAGTTAAGTGTCCTCCACAAAGCACTGATAGGAGAGACCATGTGAGGATGTGACTGAGCTGAGGGACATGGTGTATAGAGAGAAGAGAAGAGGAGGGCCTAGAATGCTCAAGTGTTTTGGAAAGAAAATAAGAAGGGATACTGGTATGTAGTTTTGGTTTCTTGAGGAAGGGAGTGACTCCGCCATTTTGAAATCAGAGGGGACGCAGCCAGTGGTCAGGGATGAGGTGATGAGGAAAGTAAGGAATGGGAGAATGTCTCCAGAGATGGTTTGGAGAAGAGAGGAGTGGATGGGGTTGAGCAGGCAGGTTGACGGCCGAACAGACCTCACTAGTTGCAGGATTTCATCTGGAGAGAGAGGGGAGAAAGAGGTCAAGGCGTAGGGTAGTTCTGTGTGACTGGAACCAGTGGACTCAATAGGCTGAGTGAATGAGGAGCAGATGTCGTCAATCTTTTCAAAGTGGTTGACAAAGTCGTCCGCAAAGGGAGGGGGGAGTGGAGGATTAAAGAGGGAGGAGAAAGTGGAAAAGAGTTTCCTAGGGTTAGAGGCAGAAGCTTGAAATGTAGAGTGATAGAAGGTGGCTTTAGCAGCGGATACAGAGGAAGAGAAGGTAGAGAGGAGGGAGTGAAAGAATGATAGGTCCTCCGGAAGTTTAGTTTTCCTCCATTTTCACTCAGCTGCCCGCATCCCTGTTCTGTAAGCTCGCAATGAGTCACTCAGACACGGACCAGGAGGGGAGGGCCGAGCCGGCCGGGAGAAAAGGGGACAGTGCGAGTCATAGGATGAGACTAGGGTTGAAGAGGCAGAACCAGGAGACAGAAGGATTTAACAGAAGGGAGAGATGATAGGATAGAAGAGGAGAGCGTAGTGGGAGAGAGAGTGAAGATTGCGACGGCACATGACCATCTGGGTAGGGGCTGAGTGGCTAGGGTTGGAGGAGAGGGAGACAGAAAAGGAAACAAAGTAGTGATCAGAGACCTGAAGGGGAGTTGCAGTGAGATTAGTAGGCCTGCAGCCTCTAGTAAAGATGAGGTCAAGCGTATTACTTGCCTTGTGAGTTGGAGGGGATTGGGAAAGGGTGAGGTCAAAAGAGGCAAGGAGGGGAAAGAAAGTTGGAAAGAAATTAAACGAAGGCAGACGTCGGAAGTACAAAGAGTGGTGAGCTATTGTCTGGAAATGAATTTATCAAGGTGTCAAGCTCATTGAGGAACTCTCTAAGAGCAAGTGGTGGGCGATAGATGACATCAATGTTAAGCTTGAGCGGACGAGTGACAGTGACAGCATGGAATTGAAATGAGGAGATGGACACGTGAGTGAGGGAGGAAATGTGAGGGAGAAAAAAAAACTCCACTTAGGAGAAATGAGTAGCCCTGTGCCACCACCGCGACGACCAGACGCTCTCGGACTATGAGAGAAAACATAGTCAGATGAAGAGAGAGCAGCTGGAGTAGAAGTCTTCTCTGGGGGGATCCATGTCTTTGTCAGGGCCAAAAAGTCAAGGGTCTGAAGCGTAGCATAGGCTGAGATAAACTTGACGTTCTTGACCGCAAATCGGCAGTTCCAAATGCTGCCAGAGACCTGGAATTCAACATGGGTTTTGCGTGCAGGGTACACTAAATTAGAAGGGTTGCAAACAAGAGGTGGGGAGCGTCTGTAAAGCCTACAGGGAGAGGTGCGAACAGGTATAGAAACACACATAGTTGCCAAACCTACAATAGAGCAAAATGAGATCATCAGAAAATAACTAGGTAAGATACAATCTGTGCCCTTGAGACATGGCCACATTGGTAAGAGCCAAAACCCTGGGTCGTATTCATTAGGGAACAAATGGAAGAAAATGGACTGAAACGGGGAGGGACTATACTTGGAATTGTCCAATAAGAGCAGCTTGTTTTTGTTTTCTATTTCAAAATGTTTTCCCTTAATGAATCTGATCAGCATGCACTGCGCTGGACCAGAGGCTTCCACAGATGTTAAGAGAATGGCCGTCAATGGACCTCATTTGTCAAATGATTGTATCATCAAATCTGGTCATTTCACTCAAAGCTCAGGATTTTGGTCAATTTGAAGATGATCATAGGGTGCAACGCAATTGTCTATAGTGGTGTCCTCCCCTCATCTACATTCCATTCTGTACTGACCATAGGGAAGGTGAGAGCGATATCTTCTTAGTATTTGCATATACCAGTCGGACTGGTCCAGTCCATTTCTTTTACATCAGAGAAGATGAATGTAGGAGATGAGGAGAGGAAGCCTTGGTTATTTAGTGTTGTGGTTTTGTACATTTGTAAAGTTTCAATATAAAAACATATCTAGTAAGTTCTAGGCTTGTTGCTAGTATTGTACAATCAGGGTTGGGGAGTAACGGATTACATGTAAGGGATTACAAATAAAACGGTAACTGTAATCCGTTACGTTACCAGCAAAAATATTGTAATCAGATACTTTCGAAAAACCAGACGACTACTTTTAAATTCAGAAAGGATGTTAGCGGAAAAATAATATTTGACACTTCTCTGTTTTCTCAATGACATTCAAATCAGAATTGAAAAAAGGCACAAATGTAAGTTTGTTCCACCTGAGTGAGTCTGACCACAAGTCAGATACCACTAGGATGACACACCAAATGTGTTTGATGGATCATGGGAAAAGAGCAGGAATAGGCTTTTGTAGGCTACAGTCCAAGCTATGTCTTCCAATGGTGTGACTGCTGTCGGCATCCAAAGATTATCCAACTTGAATAAACGCTTGGATGTAAGGATGTCAGTAGTGGTGTAGTCTACGGCGATACGGATATCACTTATTATTGATATCTACATAGCGCATTATGAATCACACTTCTCATTTAGCTATTTGCGCCTTACGGATTGTGGTTGTTGTGGATGGCTGTTCACAAATCCAAATGTGTATTTGAACCCAATAATGGTTGAAGTTTAAGCTGCCTATCAATCATTGTTTTTTAAACCAGTAGACAGCCAGTGAAAAATGCTTATTGCAACAGCTGCATCGTGCGGATCCAAGCCCATGGAATAAAAGTGGGCTTTTATTGCTCAATCTAATTCATGCTGATAAAAAAAATTCATAGGCCTAATGGACACATGCTCAAATTTTCACACTTTTGATAGACTTAAAAGGGGCAATCTGTAGTTTCTACATCCATTTTTGGATTTATAAATTATATATACACTACCATTCAAAAGTTTGGGGTCACTTAGAAATGTCCTTGTATTTGAAAGAAAAGCAAATTTTTTTGTCCATTAAAATAACATCAAATTGATCAGAAATACAGTATAGACATTGTTAATGTTGTAAATGTTTGTAAACATTGTAAATATAAACAAACACTGTATAGTCTCATAACATGGGGTTAAAACAATAATTTTATATCATGGATGGTCAGTCCTTGCTTCCATAGCTCTGTCTATTAATCTGAGAGTGGTTACATTTCTCCAGGCCCATCCCTCAACTTTTCACCAAAACAGAGGCTGGGCATCCATTTTGTTATTGTTTCATCTGTGGATTTGCACTTTAAACAGCTGCATATTATCAAGATAAAGTGTCACCAACAAAAAGGTAAACAATAGGCAAATGCAGCACATGGCATTTATTTTTTACATGTAAATAGCACTTTTCAGTAGTGCTCAAAGCATGCCTTTCCATGAGCGCAGCATTTATTTTTCAACTCGAATCAGTCCTCCAGGACAACAAAATCATAAACATCGAGGAGGGGTGGCTAATAATATAAGGGCACAATGCGAGACCCAAATGCAGACACAGGAGGCAGATGGTAGAGCTCCAATATTTATTATAACAAAGGGAGTAGGCAAAGGCAGGTCGGGGACAGGCGAGAATTCATAAACCAGAGTCCAAACAGTACCAGACGATAGGCAGTCTCGATGTCAGGCCAGGCAGGGGTCAGAAACCAGATTGGAGTCCAAAAACAGTACAAGGGGATAGGCAGGCTGGTAGTCAGAACAGGCAGAATGGTCAGGCAGGCGGGTTCGGAGTCAGGACAGGCAGAGTGGTCAGGCAGGCGGGTTCGGAGTCAGGACAGGCAGAGTGGTCAGGCAGGCGGGTTCGGAGTCAGAACAGGCAAGGGTCGAAACCAGGAGGACTAGAAACAAACAGAGACGGGGAAAAATAGGAGCAAGGAAAAACGCTGGTTGACTTGGCAAACAAGACGAACTGGCACAGAGAGACAGGAAACGCAGGGATATATACACCGGGGATAAAAAGCAACACCTGGAGGGGGTGGAGACAATTACAAGGACAGGTGAACCAGATCAGGGTGTGACAAACAAGTCCTTAGTTTTTGGGTCATGCTCAGGTAAAACAATTTGGCTAATTTATACTTCCATATTTCCAATGTAAAGGTCGTCCTCCTCCTCTTCAGAAGAAGAGGAGGAGTAGGGATTGGACCAAAGCGCAGCGTGGAATGTGGACATAATGAAGTTTATTAAAGTAAAGACGAAAACCGAAAACACTTCAACAAACTACAAAATAACAAACGAACGTAGACAGACCTGAACTATGAGAACTTACATATAACACGAAGAACGCACGAACAGGTACAGACTACAACAAACGAACGAACAAACCGAAACAGTCCCGTGTGGTGCAACATACACGGAAGACAACCACCCACAAACAAACAGTGTGAACAGCCTACCTTTATATGGTTCTCAATCAGAGGAAACGTCAAACACCTGTCCCTGATTGAGAACCATATAAGGCTAATTACACCTGACCTAAAAATAGAAACACAAAACATAGAATGCCCACCCCAACTCACGCCCTGACCAACTAAACACATACAAAATTAACAGAAAACAGGTCAGGAACGTGACAGAACCCCCCCCTCAAGGTGCGAACTCCGGACGCACCACCAAAAGTCTAGGGGAGGGTCTGGGTGGGCATCTGTCCACGGTGGCGGCTCAGGCTCTGGGCACACTGGACTCTCAAGGCGTACTATAGGCCTGGTGCGTGGTACCGGCACTGGTGTTACCGGGCTGAAGGCACGCACATCAGGGCGAGTACGGGGAGAAGGAACAGTGCGTACAGGGCTCTGGAGACGCACAGGAGGCTTGATGCGTAGTGCCGGAACTGGAGGCACTGGGCTGGAGACACGCACCATAGGGCTAGTACGTGGAGGAGGAACAGGGCTCTGGAGACGCACAGGAAACCTGGTGCGTGGTGTAGGCACTGGTGGTACTGGCCTGTTCGTGCGTTCTTCGTGTTATATGTAAGTTCACATGTTTTAGGTCAGTCTACGTAGTTTGTTATTTTGTCATCATTTCAAGTGTTCTTCGTGTTTCGTCTTTTCTTTAATAAACGTAATTATGGATTCAACACATGCTGCGCTTTGGTCCAATCCCTACTCCTCCTCTTCTTCCGAAGAGGAGGAGGACAGCCGTTACAGAACCACCCACCAAACCCGGATCAAGCAGCGTGAGAACGGGCAGCAGCGACAGCAGCAGCGGTACCAGGAGGAATGGTCATGGGAGCAAATATTGAACGGAGAAGGACCCTGGGCTAAGGTTGGAGAATATCGCCGCTCTCGGGAAGAGATGGAGGCAGCTAAAGCCCAGGAGCGGTGGTATGAGGAGGCAGCACGGAAGCGTGGCTGGAAGCCCGTGAAGAAACCCCAAAAATGTATTGGGGGGGGGGGGGGGGGGGGGGGGGGCTAAAGGGTAGTGTGGCGAAGGTAGGTAGGAAACCTGCGCCCACTTCCCATGCTTACCGTGGAGAGCGGGAGTACGGGCAGACACCGTGTTATGCGGAAGAGCGCACGGTGTCTCCTGTACGGGTGCATAGCCCGGTGCGGGTTATTCCACCTCCCCGCACTGGGCGGGCTAGAGTGAGCATTGAGCCAAGTGCCATGAAGCCGGCCCTACATATCTGGCCACCAGTACGTCTCCTCGGGCCGGCTTACATGGCACCAGCCTTACGCATGGTGTCCCCGGTTCGCCTACATAGCCCGGTGCGGGTTATTCCACCTCCCCGCACTGGTCAGGCGACGGGGAGCATACAACCAGGTAAGGTTGGGCAGGCTCAGTGCTCAAGGGAGCCAGTACGCCTGCACGGTCCGGTATTTCCGGCGCCACCTCCCCGCTCCAGGCCAGTACCACCAGTGCCTACACCACGCACCAGGCTTCCAGTGCGTCTCCAGAGCCCTGTTCCTCCTCCACGCGCTAGCCCTATGGTGCGTGTCTCCAGCCCAGTACCACCAGTGCCTACACCACGCACCAAGCCTCCTGTGTGTCTCCAGAGCCCTGTACGCACTGTTCCTTCTCCCCGTACTCGCCCTGATGTGCGTGCCCTCAGCCCGGTAACACCAGTGCCGGTACCACGCACCAGGTCTATAGTACGCCTTGAGAGTCCAGTGTGCCCTGTTGTTGTTCCCCGCACTAGCCTGATGGTGCGTGTCCTTAGCCCGGTACCTCCAGTTCCGGTACCACGCACCAGGCCTACAGTGCGTCTCAGCCGGCCAGAGTCTGCCGTCTGCCAAGCGGCGCCTGAACTGCCCGTCTGCCAAGCGGCGCCTGAACTGCCCGTCTGCCCAGCGGAGCCTGAACTGCCCGTCTGCCCAACGGCGCCTGAACTGCCCGTCTGCCCAACGCCGTCTGAACTGTCCGTCTGCCAAGCGCCGCATGAACTGTCCGTCGGTACTGAGCCTTCAAAGCCGCCCGTCTGCCATGAGCCTGCAAAGCCGCCCGTCTGCCATGAGCCTTCAGAGCCGTCCGCCAGACAGGAGCCGCTAGAGCCTTCCGCCAGACAGGAGCCGCTAGAGCCTTCCGCCAGACAGGAGCAGCCAAAGCCTTCCGCCAGACAGGATCAGCCAGAGCTTTCTGCCAGACAGGATCAGCCAGAGCCTTCCGCCAGACAGGATCAGCCAGAGCCTTCCGCCAGACAGGATCAGCCAGAGCCTTCCGCCAGACAGGATCAGCCAGAGCCTTCCGCCAGACATGACCAGCCAGAGCCGTCAGCGAGCCATGACCAGCCAGAGCCGTCAGCGAGCCATGACCAGCCAGAGCCGTCATCCAGCCATGACCAGCCAGAGCCGTCATCCAGCCATGACCAGCCAGAGCCGTCATCCAGCCATGACCAGCCAGAGCCGTCATCCAGTCAGGATCCGCCAGAGCCGTCATCCAGCCAGGATCCGCCAGAGCCAGCCAGCCAGGATCCGCCAGAGCCAGCCAGCCAGGATCCGCCATCCAGTCCGGTGCTGCCGTCCCTCAGTCCGGAGCTGCCGTCCCTCAGTCCGGAGCTGCCGTCCCTCAGTCCGGAGCTGCCGTCCCTCAGTCCGGAGCTGCCGTCCCTCAGTCCGGAGCTGCCGTCCCTCAGTCCGGAGCTGCCCCTTATCCCGGTGGTGCTCCTTATCCCGGTGATGCCCCTTAATTTAGGTGGGGTTATTTGGAGGGTGGTCATTGAGAGGGGGATAAAAAAGCGGGGATTTATTATGGTGGGATGGGGACCACGCCCAGAGCCTGAGCCACCACCGTGGACAGATGCCCACCCAGACCCTCCCCTAGACTTTTGGTGGTGCGTCCGGAGTTCGCACCTTGAGGGGGGGGGGTTCTGTCACGTTCCTGACCTGTTTTCTGTTAATTTTGTATGTGTTTAGTTGGTCAGGGCGTGAGTTGGGTTGGGCATTCTATGTTTTGTGTTTCTATGTTTAGGTCAGGTGTAATTAGCCTTATATGGTTCTCAATCAGGGACAGGTGTTTTACGTTTCCTCTGATTGAGAACCATATAAAGGTAGGCTGTTCACACTGTTTGTTTGTGGGTGATTGTCTTCCGTGTCTGTGTATGTTGCACCACACGGGACTGTTTCGGTTTGTTCGTTCGTTTGTTGTAGTCTGTACCTGTTCGTGCGTTCTTCGTGTTATATGTAAGTTCACATGTTTTAGGTCAGTCTACGTAGTTTGTTATTTTGTAATCATTTCAAGTGTTCTTCGTGTTTCGTCTTTTCTTTAATAAACGTAATTATGGATTCAACACATGCTGCGCTTTGGTCCAATCCCTACTCCTCCTCTTCTTCCGAAGAGGAGGAGGACAGCCGTTACATGTAACTTGTTTTTCTGGGTGATTTGTGATGTTTTATTTGTGCTTACTATGACTGTGTTTTTGTATTTTAATGTGTATATACAGTATATTATATATATATATGTATATATATACATATATATATATAGCTTGGGTATAATGTGTATATTATGTTGTACATACAGGGCACATTTGTAAAAGAGACCTTCAGTAGGTCTCAATGTCTTAAATAAAAAATATGTTTTTGTCAAATTGTGGAAGGTTGCTACAGATGTTGGCCGTGGACCTGATACACTTAATCCATATGTGTACAGTCTATACATTGGCTAGAAACTATTCTGCCATATTACACCAAACCAGGGATACACATCCCTCTGCAATAGAATCTTGTTAAGGTTTTTGGTATCACTTCAGCCATCCATAGAGCCTTTCGTAGACTATAATACTACAGCACTTGTCACAAGGATGCATGTAATATACTGTACTGCATGTTTGCAATGAAACCATCTGAAATTATAGTTGTGCCACAAGATCATGTATGGAACCCTTGTAACACTATAAGATATACTGCCACAAGCAACACTCTGCCTATCTTGTAGGGTTTTACCTAACAGTTGAACAGAGTCAAGCTGTCTGAAGAGAGACAAATAGGACCCGCATTTACCATCAGGAACACAATCACACTCTACCTTGAGCGATCACCACTGATACGATTAACTAAGATGATAGTATGCATAATTTGATAGAAAAGTCAGTTAAGTACTAGTGCTACTGCTTTCATTGAATAAACCATCTGAATGACAAAGAAAATATATTTTGACTTACATTAGAAAATCATGCCTAATGTACTACAGCCTCCACAATTAGAGAAAGTCAGTAAATCTGCAATAGCCATGTCATGTCCGTATGTTCCAGTTTGTAGAGATTGCAAGAGAGGAAGAGGGGAGAGAGATATGTTTGAGACAGAAGAGAAAGAGCATGTCTGAAACCTAAGAGGAGAGAGAGGGAGCAAAACTAGAGTGGGGGTGGGGGCAGCTCCCCTTATATGGTTAGGGAGACTTGACATCAGTAAGAGCAGTTATTAGGAGAACATGACCCTTCTATATAAAACACATCACCGTTGCTCTTCTACTCTAACCACTGCAGTTTGGGCGATCCGTGAAAATCTCTTTATTGTGAAAACAAAGCCTTATGCTATCACGTTAGGTCGGCAGTGACTGCACTCAAGAGAAGACTCACACAGGACACACACAGGCATGCACAGACACGCACATGAAACTCACTCCATAGTCTGAAGTGGTCCGCAAAAGCTAGTTTTTCCGTGGTGCGAATGGGAAGACGCATCAGGAGGGTGGTCACGTGTGTTAGCAAGGCTGGGGTAATGGGTTTGAACCTTGGTATGAGCCGACTCAGGAGGAAGCGGTACTCGCTAAGCAAGCAGCGTGAGGTCCTTTACACACACACACACACACACACACACACACACACACACACACACACACACACACACACACACACACACACACACACACACACACACACACACACACACACACACACACACACACAGTTACCAATCACATTGTTTATTCAATTACCATGACTGCTATTTTAAATGGCAATTCTTTTCCGTCATGAACTGATTTTCCCCTCTGAAATTCCCTGAATTGTCTTCATCCCTGACCCACACTATTGAGTTCAGTCAACCTTGAAATTACCTCTTTCAACCCTGATCACTGAAACAGATTCTGGTATTATTTTCTACAGAAATTACTTAACAAGGATCTTAGAGTCTTATTTTCTGCTGAGACCACGGTGGTTCAGTACAAATACCTGTTATTGTACAACAACAGTTGCAGTTAATTTCAAGTCTTCGGCTGTCAGTTGAATCGGCCATGCAATTTATTTTCAAAAGGAGAGCATTTCATTTACCCTAATTCAAATAATAAAGTATTTATTACAGACTATCATTTATTGATAATTTGAATCAGGTGTGTTATTGCTTGGACTGGAGCAAACATCAGTGTTTTTCAGATTAGATTGGACACTTCTCTGTGCCAAGGGTTTAAGCGAGCAGTAACAATATATATCATACCAGTAGGTGGCAGTCTAATCCACTGTATTATTACCAGCAGCGTACAGTCTATTGCTGCTGCAGAATAAGTACTGAATGAGAAGGTCTGCAGTCCATTCTCCGAGGTTTACTGACTTCTAAAGGGGCAATCTGTGATTGGTAAATACTTTTCTAAAACGTTTGTCTCCAAAAGTGGCAGGGGGCCCACTTTGTTGTCGTTTGAATCCCAGACTAGACTGCATCATAACCACCTCTGAGCTCATGCCACTCCTCATTCCCCCTTTTAGGAATGTACTCAAAACTCTTTATTGTGTTGGACCACTGTACACACTGTCATGTTTTAACAACTTTACATAAAATAATTGAGGATAAAACACATTTTTCCATTGGGGTCCTGAGAAAAAACATTTCTTAAAAGTCAACACAGACATCACCATCTTCTCATGATTCCTGGTGAAGGTGTAAAGAGGACTGAAGACAGACCATCCCTCTCATCCTCTCATGATTCCTGGTGAAGGTGTAAAGAGGACTGAAGACAGACCATCCCCCTCATCTCTCATGATTCCTGGTGAAGGTGTAAAGAGGACTGAAGACAGACCATCCCTCTCATCCTCTCATGATTCCTGGTGAAGGTGTAAAGAGGACTGAAGACAGACCATCCCTCTCATCCTCTCATGATTCCTGGTGAAGGTGTAAAGAGGACTGAAGACAGACCATCCCTCTCATCCTCTCATGATTCCTGGTGAAGGTGTAAAGAGGACTGAAGACAGACCATCCCCCTCATCTCTCATGATTCCTGGTGAAGGTGTAAAGAGGACTGAAGACAGACCATCCCCTCATCTCTCAGTTCTCTCTAATCATCCTTTTATGACAGGTTCTTCTTTCAGTAGGCTGTGACTGTTTTCACCTACTCTGGGTCTACCTACCAAACAATTACCACAGGTTGAAGCTATAAGTAGGCCAAGTATGCAAGCTGTTCCTTTTATTTCTCCTGAAGCTTGATGTTTTTGACTCGGCAGCACCTTAAAAACAAACTCTGGAGCGTGAGTGCTTTGTTTCCCACTCACTGTATTTGTTTTGCATGGTTGAGATTGTAACCATCTGCCAAGTGATTGTGATGTAATGGTGTAGCCTAACTTTTCCATTGGGTGTGTACCCACTAGTGCAGAGCAGCCCAGACCCTGTAGCTGTGTCGCAAATGGCACACTATTGCGTTTATAGTGCACTACTTTTGACTAGGGCCCATAAGGCTCTGGTCAAAAATAGTGCACTATATAAGGAATATGGTGACATTTGAGACGCACATCTATAATACAGGCCTCTAGTGTTCTACTTAACTTAACCACCCCTCCCATTTGCTCTCCTACCCGGCTGCCACAACCCCCATTGCCACTGCAGCTCAGTGAGTTTTGGCTGCAGGTTGGCTTTTATTGGGATGACTCATGTACTAGAGGCAGCTCTGCAGGGACCTCACTACAAAGTCATGCAATCAGATGTGAAACCTACCCCTAACATTAAGCAAACTGATAACCTTATGCCTAACCCTAACCTTAAATTAAGACCAAAAAAGGAACAACAACAACAAATTCATACATTTTTACATTGCCACTGGCCCATCTAGTGGAAATCACTCAGCTATGCCTCCAAGACAAGATTCATACCAAAATACTTCAACCTGAGTTTTGGCTCACACTACAGTGTAGCACTGTATCATTTTATTTTATTATTATTTATTTTTTTACACACGTTTCCTTTCTGAAACACGCCGTGCATGTGTTTGTGTGTATGATCTAGGTGTGTGTAGTCCAGTGTAGTCTAGGGATTTTCCAAAGTAGTTTTAAACTAAAAGTGACACAGTTTTGCTCAATGGAACCATTAAAGCCAACTGCGTGTATGCTCTTACCTCAAAAAACAAGTCCCCTGTTTTTCCAAGGAGAAGTTTACACACTTGCAGATGTAGACTCTGAGAGGTTGAACTGTGCCCACTGTATCCACTCAATCGGCTGTATCCACCAGAAGTTTGGTGGTCATCCTCATCCCACACCTGGAGGGGCTCCCTTCTGCAGACAGTGTTCCACGCCTCCTCACCGATCCTCCCTGTGGGTAACGTCCTGATGATAGTCCTGGTTCCTGTACACATTGACGTCTTCACCCTCTGGTTTTCCCTCAAAAATCTACGGACCAGGACCGTCGAACACTCTTGCGTATTATATGAAAAGTTATCCTCAGTCTCGCAGTCAAATACTAACCCATTGTCTGAGGCCATCTTTAAAGCCGTGGGGCTTTTGGGAGGGCTGGCGGGAAGGAGTGCCAATGTAGAGCACGTTTTAGTTTCGGCTTTTCCCCCTGGGCTGATGCGGCCATCTCTGAGTCTATGGGCAGAGCTGGTGTCGGTGACTGTTGATGATGTCACCTCCTCCACCAGACAGAAGGCGAAGCTGCCCGTGTCGTGATGCACTACAGTACCTACAATGCTCTGTGTAACATATCCTGTTTTATCAGCTGTGTACGTCTGAGGTGAAATCCCTGCTCTCTGGACTGTAGTGTTACTGTCAGGGTCCTTGCAAACGTCTGTGATCTGACTGCAGCACAGTACACAAGGCCCAAGGCCCTTCCTGCAGCTTGCGTTATAGCAGCAACCCGAAGGTTTACTGGCAGGCACAGTCACACACTCTCTCTGCCTCGATCCAGCATCCAGAGACTCCATTGCACGGCAGCCATTGCTGGAGTGTTTATCCGGTGGTGGTGGCGGTGCATCTGTGTTATCAGACTGCAGTTGAACTTTAACTCTCTGCTGGTCCCCATGTGAGCCCCTGGGCCTCACAGTACCATGATCTATCTCCTTGGCACATGTCTCTGTCCCATCTGTGTTGCTGGTAGAGAATTCCTCCATTTTGCTGGCCGGCCTGCCTGTCTGTGTGTTCCTCCTTGTCGGTATTCAGAGATGTCAGAGCATCTACAAACAGAGGTGGGTCCAGGTGGAGTCCACAACAGCTGTGAAAACCAGGAGAGTGAAACTATTTTGTCAATGCTGCATGTTGTTAAGGAGATGTGTCCCTCTGTGCACACTTAGAGATTAACTTTGCTGCTGTGCCAGCCAGGCAGGCACACCCCTCATAAATCTGCAGGAGACAGCAGGAAAACCCAAGTTAGATATAAAATGGCACTGGATACAATGCACCATGACGTGTGAAAGGGAAGTGACTATGATATGATGATTGAAAGCAGATATACCATACAATCAGGCTTCCCTTCCCTTTCCCTGCCTATGGCCAACACTTTCCCTGCCTATGGCCAAACACTTTCCCTGCCTATGGCCAAACAAAGTGAGAAAACATTATTAAGACCATATTATGAGGTAACTGTAACAGAGCTCTGTGCAGTGACCTACTGTATGTGCATTAAAGCTCCTAAAGTGGTGAATGAAAAATGGTTAATAGAATATTATACCCCATTCTCTTCTGCTACAGTAGCCTATCACAATGTAAAAACCCTGCATTATCAAAGGTCTGTTTGCATGGGATTATCATGTGAAAACCCTATTAGAATAAAAAAAAAGTCACAAGACTAAAACTTCTCAAACTTTTCAGCCTGTGATCTTGTTGAATGATTAGGTTTTCCTTACCTTAGTATGGTTGACTTGTGTCTCTCCAGATTCATTTCCAGCTGTCCAGATGCGTCCCAGTTCCTTCTCTATTCGCAGTATAAGAGGGGGGCTGGGAGGAGAGGAAAAGAAAGGAATCAGGGGAGCGGGGAAAAAGGGAGTCACAGAAACAGGGATCTCACCGGGCAGGTCTTTCTTTACAGAACTTGGCAGGAGCTTTTATCCTTTTTTATTCTCACAGCTAACTGGGTTGTTTTGCAATCACACTAGACAGGACCTAATGCTAATATATTCACAGCGTTTAAAGTGGCAGTCACTTAAATAGACTTGCTTTTATACTCCCATCTATTCAATATGAACTTTGTACCATCAGGTCAATATGGGTTCACAATCAATCATGAGTTGCTTGCTCATTCAGAAAGTAAACACACAGAATAGGGTAAGGTTAGGATTTGGCTCCTGCAACACATACCTACTTTGCAATTACCTTACTTTCCTATTTTAGCAGATTAGATTTGAGCAGCTTTCTAAAGGCATTAAATAGTGCCTCTTTGATTTTGAAGAACAGGACAATTGATTGGTACAAATGCCTTAACTTATCATAACAAAAACATATGAAACCAGAGATTTGAAAACATTCCGTCTCTGATGAAACAACTGGATGACTGTTTCTGTGGTCTTCTAACCAACTCTGTATAATGGCGCCACCAGCTGGAATGAAATCGTCATTACATGTGAAATGGTTTGATTCCTCCTGCATACCGTAGAATTCGCGGAAGAAATAAATGTCATTCAAACCAACTGGGGTCAAGTTTTGCACGAGTTACATGAAGACAACATCAATATTGCTGGATTTGTATCGGATAACTGACAGGTAATCCAAAAGAAATGGAGCTAGGAATAATTTCCTAATAAATTCATTTTTTAACGCGTTTGTAGTAGCTAGCCAGTCTAATGCTACCAACTAGCTAGTAGCATTTACTTTGATAATGAACACAGCTAGCTATACTTATCGCGTCAATGATTTGATAAATTATTTGGGGTTTCACTCATGAAATGATACTCTGATTACTTGGATTAGTCTGAAAATGGGACAGACCTGTCCATAATAATTTTTGTTCAACCAAATGTAAATTAGCTGCAGATGCGTCGTTTTTGTCAAGGATAGAGGGACAGCTTCTGTGCACGCGCGGTTCTCTGTTTGACATTTTTATGGCATTTGTATTCCTAAAATATTCCAGGGTTTTGGAAGAGTATACCCATATATCTCCAGTAATTTTATAGTTTGCTAAATGTAATATGGTCCCGTGTGGCTATACGAAAATAACCATATTATACGTCCATTAGAAAACTCACTACTGTAAGCCAGAACCTGCTAAATGACTCACGTTAAATTGTAAAATGTAACTTCTTAATTCATATTTTTTTTAATGATAACATTTCAGGGGGAATTACATTTTATTCCAATGATGAAATTCCCTCCATTGTTTTGCCACTACCACCTAGCTAGTGATCAATGTTCCTCTCCTGTAAGATGGAGCCAATACCCACATTTTTCTCTGTTTCTATCATGTTTGTAGCCTATAAATCCACGGCTTGCTGAGAAGAACCACCATCCTTCACAATGTTCCTCACCATGGCCCTGCTGAGGAAAGGCATCTCTGGGAAGCAGTGGATCGGGAAGTACCGCCGGCCACGTGCCATCACCTGGCAGATGAAACGCAACATGCTGGTGCACCTGGAACGCGAGGCAGAGAATGAGTATTGGATCTCCCGACCATACATGACCACAGAGCAGGAGCGAGGACACGCCGCTGAGCGCCGAGCACAGAACTGGCTCAAAATTAAGGAGACCAAGTTTCAGAAGTTTCCAGAACATAAATATGTTGCGGATCATCTAAGTCACCTCAACACAACCAAGACATGGTCCAGTTAATGAGGAGGAAGTATTGACTTTGTGTGGGGGGATGGAGAGGCGGCATGCATGTTGACTCCGGTGTGTAATGTATGTAATGTATATGAACTATGGAGTGTTGGAAATTCTCTATAAAGCAAGCTCTGATTTAAAAACAACCTGTTATTTGCTTCATAATACATTTCAAATGGTCTTGTGCATACATCAATGGGTTTCAAACCTCTCCTTTGGTACCCCCAGATGTTTCACAATTATGTTGTAGGCCTGAACTAGTGTAAAGGATGCCATGCTGCTTGCTTAGCGTACCGCTTCCTCTTGATTCAGCTCAAACCCAACACCTCTGCCTCACAAACATGCCCTCCAGAAGCATCTTACCCATTCGTGCCACCGCAAAGCTAGCTTTGGGCAGCGCAAGTGGAGACACTTCAGGCTGAGGAGTGCGTTTCCAGCTCCCATCTGCTACACTAGCTCATGTGATTCACCTATTAAAGGTCTTGATGATCAGTTGACAAGTTGAATCAGGTGTGCAAGCTCTGGAGTAGTTCAAGTAGCCTATATGGAACGGCTTTGTGTCCCGATGAGAGGTTTGAGAACCACTGGCGTACTTGACGATGATCTTTCAGAATGTGTTTAAACAGTTTAGGATGCAAATAGACCCACGACCTGTACAAAAAAAGGCCCATTTCACTCTCAAAGGTGCAGGGTACCCACGGTGACTATTAAAACCTTCCCCAACCAGAAACCGTGGATTGATGGCAGCCTTCGTGCAAAACTTAAAGCGCGAACCACTGCTTTTAATCATGGCAAGGCAACTGGAAACATGACCGAATACAAACAGTATAGCTATTCCCTCCGCAAGGCAATCAAACAAGCTAAGCGTCAGTATAGAGACAAAGTAGAGTCGCAATTCAATGGCTCAGACACAAGACATATGTGGCAGGGTCTACAGTCAATCACGGATTACAGAACGAAAACCAGCCCCGTCGTGGACACCGATGTCTTGCTCCCAGACAAACTAAACAACTTCTTTGCTAGTTTTGAGGACAATACAGTGCCACTGACACGGCGCGCTACCAAAACCTACGGGCTCTCTTTCACCGCAGCCAACGTGAGTAAAACATTTAAACGTGTTAACCCTCGCAAGGCTGCCGGCCCAGATGGCATCCCTAGCCGCGTCCTCAGAGCATGCGCAGACCAACTGTCTGGTGTGTTTAGGACATATTCAATCAATCCCTATCCCAGTCTGCTGTTCCCACATGCTTCAAGAGGGCCACCATTGTTCCTGTTCCCAAAAAAGCTAAGGTAACTATCAACTATCGCCCCGTAGCACTCACTTCCGTCATCATGAAGTGCTTTGAGAGACTAGTCAAGGATCATATCACCTGCACCCTACCTGACACCCTAAACCCACTCCAATTTGCTTACCGCCCCAATAGGTCCAACGACGACGTAATCACACTGCACACTGCCCTAACCCATCTGGACAAGAGGAATACCTATGTAAGAATGCTGTTCATCGATTACAGCTCAGCAATTTATCACCATAGTACCCTCCAAACCCGTCATTAAGCTCGAGACCCTGGGTCTCAACTCCGACCTGTGCAACTGGGTCCTGGACTTTCTGACGGGCCGCCCCCGGGTGGTAAGGGTAGGAAACAACATCTCCACCCCGCTGATCCTCAACACTGGGGCCCCACAAGGGTGCGTTCTCAGCCCTCTCCTGTACTCCCTGTTCACCCATGACTGCGTGGCCATGCATGCCTCCAACTCAATCATCAAGTTTGCAGACGACACTACAGTGGTAGGCTTGATTACCAACAACGACGAGACGGCCTACAGGGAGGAGGTGAGGGCCCTCGGGAGTGTGGTGTCAGGAGAAGGTCAGTACAGGTGCACCAAAGCTGGGACTGAGAGACTGAAAAACAGCTTCTATCTTAACGCCATCAGACTGTTAAACAGCCATCACTAACATTGAGTGGCTGCTGCCAACATACTAACTCAAATCTCTAGTCACTTTAATCATAAAAAATTGGATGTAATAAATGTATCACTAGTCACTTTAAACAAAGCAACTTTATATAATGTTTACATACCCTACATTACTCATCTCAAATGTATATAATATACTCTACCATCTAAATCAAATCAGATTTATTTATATAGCCCTTCTTACATCAACTGATATCTCAAAGTGCTGTACAGGAACCCAGCCTAAAACCCCAAACAGCAAGCAATGCAGGTGTAGAAGCACGGTGGCTAGGAAAAACTCCCTAGAAAGGCCAAAACCTAGGAAGAAACCTAGAGAGGAACCAGGCTATGAGGGGTGGCCAGTCCTCTTCTGGCTGTGCCGGGTGGAGATTATAACGGAACATGGCCAAGATGTTCAAATGTTCATAAATGACCAGCATGGTCAAATAATAATAATCACAGTAGTTGTCGAGGGTGCAACAAGTCAGCACCTCAGGAGTAAATGTCAGTTGGCTTTTCATAGCCGATCATTAAGAGTATCTCTACCGCTCCTGCTGTCTCTAGAGAGTTGAAAACAGCAGGTCTGGGACAGGTAGCACGTCCGGTGAACAGGTCAGGGTTCCATAGCCGCAGGCAGAACAGTTGAAACTGGAGCAGCAGCACGGCCAGGTGGACTGGGGACAGCAAGGAGTCATCATGCCAGGTAGTCCTGAGGCATGGTCCTAGGGCTCAGGTCCTCCGAGAGAGAGAGAGAAAGAAAGAGAGAATTAGAGAGAGCATACTTAAATTCACACAGGACACCGGATAAGACAGGAGAAATACTCCAGATATAACAGACTGACCCTAGCCCCCCGACACATAAACTACTGCAGCATAAATACTGGAGGCTGAGACAGGAGGGGTCAGGAGACACTGTGGCCCCATCCGATGATACCCCCGGACAGGGCCAAACAGGCAGGATATAACCCCACCCACTTTGTCAAAGCACAGCCCCCACAACCCAAGGGGGGGCGCCAACCCAGACAGGAAGATCACGTCAGTGACTCAACCCACTCAAGTGATGCACCGCTCCTAGGGACGGCATGGAAGAGCACCAGTAAGCCAGTGACTTAGCCCCTGTAATAGGGTTAGAGGCAGAGAATCCCAGTGGAGAGAGGGGAACCGGCCAGGCAGAGACAGCAAGGGCGGTTCGTTGCTCCAGAGCCTTTCCGTTCACCTTCACACTCCTGGGCCAGACTACACTCAATCATATGACCCACTGAAGAGATGAGTCTTCAGTAAAGACTTAAAGGTTGAGACCGAGTCTGCGTCTCTCACATGGGTAGGCAGACCATTCCATAAAAATGGAGCTCTATAGGAGAAAGCCCTGCCTCCAGCTGTTTGCTTAGAAATTCTAGGGGCAATTAGGAGGCCTGCGTCTTGTGACCGTAGCGTACGTGTAGGTATGTACGGCAGGACCAAATCGGAAAGATAGGTAGGAGCAAGCCCATGTAATGCTTTGTAGGTTAGCAGTAACACCTTGAAATCAGCCCTTGCCTTAACAGGAAGCCAGTATAGGGAGGCTAGCACTGGATTAATATGATCACATTTTTTGTTTCTAGTCATGATTCTAGCAGCCGTATTTAGCACTAACTGAAGTTTATTTAGTGCTTTATCCGGGTAGCCGGAAAGTAGAGCATTGCAGTAGTCTAACCTAAAAGTAACAAAAGCATGGATGAATTTTTCTGCATCATTTTTGGACAGAAAGTGTCAGATTTTTGCAATGTTACGTAGATGGAAAAAAGCTGTCCTTGAAACAGTCTTGATATGTTCGTCAAAAGAGAGATCAGGGTCCAGAGTAACACCGAGGTCCTTCACAGTTTTATTTAAGATGACTGTACAACCATCAAGATGAATTGTCAGATTCAACAGAAGATCTCTTTGTTTCTTGGGACCTAGAACAAGCATCTCTGTTTTGTCCGAGTTTAAAAGTAGAAAGTTTGCAGCCATCCACTTCCTGTCTGAAACACAGGCTTCTAGTGAGGGCAATTTTGGGGCTTCACCATGTTCATTGAAATGTACAGCTGTGTTTCATCCGTATAGCAGTGAAAGTTAACATTATGTTTTCGAATAACATCCCCAAGAGGTAAAATATATAGTGAAAACAATAGTGGTCCTAAAACGGAACCTTGAGGAACACCGAAATGTACAGTTGATTTGTCAGAGGACAAACCATTCACCGAGACAAACTGATATCTTTCCGACAGATAAGATCTTAACCAGGCCAGAACTTGTCCGTGTAGACCAATTTAGGTTTCCAATCTCTCCAAAAGAATGTGGTGATCGATGGTTTCAAAAGCAGCACTGAGGTCTAGGAGCACAAGGACAGATGCAGAGCCTCGGTCTGACACCATTAAAAGGTTATTTACCACCTTCACAAGTGCAGTCTCAGTGCTATTGTAACCGATGTGAAATGGCTAGCTAGTTAGCGGTGGTGCGCGCTAATAGCGTTTCAATCGGTGACGTCACTTGCTTTGAGACATTGAAGTAGTGGTTCCCCTTGCTCTGCAAGGGCCGTGGCTTTTGTGGAGCGATGGGTAACGATGCTTCGTGGGTGACTGTTGTTGATGTGTGCAGAGGGTCCCTGGTTCGCGGTCGGGGCAAAGGGACGGACTAAAGTTAAACTGTTACACTATGATGGTGTCTAAAACCAGACTGAAGCATTTCGTATACATTGTTTGTCTTCAGGAAGGCAGTGAGTTGCTGCGCAACAGCTTTTTAATTTTTTTTGAGAGGAGTGGAAGAGTCGATATAGGCCGATAGTTTTTTATATTTTCTGGGTCAAGGTTTGGCTTTTCAAGAGAGGCTTTATTACTGCCACTTTTAGTGAATTTGGTACACGTCCGGTGGATAGAGAGCCGTTTATTATGTTCAACATAGGAGGGCCAAGCACAGGAAGCAGCTCTTTCAGTAGTTTAGTTGAAATAGGGTCCAGTATGCAGCTTGAAGGTTTAGAGGCCATGATTGTTTTCATCATTGTGTCAAGAGATATAGTACTAAAACACTTAAGTGTCTCTCTTGATCCTAGGTCCTGGCAGAGTTGTGCAGACTCAGGACAACTGAGCTTTGGAGGAATACGCAGATTTCAAGAGGAGTCCGTAATTTGCTTTCTAATGATCATGATCTTTTCCTCAAAGAAGTTCATGAATGTATTACTGCTGAAGTGAAAGCCATCCTCTCTTGGGGAATGCTGCTTTTTAGTTAGCTTTGCGACATAATCAAAAAGAAATGTTGGATAGTTCTTATTTTCGTCAATTAAATTGGAAAAATAGGATGATCGAGCAGCAGTGAGGGCTCTTCGATACTGCACGGTACTGTCTTTCCAAGCTAGTCGGAAGACTTCCAGTTTGGTGTGGCGCCATTTCCGTTCCAATTTTCTGGAGGCTTGCTTCAGAGCTCGGGTATTTTCTGTATACCAGGGAGCTAGTTTCTTATGACAAATGTTTTTAGTTTTTAGGGGTGCAACTGCATCTAGGGTATTGCACAAGGTTAAATTGAGTTCCTCAGTTAGGTGGTTAACTGATTTTTGTCCTCTGACGTCCTTGGGTAGGCAGAGGGAGTCTGGAAGGGCATCAAGGAATCTTTGGGTTGTCTGAGAATTTATAGCACGACTTTTGATGCTCCTTGGTTGGGGTCTGAGTAGATTATTTGTTGCGATTGCAAACGTAATAAAATGGTGGTCCGATAGTCCAGGATTATGAGGAGAAACATTAAGATCCGCAACATTTATTCCATGGGACAAATCTACTGCATCTTGCCTATGCCGTTCGGCCATCGCTCATCGATATATTTATATGTACATATTCTTATTCATTCCTTTACACTTGTGTGTATTACTGCACGGTCGGAACTAGAAGCACAAGCATTTCGCTACACATCTGCTAACCATGTGTATGTGACCAATACAATTTGATTTGTTTCCTAAACTCGGGTCCTGGGGCCCTGTTACACTTTTTTTTTTGCTTGACCAGTACACAGCTAATTCAAATAACCAACATCAAGATTTGATTATTTGAATCATCTGTGTAGTGCTAGGTCATAAACCAAAATGTGTACCTGGGGGTCAGGAACGAGTTTGGGAAACCCCTTTTCTAGTGGATGTATAATATGGTTCTTTCATGATGGTATACCATATATCAGTGGTTCTCAAACCTCTCCTCAGGGATACCCAGACGTTTCATAATTCTGGTGTAGCCCTGAATTGGCCCAACTAACTCGCCTAGTCAAGAGTTTGATAATGACTTGAGAAGTAGAATTAGGTGCGCTAGCTCTGGAATAGATCAAATACATGGAACGGCTGGGGATCCCCGAGGAGAGGGTTCCGAATCACTGCCATATATCACCGGCAGATGGCACTCGGAGTTTGAATGAAGAACCATAAAAGCCCATGGACCACCAGTAAGGCGCGTCGCTGCGCTCAAACAAGCGCGGAGGATAATTCCGTATGCGCGTCCTGACGTGCTTGCTAGACAGGGGAAGCGCAGCCAGCGACTGTGAGAAGTCTTTGTAGCAGTAGCAGCTATAGACGAGCTCTTTATCTAAAGCTCACTCACTCCGTACAGATAAAAGGGACCATGAAGACAGACGTCTGGAGTTATAGTTTTGCTGACAGCATACAGCCCCACCGACCGCTTCCACACACGGACGACTGAATGACGAACCAGGATGGCCGGAGGAAGGAGAGGACTTGTAGCCCCTCAAAACACTTTTTTAGAAAATATTGTCAGACGATCTAACGGTAAGGATCATGCTCCAATGAGATGTGTAATGCCTATGATAATTATCTTGATGATGGAGTATCCCTAAAAAACTTTTCTGTTGGGGTTTTAAATCTTTGGCATGTAAAAAAGCATACGAATGGCTAGGATCGAGAAACTGCGCGATTTTTCTTCCTCAACGTCGTCGTGACTTGGAGTCTTCGGAATAACCATAACACAAATGGAAACATTCTCCATGTCCTTTCCAAACATCTATGCTTAGTAAAAGTTGTATGGTAGTTTATGAACTTATCAAATGGGATACAATTACTAGGCTATTTGTCAGGCACACCTCGTTTTTTTTTTACAGTCAGGCTTGGGCACATCCCATCCCCAGAAAGTCGCTTCTTATTTTATCTAAAGTGCAACCTTACTACCATGGAATCAGCAGCAACGCACAATTTTGGAAATTATGCAGCCTAAAAATAGCCTAGGCTATTTCTCCGTAGTCTGCCTATACAGTAAAATAAATCTTGAATAAACACATTTTTATATACTAAATAAAATGGGATGATTAAATTGCACTTTAAAGTTGTTTGGCCTGTCGGCTAGTTAAACTATACTATTTGCTTATCGTTTTGAGAAAATACACCCAAAATAATAGGCTCTTTGTTTCATCCTCGTTATTGGTGTGGCTTTGAGGATGGATATAGTCGTTGTTTTCAACATGTAGTCCAAGAAACAAGCCCATACATGTGTTTTCTTCACAACAGTAGCTAGTAGCTACGGTGTATGGGTCTCATTATGGACATGATTATGCATCGATTACGCATGAAGATACTTTTGGTCATGTAGTGTATGTGGACACCTGCTCGTAGAACATCTCATTCAAAATCATGGCATTAATATGGAGTTGCCCCCCCCTCCCCCCGTGCCCAACCTCACGAATGCTCTTGTGGCTGAATGGAAGCAAGTCCCCGCAGCAATGTTTCAACATCTGGTGGAATGCCTTCCCAGAAGAGGGAGCTTCCATGGCCGTGGAAACCCATTTCATGAAGCTCCCGACGAACAGTTCTTGTGCTGACATTGCTTGGGACTCGGTAGTGTTTTTTTTTTGTTAAACATACTGTAACGACCCTGGGTTTATAAGCGCGGAAATCGACTCTGCCGCACGAGCATGCTTTTGCGGCACCGTCGATGGCGCGCCGGACTTTGGGCTAGAAGGTCGAGGGTTCGAGACCTGCTCCCTGCTGTTTCATTACATTGGTGTCAGAAGTGATCGGACCTTGCATCCACGACAGTGGGTGTACTTGGCCGGTGAGCGCGTTCCTGTAAAACGTAGAGTCGCAAGCTAGCGCGAGGACGCGCTCTTTGAAAAGAGGGAGTAGTGTAACAACCCTGGGTTTATAAGCGCGGAAATCGACTCTGCCCCACGAGCACGCTTTTGCGGCACAGTCGATAGCGCGCCGGACTTCGAGACCTGCTCCCTGCTGTTTCATTTTTACGCGCTACGTGCGTCAGCACTCAGCGGTCCCGTCCGGTGAGCTTGTGTGGCCTACCACTTCGCGGCTGAGCCGTTGTTTCTCCTAGACGTTTCCACTTCACGATAACAGCACTTACAGTAGCAGGGCAGAAATGTGACGAACTGACTTGTTGGAAAGGTGACATCCTATGACTGTGCAACGTTGAAAGTCACTGTCTATGGCGTTTGCATGGCTGTGTGGTCGATTTTATAAACCTGTCAGCAACGGGTGTGGCAGAAATAGCCGAATCCACTTATTTGAAGGGGTGTCCACATACTTTTGTCTATATAGTGTATTTTTATGCTAGAAGTAAAATCTCTTAATCAACGTAATAGCATAGGTTCCTCGTTACTTCTCCACTAATACATATTGATTAAAATACTTATTTCAATATAAGTAAATGTTATTTGCCACCACAATTCCATGAAAAAGGAAGAATAGATGTTTAATTTAGCCTTGTTTGTCTTAATCTACAAATGCTGTTTGGACTAACTGTTCACTGAAAGTTTGCTTAACTGTATGGTCAATCAATTCTGCCAAAATAACAAAACAAAGTACATAGTTATTGGTAGCCTACCAAATTTATGAAAGAAACACAAATTAGTAGGACAAGTGTAGGTGGGATGGAAGGAGACATCCATATCCAATGAGGCAGCAAGGCGGGGCCAGGTGGGTAGGCTACATTACCCATGTGCAATTGCACCAGGCCTACATGTTTGAGGCACACCCCAATTTTGGGGACACCCCTCTCATTCATGAGAGTCCCTCCTTGGACAATCAACCACACCTTTGCTTTTTAAGAATGACCTTATGTAAAACCAAAAGAAACTAATTGAATGGCACAGTCCTCAATCCATTAAAGTTTTCTCCTCGTCAATTCAAAATTTTCAGAAAATACTGTTGTCAGCCATTGTTGCCCAACTGTAGTCTATTGGGGTCCCACTGTCTGGTTAGTGATGTATAGTGGTAACCAATGAGTAGAAGCACCAACCAGGGTCGTGTTTATTAGAGCAGCATTACAGTTTGTGTAACTTTAGGTGTACAAGTCCATTTTCTCCTGTTTGGTTCCCTAATGAACAGGACCCTGGGTGAAGCACGGCAGTCATTATACACCAAGCTACTCCACACACCAGTCATAGCAGGGCAGGACAGGGCAGAAGGAGACACGTGGCATGGATTAGAGTGGACTCATTGATCGAAGTTCAGGAGGAAGAGTGAACAAGGGAATTGAGACCGAGCCATAACCCAAGTTGTGTAGCTAGTTCATTGTGATTTTGCAAAGTCACACAACTACTCCTTTTAGTTCAAGAGCTCAAAGAACGTGTGTAACTCAATATGTCGACGTGTGAAATGTTGGTTGTGGAAAAAGCATTACAAAAATCACTCAAATGAAACGTACCAGTTTGTTTGAAATAAGTTTGTCACTGTTACTTTAACCATTTTTCTTTTCAACTTTTCAGTATGGACATTATCACATAGACAGACAGGTATAAACCCAACCCATGTTTTGTAGTGCTGCTCATGTTTTTCCCCTAATCTCACCGTCTATTAACTCCATGTACTATGTCTGTTGTTCTGTACCAATTGCTGTTAATTTGCAAAGCAAATTAATCCAAGTCTATGACATAGGCTTAAAATCCTGGCCTGGGGGACAGATACCTGCTTCTTTTTGCCACCTGTTCTCTTTTCATTTAACATCATCAACTTCTACTATTTTCGGTTCATAGACACTATCCAGCTAAAGTTTCGGAGACGTTCTGTGCTAGTAACTGTTTGTGACTGTTCATTCAGTTCCTAGGACACTTGTTCGTTGTTGGGGCATAGATGACTGATGTTTAGCTACCTATCAGCGACAGCATCCTACGGTTGTTTTAAAAAACATTGTAAAATAACAAATGTTGGCATGGAACGTTCTACTTCATAGCGCTGTAGTTGTGCTTGTGTCAGTTGTGTTTGTCTTCATTTATCTTGGTGAAGTTTGTAGTTTGGTAGTTTGTGTATTTTATATTGTTGAGTAGTACATTTAGTTTGTGTTTTGTTGCCATTCCATGTTGATGACGTGTGACTTTTTGACACCACAAACATTACATCATTTTGTTATTTAGTATGCTACTGTAGCATGCCCCTTTTAATGGATGCCAGGTTGACTATGTACTGGCAGATTCAATTGTGCTTTTTTATAACAACAATGTGAACAACATATTGTGCAATAGTGGAGGAATCAACAAAGAGAGAGTGATTTCCCTGTAGTCTGTCAGGCATGTACCTGTGTCTGTCAGTCCCCTAATCTCAGAGCTGACTGGCCAGAAATCTCCCGAAAGTTAACGACAAGGAGACAGAACTGAAGCGCACACACACACATACTGTGCTATATTGTCTTAGTAATACAGAAGCTATACTATTCGATACAAACTGCCAACACAGCAGTTTCATAAATGAGACAAGACAACACGTTGTGTGTTTACAGTATGGAACAAATATAAACTCATTTGGGTACTATTGTGTAAACATGTTTTCTCATGGTAATGCTATTTTGCCTTCAGAAATGTTCAAACTTGCCCAGCAACAATACAAGGCCCAGAGTACCTGGAGGAATTTACAGTAGCATGTCTTTTAAAAGCTGCATGGTATGAAATCTTGAGGCTCGACATACACTGCTACGATAATTCTTCTCCTATTCCCACTTTCCCCCCTGGATTCTCAGACGTTAACCTACTTTCAAGAGGGTGTTTGTGATGAGAGAGAGAGCGAGCGTGCACGCGCGCGCGTGTGTGTGTGTGTGTGTGTGTTGCTTCAGAGGATTGGAGTGAAGTTAAGTTTCCCTTTGAACATGCAGAATAACAGAGATCAGTGCTGTTCATAGGTATTACACCCAACTCGTATTGAGACAGGGAATGAACTGCACAGTGGTGTGAATGTACAGTATAACTCGGACTCCGTCTTTCTTCCTTTGTGTGCTGCAGTCAGCAAAGGGTTAAATCTGGATTTTATATATGGTGGAAACCATCCCTAAGATTTGGGAGTTTTCCATAATCCTTTGTCAGAAATATCCTTAGAATTGCCAGTGTATCTTCTCTTCCATAAAAAGATGGTGGAACACAGCAAATAAACTGTGTGTGTGTGTTGCCAGTCCTGTGCATGAGTCCTGTTGACTCCAGTTAGGTAATACAGTCTATGGTTGAAGCTTTAGGTGCAGACTTTCCGAGCTCTGTAGCTGTCTGAGTAGCTCCTATGTCAGTAATTTGTGAATGGATCAAAAGCCTATTTGATCCTCATCACATTGACTCCTGTATTGCTTTTTAGAGCTTGCTTTTCCTTCCTTCCCAAAATCACAAATTCATACAAATGTGATATTATACATGTGCTATTTAGCTGCATAGAATCGCCATTGTCAGCATAGAAGTGTGCTGTGGTAAGCTTCAGTGAGTCTGTTGGCTGGGACAGTCAGGCGTTTCTATGCCTATCTGTATATCTGAAGGGGTTTTACATAAGGGAAAGAAACAACAAACTATCATATTTTATAATCACCTGGTAGTATTTGTTAACCTTTTGATGTCTAAGTTTACTTTAAACCTCTGAGAAGTTAATGTTCTCTGTGAGAAATCATCAATTGTACATGTACTGTACCAGGAACACTTGGAGTGGGATTTTGACAGTGCTAAAAATGGTATCACTTTACATACTCAGCATCATAGCTATCTATTTCAAAACAAATCTACACTCTTTGATTTAAACCCTGCGTGGATCGTCTCTACTTTCTCATAGGTACAATGAGTGGTTTTGAAATAGATGCTGTTGTCTCCAGTGTTGGGAGTGACTTCTCTAACACAATCTGCACATTTTTGTTCGGTCAAAATGAAGCCCCAGGTGTCATGCTTCTGTAGGCATTATGTCATGCTTATGCAGACATTATGTCATGCTTACGTAGGCATTATGACAGTCTTATGTATACCCCTTCCAGCCTAACTGAAACTAACCCTCCCCACATGCAGTGCTTACTTACTCAGCATTAAGGGTAAGAATGGTCTGAGACTGAGTACAGTACCCGTATGTGAAGGATTATTCTGCTGCTCTGTTTTCACACTGTACTGTAGTGGCTTCCATCGTGCGATATGACTGTGCTGTCGCCTGTCGATGCCGACCCTGGGTTGGTGTCAACACCATTTCACTTCAGTTTTTTGGAACTCACTGAAATTCAATTCATGCATTTGGATTTTCTTTCCAAATTTTGAATTAAATTCAGTTCCTCATCATGACTGTACTGAAATGTAATTGGTCCCAATCCTGCCCGCCTCCACTCTTTTTCTCCACCCCACGTAATGTGCTGTTGATAACTTTGAGCAATCTCAAACGAGTGAGCCTTACCTTCTACTCTGTTCCCCCTCATCTTTGACAGATACCAATTTTGTTCTTGGGAATGCTCAGATCGTGGACTGGCCCATCGTCTATAGCAACGATGGCTTCTGCAAGCTGTCGGGGTACCACAGGGCGGAAGTCATGCAGAAGAGCAGCACATGCAGGTACAGTACACTGCCTTCCATCTGTTTTGTAGATTTATTTAACAGCAACACTGAACAATAATCGCCTACATCTCAGAAAACACTGAGGTGCAATAGTGCCAGAGTTAGCTTTCTTGTACTTGTTGTTGGGTTCTTCTTCTTCAGCTCATTTTACTCCATAGTTCCTACATGCAGAATTATTTTCAGATACTGTATATTCAATTACCAGATTCTTTGCTTCGTTGATAACCTCTTTTACTTCAGCCCAACAGGATTATATAATTATGCAGAAAAATTTACATTGAAAAGAAAAATTGAGTAAAACAAGAGAATCACCTTTCCTTGCCAAACTAAAGCCCATACTCTACAGCTAATCCCAGTCAGCAAAAAATAAGAAACAAACCCCTATTCAGACTCTCCGAAGGTGACTTGTTCAATGTCAGCAAGCTCTGCTTGCTCAGCTCCTAACAAAGCCAGATTAGTTGTTATTGTGTGAAAAGCATGGGTGTTTTTAAAGCTCTTCTTACGCATTTTACAATTGCTGGGATAAAGGTATTATATTCCTTATTTAAGGTACTATTCTCTGTTCTTTAAGTTCAAACTAAAGTTGTGAGAACAATAAGCACATCTTCCATATAAAAACAACTGTTAACTTGACACCAATACACTTTTCACAGTACTGAGCTGAATTGTACTGGGCGGGCCTGGTGACGCATCACCATAGATGCTCGGACTGTGTTGGGAAGGACAACGTGAGAAAACATCTGAGCCAGCACAGTGTTGTTTGGGTCGACCATATAGTGGGGAATCAAACACAACATTTCGGTAACCTTTGTCTGGCAATTCTAGCTGAGAAGAACCTCCATCTGAAGGGAACGGCAGCGGTCCCAGCGCGTGATGTCTCGAGACATGTTCCTGTCAGGAGTGATGTCAGATGAAGCCGACAGTCTTAGGGAGATGTTGCACCCTAGCAGTTATTGTCCAATAAGAAATGCTTGTCTTAATCTTCTTTTGCAAAACATTTTGCTACAGTGTGCCCTAATGAACACAACCCAGACTGCCGGTGCATGGTGTGTCAAGATATGTTCCTGTCAGGAGTAATGTCAGAAGAAGCGACTAGTCTTTGGGAGCCGTTGCGTCTTCGCTCCTCTCGAGCAGCCCCCAAAATAGTCTCATTAGAATGACCCTGTCATTCACAATTCAAAGCTAACTGAACTCCAGACTTATTTATAGACACACTGGAACAGACCATACCTCGAGAACTGCAATCAGTGGTGTGAAACCAGAGTGTGTTAAACGAGAGAGAGAGAGAGAGAGAGAGAGATTTTCTACATTGCAGAATAATAGTGCAGACATCAAAACTATGAAATAACACATATGGAATCATGTAGTAACCAAAAAAGTGTTAAACAAATCAAAATATATTTTAGATTATTCAATGTAGCCACCCTTTGCCTTGATGAAAGCTTTGCACACTCTTGGCATTCTCTCAACCAGCATCATGAGGAATGCTTTTCCATAAGTCTTGAAGGAGTTCCCACATATGGTGAGCACTTGTTGGCTGCTTTTCTTTCACTGCGGTCCGACTCATGCGAAACCGTTTAAATTGGGTTGAGGTCGGATGATTGCGGAGGCCAGGTCATCTGATGCAGCGCCATCACTTTCCTTCTTAGTCAAATAGCCCGTACACAGCCTGGAGGTGTGTTTTGGGTCATTGTCCTGTTTAAAAACAAATGATAGTCCCACTAAGCGCAAACCAGATGGGATGGCGTATCGCTGCAGAATAAATTACCAGCAGTGTCCCCAGCAAAGCACCATCACACCTCCTCCTCCATGCTTCACATTGGAAACCATACATGCGGAGATCATCCGTTCACCTACTCTGTGTCTCACAAGGTCATGGCGGTTGGAAACAAAAATCTCAAATTTTGGACTCATCAGACCAAAGGACAGATTTCCACTGTTCTAATGCCCATTGCTCGTGTTTCTTGGCCCAAGCAAGTATCTTCTTCTTGTTTGTGTCTTTTAGTAGTGGTTTCTTTGCAGCAATTCGACCATGAAGGCCTGATTCACGCAGTCTCTAGTTGATGTTGAGATGTGTCTGTTACTTGAACTCTGAAGCATTTATTTGGGCTGCAATTTCTGAGGCCAGTAACTCGAAATAATTTTTAGATATGTATAGTGTAATTGATGTGTAGATATGTGTAGTGTAATTGATGTTTATTGATGTGTTCGTGCAGGGCTCATCTGATAAAGAGACCTTGGTCTCAGCATGACTCCCTGCTTAAAGGTTAAATAAAGTGTGTGTGTGTGTTGCTACAGAGCTGATAGTTGGCTGGCTGATCTTTCTCGTACCTTTCTTGGAAAAAACCTCTGGCCCACTGTGTAGCATCATGATCAGTATGCCACCACTGTGCTGCTGGAGCTAACTGTGTCTTTTAAGATGGATATGTTGTGCATCCGAGAGTAAAAATGGATCAGTGTGCTAACGAAAGCCCTAAGATAGTTGTTTCTCATCCTGGACCACTGCATTTCACAAGATCAATCCAACCAATGAACTAATCATCCAGCCCTTAACCTTCATTAGTTGAATCGGGTTTGTTAGTGGTGGAACCCATCAAATACCAATGTGGTCATTTAATTTGACTCTACATTCTATGGCGGCAGCACCTCTGGGACCACCAGGCCTTTCACAAGATCAATCCAACCAATGAACTAATCATCCAGCCCTTAACCTTCATTAGTTGAATCAGGTTTGTTAGTGGTGGAACCCATCAAATACCAATGTGGTCATTTAATTTGACTCTACATTCTATGGCGGCAGCACCTCTGGGACCACCAGGCCTTTCACATGATCAATTCCACCTCTAGCACACCTGAGTCTAGCTAATGAACCAACACATTAGTTGTTTAATCATCAAGCCCTTGACTAGTTGAATCAGATGGGCTAGAACAGATCTACTAGGCCTGTGTCTACAAACACTTCCTTAGGTGAGAAACAAGACAATCTGTCTGCCACACCTCTCTGCCCACACTGGTGTAATCTGTGATGGATCTGGGATTTGACTCGCTGATGTTGAGTCACTGTGAGGCCGAGGGACGGAAGTGTGTGTGTGTGTCTTGGAAGAGTCCCCTGACGGCGTCATCTCTGTTAGCATCTACAAGCATCAGCCCATTCAGCCCACAGGGACAGGCCTGTAAGGTAGGGAGAACGTTTAGGCAATGAATAATCCGGGGGGGGGGGGGGGGGGGGCGAGAGAAATAGACAGTTAAGAGTCAGAGCGAGGGAATGGGAGAGAAGTGAAAAGGACAGAGAATTAAGATTATGACATTGTTTGTGCAATCATAAGAAAAATTGGTAAGTACACTTAACACACCCTGTTGTCCTCCTCAGTAAGGCAGTTCAAAAGATTGACTAGATTTACACAGACAACAACATTCATGGGCTAACAGCCTTATTTCACTGTTTTGCTCTAACTAATCCACTAACATGTCTACGTACTTGAGTTTTAATGTTTTTTTTGTCATAAAAATAAACACATTGTTTTGTGTTTCCTAGCTTCATGTACGGGGAGCTCACAGACAAAGATACTAGCCAGAAAGTACGGCTAACGTTCGAAAACTACGAGATGAATTCATTTGAAATACTCATGTATAAAAAGAACAGTAAGTACCAATTGAATTTAAAAAAAAGCCTCATAATGCAAATGTATTCAGCCATTTCTTATGAATATGTACAATGATGTTCCAACGCTGCATGGAACAGCACGAACGCTGGAGATCAGGGGCCGCATCCAGAAAGCGTCTCAAGAGTAGGAGTGCTGAGCTAGGATCCAATTTGTCTTGTAGATCATAATGAATCAGGGGGGACCTGATCCTAGATCAGCACTCCTACACTGACATGCTTTGTGAATACAGGCCCAATTATAACTCCCCAAATAAGTTACTGTTGATGGTTGTGTTCCCCATTTGATCGATTTGTATCAAACAAATACTGCTATAGATGAAGCTATGTTTATTCACCAGTGTATGTTCTCTCGTCTCAGGAACGCCGGTATGGTTCTTTGTGAAGATAGCCCCTATACGAAACGAACAGGAAAAAGTGGTGCTGTTTCTGTGTACCTTCAGTGACATCACAGCCTTTAAACAGCCAATAGAAGATGAAACCTCGAAAGGTGAGTGACAGTTTGAGTGGTAGCAGAGGATGTGATCCTACAGTACCTTCCTGGGATAGTCCCCTGTAGATGATACAAATCAGTCTTTATTATACAAAACTTTTAAGGGTAGGCTGTGTGTGTGTTTTACAATAAAATATCATAACATTATTATAAAAAATGTGTTTTGTCTAAAGCCTTCATCAGGGTGTTGCTTTTTATTGAAACACATTGTTTTATTAGTAAT
The DNA here is from genome assembly GCF_016432855.1 of Salvelinus namaycush. Classification (NCBI taxonomy): domain Eukaryota; kingdom Metazoa; phylum Chordata; class Actinopteri; order Salmoniformes; family Salmonidae; genus Salvelinus; species Salvelinus namaycush. Next base: position 29,981,349 of record NC_052328.1, read on the forward strand.
AACACTGACTAATTATTAAGTTCAATCTTTATAATTTTTTCTAAAACTATTAGCACTCTCATTATCTTCACAAGGACCGCTAACCCCAAAACATGTTTTTTTGTTGCCTCAGGTTGGGGGAAGTTCGCTCGGCTAACTCGTGCTCTGACCAGCAGTAGAGGGGTGTTACAGCAGCTACAGCCTACTGTACACAAAGGAGAGAACGTTCACAAGCACTCCCGCCTAGCTGAGGTACACTCATAGTTCTGTCTGTTGGGAATGTTTATGTCTCTACTCTCATAAAGCTAAGGCATGCGTCTGTATTTATGTCTGTTGTGAATGTTTATAACTCTACTCTCATAAAGCTAAGCCATGCGTGTGTATGGGGGAAGATGTGTGTGAGCTTGTTGCCATTCCATTTGGCTATGGGTGAGGCATGTGCCCCCGTGCTGTGTATTCATTTGTCTCTGTCCTTTGTGATTACAGAGATGCACGGAAATGACACATGTACACTCATATACACACTCGCGCGTACACACACACACTTGTCTCCCACACACCATATATGGATGTAACAATCTGTAAGCAACCTTTAAGTGAACTGTAACCTCTCTGTTTACCCCAAACCCTTCTTTGATTTTATTCAATCAAACTCATCAAAGATATACAATCTGCAGGTCCTCCAGCTGGGCTCAGACATCCTCCCCCAGTACAAGCAGGAGACGCCCAAGACGCCGCCCCACATCATCCTCCACTACTGCGCCTTCAAGACCACCTGGGACTGGGTCATCCTCATCCTGACTTTCTACACCGCCATCATGGTTCCTTACAACGTCTCCTTCAAGGTCTGAACCTTTGAATTGAATTACATATCATTTATCCCTGACCAAGATGGCTGCCATTATTTACATTTTTGTCATTTAGCAGATGCTCTTATCCAGACCAACTTACAGTTAGTGCATTCATCTTAATTAATATAGCTATGTGAGACAACCACATGTCACAGTACATTTTTCCTCAATAAAGAAGCTATCAGCAAAGTCAGTGCTTGTTGGAAAAGTGCACGAAATATAGTGCATTATCCTATCTAGGGTGCCATTTGGGACTTAACCAAACTCAACCATAACAAACAGTATATTATCAACACATTCTAGAGCTATGCCTGCTTGTGACATCAACCACTCTATTTTCTGTTATAAAGTGTTTCTTCTCTACAAAAATAAGGATCCTGTCCTCAGGGATACAATATAGATGTAATAACATTGTAATAATTTATTATAAATGTAATAATCTCGGATGTATAATAGATTCTTTCCCCTACTGTAACATGGATTCTCTGCTCTACTAAGATTCTCTCTGCTCTACTAAGATTCTCTCTGCTCTACTAAGATTCTCTCTGCTCTACTAAGATTCTCTCTGCTCTACTAAGATTCTCTCTGCCCTACTAAGATTCTCTCCGCTCTACTAAGATTCTCTACGCTCTACTAAGATTCTCTACGCTCTACTAAGATTCTCTACGCTCTACTAAGATTCTCTCCGCTCTACTAAGATTCTCTCCGCTCTACTAAGATTCTCTCCGCTCTACTAAGATTCTCTCCGCTCTACTAAGATTCTCTCCGCTCTACTAAGATTCTCTCCGCTCTACTAAGATTCTCTCCGCTCTACTAAGATTCTCTCTGCTCTACTAAGATTCTCTCTGCTCTACTAAGATTCTCTCTGCTCTACTAAGATTCTCTCCGCTCTACTAAGATTCTCTCTGCTACTGTACCAAAGATTCTCTCCGATACTATACCAAAGATTCTCTCCTCTCCTCTTCCAGACCAAGCAGAACAACGTGACGTGGTTGGTGGTGGACAGCATTGTAGACGTTATCTTCCTGGTGGACATCGTGCTCAACTTCCACACTACCTTTGTGGGCCCGGCCGGAGAGGTCATCTCTGACCCGAAGCTCATCAGGATGAACTACCTGAAGACCTGGTTCGTCATCGACCTGCTCTCCTGCCTGCCTTACGACGTCATCAACGCATTTGAGAATGTGGACGAGGTCAGTAGTGTGTGTGTGTGTGTGTGTGTGTGTGTGTGTGTGTGTGTGTGTGTGTGTGTGTGTGTGTGTGTGTGTGTGTGTGTGTGGTGGGTGGGTGTTCATCATCGACCTGCTCTCCTGCCTGCTCTATGAACTCATCAACGTCTTCTAAAATTTGACAATATATTGGTAATTTAGCTTTTACAGCTTTTATAGTTTAGTAAAATGTTGTTTATGCCATGTAGACATTTGCAGCTAAAAGCTGAATTGCAGTACAGTCTAGGGTTCTGTGTAGAATTTATTGTGCTCTGCCTCTGGAGGATATGTGGACAGCAGCACATACTAAACATTAAGTGGGACTTTACCCCACATCCCTGGTATTGTCCCTGCTAGCACCATGCTTTACCCCACATCCCTGGTGTTGTCCCTGCTAGCACCATGCTTTACCCCACATCCCTGGTGTTGTCCCTGCTAGCACCATGCTTTAACCCACATCCCTGGTGTTGTCCCTGCTAGCACCATGCTTTACCCCACATCCCTGGTGTTGTCCCTGCTAGCACCATGCTTTACCCCACATCCCTGGTGTTGTCCCTGCTAGCACCATGCTTTACCCCACATCCCTGGTGTTGTCCCTGCTAGCACCATGCTTTACCCCACATCCCTGGTGTTGTCCCTGCTAGCACCATGCTTTACCCCACATCCCTGGTGTTGTCCCTGCTAGCACCATGCTTTAACCCACATCCCTGGTGTTGTCCCTGCTAGCACCATGCTTTACCCCACATCCCTGGTGTTGTCCCTGCTAGCACCATGCTTTACCCCACATCCCTGGTGTTGTCCCTGCTAGCATCATGCTTTACCCCACATCCCTGGTGTTGTCCCTGCTAGCACCATGCTTTACCCCACATCCCTGGTGTTGTCCCTGCTAGCACCATGCTTTACCCCACATCCCTGGTGTTGTCCCTGCTAGCACCATGCTTTACCCCACATCCCTGGTGTTGTCCCTGCTAGCACCATGCTTTACCCCACATCCCTGGTGTTGTCCCTGCTAGCACCATGCTTTACCCCACATCCCTGGTGTTGTCCCTGCTAGCACCATGCTTTAACCCACATCCCTGGTGTTGTCCCTGCTAGCACCATGCTTTAACCCACATCCCTGGTGTTGTCCCTGCTAGCACCATGCTTTACCCCACATCCCTGGTGTTGTCCCTGCTAGTGTAACGGATGTGAAATGGCTAGCTAGTTAGCGGGTACGCGCTACTAGCGTTTCAATCAGTTACGTCACTTGCTCTGAAACCTAGAAGTAGTGTTGCACCTTGCTCTGCAAGGGCCGCGGCTTTTGTGGAGCGATGGGTAACGATGCTTCGTGGGTGTCAGTTGTTGATGTGTGCAGAGGGTCCCTGGTTCGCGCCCGTGTCGGGGCGAGGGGACGGTTTAAAGTTATACTGTTACATTGATGCTGTTGACCCGGATCACTGGTTGCTGCGGAAAAGGAGGAGGTTGAAAGGGGGGTGAGTGTAACGGATGTGAAATGGCTAGCTAGTTAGCGGGTACGCGCTACTAGCGTTTCAATCAGTTACGTCACTTGCTCTGAAACCTAGAAGTAGTGTTGCACCTTGCTCTGCAAGGGCCGTGGCCTTTGTGGAGCGATGGGTAACGATGCTTCGTGGGTGACTGTTGTTGATGTGTGCAGAGGGTCCCTGGTTCGCGCCCGTGTCGGGGCGAGGGGACGTACTAAAGTTATACTGTTACACTAGCACCATGCTTTAACCCACATCCCTGGTGTTGTCCCTGCTAGCACCATGCTTTACCCCACATCCCTGGTGTTGTCCCTGCTAGCACCATGCTTTACCCCACATCCCTGGTGTTGTCCCTGCTAGCACCATGCTTTACCCCACATCCCTGGTGTTGTCCCTGCTAGCACCATGCTTTACCCCACATCCCTGGTGTTGTCCCTGCTAGCACCATGCTTTACCCCACATCCCTGGTGTTGTCCCTGCTAGCACCATGCTTTACCCCACATCCCTGGTGTTGTCCCTGCTAGCACCATGCTTTACCCCACATCCCTGGTGTTGTCCCTGCTAGCACCATGCTTTAACCCACATCCCTGGTGTTGCCCCTGCTAGCACCATGCTTTACCCCACATCCCTGGTGTTGCCCCTGCTAGCACCATGCTTTACCCCACATCCTTGGTGTTGTCCCTGCTAGCACCATGCTTTACCCCACATCCCTGGTGTTGTCCCTGCTAGCACCATGCTTTACCCCACATCCCTGGTGTTGTCCCTGCTAGCACCATGCTTTACCCCACATCCCTGGTGTTGTCCCTGCTAGCACCATGCTTTACCCCACATCCCTGGTGTTGTCCCTGCTAGCACCGTGCTTTAACCCACATCCCTGGTGTTGTCCCTGCTAGCACCATGCTTTACCCCACATCCCTGGTGTTGTCCCTGCTAGCACCATGCTTTAACCCACATCCCTGGTGTTGCCCCTGCTAGCACCATGCTCTACCCCACATCCCTGGTGTTGTCCCTGCTAGCACCATGCTTTAACCCACATCCCTGGTGTTGTCCCTGCTAGCACCATGCTTTACCCCACATCCCTGGTGTTGTCCCTGCTATCACCATGCTTTACCCCACATCCCTGGTGTTGTCCCTGCTAGCACCATGCTTTACCCCACATCCCTGGTGTTGTCCCTGCTAGCACCATGCTTTACCCCACATCCCTGGTGTTGTCCCTGCTATCACCATGCTTTACCCCACATCCCTGGTGTTGTCCCTGCTAGCACCATGCTTTAACCCACATCCCTGGTGTTGTCCCTGCTAGCACCATGCTTTACCCCACATCCCTGGTGTTGTCCCTGCTAGCACCATGCTTTACCCCACATCCCTGGTGTTGCCCCTGCTAGCACCATGCTTTAACCCCACATCCCTGGTGTTGTCCCTGCTAGCACCATGCTTTACCCCACATCCCTGGTGTTGCCCCTGCTAGCATCATGCTTTACCCCACATCCCTGGTGTTGTCCCTGCTAGCACCATGCTTTACCCCACATCCCTGGTGTTGTCTCTGCTAGCACCATGCTTTACCCCACATCCCTGGTGTTGTCCCTGCTAGCACCATGCTTTAACCCACATCCCTGGTGTTGTCTCTGCTAGCACCATGCTTTACCCCACATCCCTGGTGTTGTCCCTGCTAGCACCATGCTCTACCCCACATCCCTGGTGTTGTCTCTGCTAGCACCATGCTTTACCCCACATCCCTGGTGTTGTCCCTGCTAGCACCATGCTCTACCCCACATCCCTGGTGTTGTCCCTGCTAGCACCATGCTTTACCCCACATCCCTGGTGTTGTCCCTGCTAGCACCATGCTCTACCCCACATCCCTGGTGTTGTCTCTGCTAGCACCATGCTTTACCCCACATCCCTGGTGTTGTCCCTGCTAGCACCATGCTTTACCCCACATCCCTGGTGTTGTCTCTGCTAGCACCATGCTTTACCCCACATCCCTGGTGTTGCCCCTGCTAGCACCATGACCCAGTAGTCTAAGCCCAGTGAGCCATTTGAACCAGCCATTAAATTATTGAAATGTCAGAGCATCTCCTTTCCTGTCTAACCATTTAAGTTATGTTTGGCTAATGACAGCACCTACTGTCCTAATCCTCATAATCTGATGTGCTAATCCTCACCCCTCCAGAAACCCAACACCACCTTTTCTGTCTTTTCCTGACTACCCAGAGTGCCGCCTGTTATATTGGCTTATATTACTAGACGTGTGTGTGTGTCTAGATATGAGTTCAACCTGTTAACCAGTTTATATTACTGGAAGTCAGGCTCCATTTGAATGGCCACAAACCTGCCCGCATTTATTTGTCTTATGGCAGCCATATTCAGTTATAAGGGTGGGTTGTTGGTTTTAATATGTGACTCCGTCTTGTGTGTGTGTGTGTGTGTGTGTGTGTGTGTGTGTGTGTGTGTGTGTGTGTGTGTGTGTGTGTGTGTGTGTGTGTGTGTGTGTGTGTGTGTGTGTGTGTGTGTGTGTGTGTGTGTGTGTGTGTGTGCGTCACAGTAAATAAAGACCCCTCTGGTTTTTGCAGTTCTCTGAGTCTCCACGTTTACGACCAGAAGCTGCTCACCAAGAGATAAGGAGGGAATGCAAGGAAAGGGAGGATTCTCTTTGAATAGAAAGAAAATATCCTCCAAAGAGAAGCATATTAGCCCCATCCCTCCTACCCTCCACACACATTATTAAATGATGGAATTAAACCCATTTATCCATGAGTGTTAAATCATTGAGTCACAGGCAAATCCCTTGCAGAAAAACCACATGATATCACTTGTGGAAAATCACATGACTTGTGTTTTTGGAACACTTTACATGTGATCATGTTTTCACATGTGTAGTTCCATGTTATCACATGTTGCTTTATATGTTGTCACATGTTATCAAATGAACTTCATATAAGATTATCTGATCACATTAAACATGTGTTTTTGGAACACTTCACAAATTCATGTTTTTTCCTTAAGGGGAATTATGACTGACTGCTGCAGCAATAGGAAATATACACAGAGTTTACAAAACATTACATACTCTTTCTATGACAGACTGACCAGGTGAATGTTATGATCCCTTATTGATGTCACCTGTTAAATCCACTTCAATCAGTGTAGATGAAGGGGAGGAGACAGGTTAAAGAAATAATTTTTAAGCCTTGAGACAATTGAGACATGAATTGTGTATGTGTGCCGTTCAGAGGGTGAATGGGCAATACAAAATATTTAAGTGCCTTTGAACGGGGTATGGTAGTAGGTGCCAGGCACACAGATTTGTGTCAATCGCTGTCACACTGCTGGGTTTTTCACGCTCAACAGTTTCCTGTGTGTGTCAAGAATGGTCCACCACCCAAAGGACATCCAGCCAACTTGACACATCTGTGGGAAGCAAGGGAGTCAACATGGGCCAGCATCCCTGTGGAATGGTTTTGACATCTTGTAGAGTTCATGGCCTGATAAATTGAGGCTGTTCTGAGGGCAAAAGGGGGTGCAGCTCAATATTAGGAAGGTGTTCCTAATGTTTTGTCCGCTCAGTGTATTATTGCTGTCATTTGAAATCTATGAAGTGCTATGTAATTTTTGGTTACTTAGGGTCAGTCTCCTTACCAGATAATTCTGTAGTGTGTCAGTAGTCACACAACCCCATGGTGATGATGGTATCGATAGATTTGGAAACACCTGTTTCAAATCTGTAAGTCTAAGGTAAACATGTTTCAGAGGCACAGGGTTGGGTTCCATTATAATTTAGTCAATTCATGAAGTGAACTGATATTGCTTTTGAATGAGGCAAATGGGAATTGGACTTTTCATATTTTTTTCTGACTTAAAATAGAATTGACACCAACCTTAGATTAATAATTGGAGATGACGCCGATATATTGTAAGTCCCAGACTGTCTTGGGTATGAGTAACAGACATTTATGAGTTCCTAATCTCGGAAACCCAGAACAAAAACCTTGCGTAATTGCGTCAGATGCTCGATTTAGTTCTTCGATTTAGTTCCACCCCCCCTCTCTGGTTGCAAGTTACGGGCAAGTCTATGGGCCAAATGTCTCCCCTCCCATTTCGAAAATTTGAAAGATGTGTGAATCGTGTGAATCGTGATTGGTCCAAATGATTAGTGGCAAAAAATCTGCATACCAAAATAGAATTCCTCATTAGTCGTCAAATCCACACAGTCTGACAGACACTACGATACCAGTTATGTATACCCTGTCTGTCACTCTCTTTTCCTTTTGAAATGAGCTGGCTGACATACATTTTTCTCTTCAGGGGAAGGGTTGGGAAACAGATCGAGGTCACTGTGAGGGTAATTAGTCATATTGTCCCCTCCAGTATTACCTTGTGAACAGGGTAGGGTAGGTTACTTTCTAAATGTAATCTGTTACTAGTTACCTGTCAAAATTGTAAACAGTAATGTCACTTTTGGATTACCCAAACTCAGTAACGTAATCTGATTACATTCAGTTACTTTTAGATGACTTTCCCCTTAAGAGGTATTAGAAGAAGACAATGTATGTTACCAATTGAACGACATCTATTACAGGATAAATCAATGTTAAAGTTTATATAGCTGGCCATACATGAATGTTAAATTTTACTTTGTGGGTTGGTTATGTAGGCTTCTTCTAACCCATCGCTTTCTACTACATATAATAATAATACGATTAAATTATATATATATTATATAATTTATAAATCCAAAAATGGATGTAGAAACTACAGGTAGACTTAAAAAGGGGCAATCAAAAGTGTGTGAGTTTGAGCATGTGTCCATTAGGTCTATGGATATATATTTTTTTATCAGCATGAATTAGATTGAGTAATAAAAGCCCTACTTTTATTCTATAGGCTGGGATCCACACTAGCATTTTTTTACTGGCTGTCCACTGGTTTCAAAAACAATGATTGACAGGCAGCTGAAACTTCTTGAATTTAACCATTATTGGGTTCAAATACACATTTAGATTTGTGAACAACCATCCACAACAACCACAATCCGTCCGGCGCAAATAGCTAAATGTGAGGGCAGCAGTGTGATTCACATCAATGTGCTTTGTAGATATCAATAATAAATGATATCCATATCGCTGTAGACTAGACCACTACTGTCATCCTTACCGCCAAGCGTTTATTCAAGTTGGATGATCTTTGGATGCCGACAGAAGTCGCACCATTGGAAGACCATAGCTTGGACTGTAGCCTACAAAAGCCCATTCCTACGATCCATCAAATACATTTGGTGTGTCGTCATAGTGGTCTCTGACTTGTGTCAGACTCGCTCAGGTGGAAAAAACTTTTTTCAATTCTGATTTGAATGTCATTGAGAAAACAGAGAAGTGTCAAAGATCTTTTTTGCAAACATCCGTTCTGAATTTAAAAGTAATCCTCAAAGTTATAATCTAGTTTTTCAAGTGTCTGTAATCTGATTTATTTATTTTTTGCTGGTAACGGATTACAGTTGCCATTTTTTTGTAATCCCTTACATGTAACGGATTAAATGTAATATGTTGCTCCCTAACCCTGCTTGTGAAGAAGATCTCATAAAATGGAGCTGGGAGAAGAGTCTGCTAGCCTAATTCTTTGTGTTTTACATATGAATTCTACCCCTAGCAGTCAGTACAGCATTTGGTTTGGAGACTGACGTCTCACTGAAGTGCAGTGAAATGCATTGTTAGTTTTTCAACGTGCAAGGAGAGAGATGCAAAGAGACAAAAAAAAAAAAATCTTTGTCTTTTCTCTCTCTATCTCCCCTTTTCTATAGATTTTCTTTCTTCTAAAAATAACTTGTCCGTCTGGTTTGATGTCTGCTATAATTATGTGCCAAGGGATTCGGGATTTCTCCTGTCGTCATGTAAATGAGATCTCTGGTGGAGGGGATAGCTGCTGTACCATAGCGTTAGCACAGCTAGCCAGCCGCACAGCTACAGCCATAGAACTAGAATTAGCGTAGCCTTCAAAGTGTAGCCGTAGTGTTAGCAGCGCCGCTAGCCAGACGTGCAGCTGCAGGACTGGATCTGTGTATGAACATTTACCAACCAATGTGTGATTGGCTATGCAGAGGAATATGTACATAGGCCTACACATATACAAAGAGTACATCTCAGATGTGTGTGTGTGAGAGAGGTCAAACATTAATAGTAATTGGTCAAATGGAGCTCTGACCAAACAGGAAGCTGAACCGTAACCCGGAGTCATTTAAGATGCAATAAATCCCTCTACAATCAATACACTCCATTTCCCTTCCCCCAATTTAAGCCAAATCGGCACCTCTAAAGTTTCTCACAATCAATCCCACAGCCAATTATTGTTAAAAACAGTGCCAAGTCTATCTAATGGATAGTAACATTGAATAAAACATGATTTTGGGGTTTCTTTGAAGTCTTTAAATATTGTTCAGGTCCATTCTGATCTCAAGCTATTTCTCGTGACAGATCTGAGTCCGTATTCAGAGTCTCAGAGTAAGAGTGCTGGTATAGTTAAATAAAGGTTAAATTAAAAAATCTATAAATATAGGAACAGTTTTGCCTTTTAGATCAGAATGAATGAATGATTATATGGACAGGTGAAATTATATCCTCGATAGATCTACATTCCTATTCTGACACGCTTAGTGAATACAGCCCTGCTATTGGAGAGGTTCACTGCTTATAGGGATGGCCATCCATTGTCATTTGAGATGTCCGATTTTCTCCATGCAAGCCTTTTTATTATAAATAACGTTCTCTCCCTTACTGAATACGGCCCCTGACGCTATTGGATATGTGAAAGCACAGGGTGTAATAGAGGGTCAATGCACGTAAATTCCATTTAAGCACCTTTTTAGTTTGAATTCTAACGTTTAATGCATCTCTGGCTCATTGTACCATGCAGGGTTTACGTGTCAACAGATTTACAGATGGATAATGATACACTACTAGGCCTATTGATTACTCAGGTCACCTTCATTATTAGCATGCACTGCACAATGTGCACACTGTTGCCCCTATAGGCCCAGGGCAGGGGTGTCAAACTCATTCTACAGAGGGCCGACTGTCTGCAGGTTTTTGTTTTTTTCTTTTAATTAAGACGTAGACAATCAGGTGAGGGTAGTTCCTTAATAATTAGTGACCTTCATTCATCAATCAAGTACAAGGGAGGAGCGAAAAAACCCAGACACTCAGCCCTCGTGGAATGTGTTTACATGTGGCCTAGGGCTACAAACGGTTGCTACCTTCAGTTGTCATTTAGACAAACCAAACTAGACTCAAGTTAGGAGCCAGTACTGTGTGTGCATGCCTCCGTTTGTGCCTACATCTGTGGTAGCGTCCTGATGTGTCCCTTTGTGAGTTGTTGGTGGATGAAGGACTTGGCTGTGTCGGTGGTATAAAGTGCTGCAGTGGTGCTTAACAGGCTGATGCTAACAGGACTGTGAGAGGCACCAAGTCTATTGTATATGCAGGTACAGCACTTTGTCGGCCTCTAGTCTTTCAGCTTCTCAACTCGCGCCGCGGATAATGCTGACAGACACCAGGACATTCACTGTCAGCCTGATGAGGCTCTGTCCAGCCAGCTGCTATGGACAGGGAAAACAAGGCTCTGTCCAGCCAGCTGCTATGGACAGGGAAAACGAGGCTCTGTCCAGCCAGCTGCTATGGACAGGGAAAACGAGGCTCTGTCCAGCCAGCTGCTATGGACAGGGAAAACGAGGCTCTGTCCAGCCAGCTGCTATGGACAGGGAAAACAAGGCTCTGTCCAGCCAGCTGCTATGGACAGGGAAAACAAGGCTCTGTCCAGCCAGCTGCTATGGACAGGGAAAACAAGGCTCTGTCCAGCCAGCTGCTATGGACAGGGAAAACAAGGCTCTGTCCAGCCAGCTGCTATGGACAAGGAAAACAAGGCTCTGTCCAGCCAGCTGCCATGGACAGGGAAAACGAGGCTCTGTCCAGCCAGCTGCTATGGACAGGGAAAACGAGGCTCTGTCCAGCCAGCTGCTATGGACAGGGAAAACGAGGCTCTGTCCAGCCAGCTGCTATGGACAGGGAAAACGAGGCTCTGTCCAGCCAGCTGCTATGGACAGGGAAAACGAGGCTCTGTCCAGCCAGCTGCTATGGACAGGGAAAACGAGGCTCTGTCCAGCCAGCTGCTATGGACAGGGAAAACGAGGCTCTGTCCAGCCAGCTGCTATGGACAGGGAAAACGAGGCTCTGTCCAGCCAGCTGCTATGGACAGGGAAAACGAGGCTCTGTCCAGCCAGCTGCTATGGACAGGGAAAACGAGGCTCTGTCCAGCCAGCTGCTATGGACAGGGAAAACGAGGCTCTGTCCAGCCAGCTGCTATGGACAGGGAAAACGAGGCTCTGTCCAGCCAGCTGCTATGGACAGGGAAAACGAGGCTCTGTCCAGCCAGCTGCTATGGACAGGGAAAACGAGGCTCTGTCCTGCCAGCTGCTATGGACAGGGAAAACGAGGCTCTGTCCTGCCAGCTGCTATGGACAGGGAAAACGAGGCTCTGTCCAGCCAGCTGCTATGGACAGGGAAAACGAGGCTCTGTCCAGCCAGCTGCTATGGACAGGGAAAACGAGGCTCTGTCCAGCCAGCTGCTATGGACAGGGAAAACGAGGCTCTGTCCAGCCAGCTGCTATGGACAGGGAAAACGAGGCTCTGTCCAGCCAGCTGCTATGGACAGGGAAAACGAGGCTCTGTCCAGCCAGCTGCTATGGACAGGGAAAACGAGGCTCTGTCCAGCCAGCTGCTATGGACAGGGAAAACGAGGCTCTGTCCAGCCAGCTGCTATGGACAGGGAAAACGAGGCTCTGTCCAGCCAGCTGCTATGGACAGGGAAAACGAGGCTCTGTCCAGCCAGCTGCTATGGACAGGGAAAACGAGGCTCTGTCCAGCCAGCTGCTATGGACAGGGAAAACGAGGCTCTGTCCAGCCAGCTGCTATGGACAGGGAAAACGAGGCTCTGTCCAGCCAGCTGCTATGGACAGGGAAAACGAGGCTCTGTCCAGCCAGCTGCTATGGACAGGGAAAACGAGGCTCTGTCCAGCCAGCTGCTATGGACAGGGAAAACGAGGCTCTGTCCTGCCAGCTGCTATGGACAGGGAAAACAAGGCTCTGTCCAGCCAGCTGCTATGGACAGGGAAAACAAGGCTCTGTCCAGCCAGCTGCTATGGACAGGGAAAACGAGTCTCTGTCCAGCCAGCTGCTATGGACAGGGAAAACGAGTCTCTGTCCAGCCAGCTGCTATGGACAGGGAAAACAAGGCTCTGTCCAGCCAGCTGCTATGGACAGGGAAAACGAGTCTCTGTCCAGCCAGCTGCTATGGACAGGGAAAACGAGTCTCTGTCCAGCCAGCTGCTATGGACAGGGAAAACGAGTCTCTGTCCAGCCAGCTGCTATGGACAGGGAAAACGAGGCTCTGTCCAGCCAGCTGCTATGGACAGGGAAAACGAGGCTCTGTCCAGCCAGCTGCTATGGACAGGGAAAACGAGGCTCTGTCCAGCCAGCTGCTATGGACAGGGAAAACGAGGCTCTGTCCAGCCAGCTGCTATGGACAGGGAAAACGAGGCTCTGTCCAGCCAGCTGCTATGGACAGGGAAAACGAGGCTCTGTCCAGCCAGCTGCTATGGACAGGGAAAACGAGGCTCTGTCCAGCCAGCTGCTATGGACAGGGAAAACGAGGCTCTGTCCAGCCAGCTGCTATGGACAGGGAAAACGAGGCTCTGTCCAGCCAGCTGCTATGGACAGGGAAAACAAGGCTCTGTCCAGCCAGCTGCTATGGACAGGGAAAACAAGGCTCTGTCCAGCCAGCTGCTATGGACAGGGAAAACGAGGCTCTGTCCAGCCAGCTGCTATGGACAGGGAAAACGAGGCTCTGTCCAGCCAGCTGCTATGGACAGGGAAAACGAGGCTCTGTCCAGCCAGCTGCTATGGACAGGGAAAACGAGGCTCTGTCCAGCCAGCTGCTATGGACAGGGAAAACGAGGCTCTGTCCAGCCAGCTGCTATGGACAGGGAAAACGAGGCTCTGTCCAGCCAGCTGCTATGGACAGGGAAAACGAGGCTCTGTCCAGCCAGCTGCTATGGACAGGGAAAACGAGGCTCTGTCCAGCCAGCTGCTATGGACAGGGAAAACGAGGCTCTGTCCAGCCAGCTGCTATGGACAGGGAAAACGAGGCTCTGTCCAGCCAGCTGCTATGGACAGGGAAAACGAGGCTCTGTCCAGCCAGCTGCTATGGACAGGGAAAACGAGGCTCTGTCCAGCCAGCTGCTATGGACAGGGAAAACGAGGCTCTGTCCAGCCAGCTGCTATGGACAGGGAAAACAAGGCTCTGTCCTGCCAGCTGCTATGGACAGGGAAAACAAGGCTCTGTCCAGCCAGCTGCTATGGACAGGGAAAACAAGGCTCTGTCCAGCCAGCTGCTATGGACAGGGAAAACGAGTCTCTGTCCAGCCAGCTGCTATGGACAGGGAAAACGAGTCTCTGTCCAGCCAGCTGCTATGGACAGGGAAAACAAGGCTCTGTCCAGCCAGCTGCTATGGACAGGGAAAACGAGGCTCTGTCCAGCCAGCTGCTATGGACAGGGAAAACGAGGCTCTGTCCAGCCAGCTGCTATGGACAGGGAAAACAAGGCTCTGTCCAGCCAGCTGCTATGGACAGGGAAAACGAGTCTCTGTCCAGCCAGCTGCTATGGACAGGGAAAACAAGGCTCTGTCCAGCCAGCTGCTATGGACAGGGAAAACGAGGCTCTGTCCAGCCAGCTGCTATGGACAGGGAAAACGAGGCTCTGTCCAGCCAGCTGCTATGGACAGGGAAAACGAGGCTCTGTCCAGCCAGCTGCTATGGACAGGGAAAACAAGGCTCTGTCCAGCCAGCTGCTATGGACAGGGAAAACAACATATACATTTCTGTATGACTGGGGATTCATGTGGCCTAATGTCATTAGAGGGCTTGATCATCAAGTAATTTTAGTACTTTTGGTTGTACATTTGCTCACGTGAATCATCTAAACTCAGCAAAAAAATAAACGTCCCTTTTTCAGGACCCTGTCTTTCAAAGAAAACTCGTAAAAATCAAAATAACTTCACAGATCTTCTTTATAAAGGGTTTAAACACTGTTTCCCATGCTTGTGTAACAGATGTGAAATGGCTAGCTAGTTAGCGGTGGTGCGCGCTAATAGCCTTTCAATCGGTGACGTCACTTGCTCTGAGACCTTGAAGTAGTGGTTCCCCTTGCTCTGCAAGGGCCGCGGCTTTTGTGGAGCGATGGGTAACGATACTTCGTGGGTGACTGTTGTTGATGTGTGCAGAGGGTCCCTGGTTCGCGCCCGCGTCGGGGCGAGGGGACGCCATAAAGTTAAACTGTTACATTGATGCTGTTCTGCCATGGCCAGCAAAGAGCCCGGATCTGAATCCCTTTGAGCACGTCTGGGACCTGTTGGATCGGAGGGTGGGGCTAGGGCCATTCCCCTCAGAAATGTCTGGGTACTTGCAGGTGCCTTGGTGGAAGAGTGGGGTAACATCTCACCGAAAGAACGGGCAAATCTGGTGCAATCCATGAGGATGAGATGCACTGCAGTACTTAATGCAGCTGGTGGCCACACCAGATACTGACTGTTACTTTTGATTTTGAACCCCCCCTTTGTTCAGGGACACATTATTCCATTTATGTTAGTCACATGTCTGTGGAACTTGTTCAGTTTATGTCTCAGTTGTTGAATCTTGTTAAGTTTGCTGAAAAAAACGCAGTTGACAGTGAGAGGACGTTTCTTTTTTTTGCTTGATAAAGGATTTGTGAAGCATCTACATACAGTAGGCTTGATAAAGGATTTGTGAAGGCTTATTTTAGGCATTAAAGTTATAACATTATAAAGGCCTCAACATGCTTTATACCTACAAGGGATAAGTACAGCGTTACTAAGATATGTTTAGTTTGAAAGTTAGCTAACACATTCAAATTGTTTTCTGTTAACCACAAACATTCGCTAATGTTAGCTTACAGTCGGGGGCAGTCTATGGCGAACGTGTCTGTTTCGAGTCTAAACTGCCACTACAAATAATCAAGTGGAAATGTAGACTTTCTATGACATGTACTAGGAATAGCAACGTTTTTTCAGTTTGCAGCTAAAAAGCCACAGTAATCTGAGGACGGAGTAGAGTTGAGATCGTATAGGGTGGAGCCTAATCAATCAAAGGAGTTATTGAGAACGGAGGACAACTCCAATCAGATGCCACACCCTTACATATCTTTGCTTGCAATCATATCATGAGTGACCTGCATAATTTCACACATATAACTTAAAATGGTCTTTCCATCGTTCTCTGTGCCCCAGATCACACAGCAGAGGCCTCAACTCGTGACAATCCGACCTTGAACTGGCTCAAGCTGTATCCATAGTAGCAGATGTTTCTCTGCTCTCATTGTTCAACTGAAAGTTGTATCAGTTTCATTTCAACCAACGTCTGCAATGATGCATGTATACGGAAATCAGGATGACTACATAATCTTGAGACAGAAGAATAATTGTCTCACTGCCTGAGCTGTTTGTCTTTTAACCCCCAAGGTTATTATACCATGCTACTCTGATCACCAAACTGTAGGCGTAATTGCCATGCAATTCATTATGTACTATGCCCTTGCGTCTAAGATGTAACTTGCGCTCACATCTTGCATATTGAATGTAAATGCATGTATCCAGAAGAATTCGCTATTCAATTTGTGACTTCGACCACCTCCATGGCCTCGCGTCTCCTCTCTCTCCAGCCTTGTCATCTTATCAGAAATTACAGGTCTATAGATCCTTACAAAAATTACCTAAACTCAGCAAAAAAAAGAAACGTCCTCTCACTGTCAACTGCATTTATTTTCAACAAACGTAACGTGTAAATATTTGTATGAACATAACAAGATTCAACAACTGAACAAGTTCCACAGACATGTGACTAACAGAAATTGAATAATGTTTCCCTGAACAAAGGTGGGGTCAAAATCAAAAGTAACAGTCAGTATCTGGTGTGGCCACCAGCTGCATTAAGTACTGCAGTGCATCTCCTCCTCATGGATTGCACCAGATTTTCCAATTCTTGCTGTGAGATGTTACCCCACTCTTCCACCAAGGCACCTGCATGTTCCCGGACATTTCTGGGGGGAATGGCCCTCACCCTCCGATCCAACAGGTCCCAGACGTGCTCAATGGGATTGAGATCCGGGCTCTTCGCTGGCCATGGCAGAACACTGACATTCCTGTTTTGCAGGAAATCACGCACAGGACGAGCAGTATTGCTGGTGGCATTGTCATGCTTGAAGGTCATGTCAGGATGAGCCTGCAGGAAGGGTACCACATGAGGGATGAGGATGTGTTCCCTGTAACGCACAGTGTTGAGATTGCCTGCAATGACAACAAGCTCAGTCCGATGATGCTGTGACACAACGCCCCAGACCATGACGGACCCTCCACCTCCAAATCGATCCCGCTCCAGAGTACAGGCCTCGGTGTAACGCTCATTCCTTCAACGATAATCGCGAATCCGACCATCACCCCTGGCGAGACAAAACTGCGACTCGTCAGTGAAGAGCACTTTTTGCCAGTCCTGTCTAGTCCAGCGATGGTGGGTTTGGGCCCATAGGCGACATTGTTGCCGGTGATTTCTGGTGAGGATTGTGCGTTCCTGGTGTAACTCGGGCAGTTGTTGTTGCCATCCTGTACCTGTCCCACAGGTGTGATGTTCGGATGTACCGATCCTGTGCAGGTGTTGTTACTCGTGGTCTGCCACGGCGAGGACGATCACCTGTCCGTCCTGTCTCCCTGTAGTGCTGTATTAGGCGTCTCACAGGACAGACATTGCAATTTATTTTAGGGAC